>NC_090655.1:172729920-173053670 GCF_040937935.1 Hyperolius riggenbachi
CAGGTGAACAGAGGTTAGTTAGTATATCGGACTATCGGTGATACTGCAGATCACGTATAATCTGGTATACATCTGTATTTCCTGTGATACTGGAGATCACCGGTAATCAGACCCTCTCTGTGCTTCACCGATCGTTACAGAACGCCAGACCAAAAAACAGATGGACGCACGCACTGACCCTCTGACTGTGCTTGCCACTTCGGTGGATAGCATCCATCAAGCACTGGGCCAGCACAAAGCCTTAATTGATGGCCTATCAGGCTCTGTGCGAACTTTTCAGACGTCAGTTGATTCAGTGCGATCCCCTCGGACTAATGATATACGTATGCCCGTACCTGATAAATTTTCCGGCCACAAGTCTGACTTCCGGAATTTTAAGAGTAGAGTGTTATCATATTTCGAGTTGAGACCCCGATCCTCGGGGACTGAGACCCAACGGGTCATCTTTATTAAAACTTTGTTAACTGGTGACTCCCAGTCCTGGGCGTACAACCTGCCCCCCACAGATACAGCTCTGACCTCGGTAGAGGAATTCTTTAAGGCCATGGCGGTAATTTACGATGACCCTGACCTTGCTGCGACCTCTGAGCGGAAGCTTAAGCTTTTACGGCAGGGTAGGGGTTCAGTCGAAGATTACGCGGCCGAATTTCGTAGGTGGTCAGTTACGGCCAGGTTTGACACCTATGCCCTCTTAGATTACTTCCTGTCTGGGTTGTCGGATGAGGTCTCCGACCTAATGTTAAGTCAACCCGAGCCCAGAACAGTCGATGAGGCCATCTCCGCGGCCATTCGAATCAACCGCAGGTTGCGCTATCAAAGACAAACCAGGGGTAGTCACCGTGTCAGAATGGTGTCTTGCGCCACAACCTCAGTGACACCACCTTCTCCCGAGTCAATGCAGATTGGTCGGTCGGAGCTGTCCCTAGAGGATAAACGGTTGCTCCTCCCGTGTACGATTACATGGGAAGGTAAGACCGAGCTCACGGAAGCCTTTGTTGATTCTGGCGCTGCAGCTAATTTTATGGACTTTGAGTTTGCTAAAAGGTTGGGTATTCCACTCACTCCGGTAAAACCACCCGTCCAGGTTACAGCAGTGGATGATTCCCCTCTGCAGAGGAATCATCCGTTATCACAGACATCAGAAGTGGGAGTCACTATAGGTGTGCTGCACAGAGAGAGACTGCAGTTCATTGTATTACATATGTCCACCTCCACAATCATCCTAGGCATGCCGTGGTTACAAATCCATTCACCACAGATAGATTGGGCCACGGGGCAGTTAACAGCATGGTCACCTCATTGTTTCCAGCAGTGTTTAGGGAGGCTGACGCTAGGTCAAACCAGTGTACAGGTGGAAGGAGTACCTGAGCAGTACTCGGATTATGCTGACGTGTTCTGTCCGAAGGCTGCGGATAAGTTGCCTCCGCATCGCCCTTTCGACTGCCCCATTGACCTCCATTCTGGTTGTATGCCCCCTCGAGGCCATTTGTATAATCTGTCTGGACCTGAAAAATTAGCCATGCAGGAGTATATCCGTGAAAACTTGGCCAAGGGCTTCATTCGGCCGTCCCGGTCGCCGGCCGGGGCAGGCTTCTTTTTTGTTAAGAAAAAAGACGGAGGTTTGCGACCATGTATCGATTACCGGGGCCTAAATAAAATCACAGTGAAGAATCGCTACCCGTTGCCGTTAATAGACGATTTATTCACACAGGTCACTGATGCGAGGATTTTTTCGAAACTAGATTTACGGGGGGCATACAATCTGGTGCGCATAAGAAAGGGCGATGAATGGAAAACGGCCTTCAATACACCTAACGGGCACTACGAGTACCTGGTGATGCCTTTCGGGTTATGTAATGCTCCGGCCGTTTTCCAGGAACTCATTAATGAGGTCTTTAGGGAGGTGTTAGGGAAGTTTGTGTTAATCTACCTGGACGACATTCTTATCTTTTCTAACAATCTCCCTGATCACAGAACCCATGTCAGATTTGTACTGGACAAGCTGAGGCAGAATTTGTTGTACGCAAAACTTGAGAAGTGTATTTTCGTGGTTACATCTGTCGCATTTCTGGGATATATAATCTCCACCTCGGGCCTGTCTATGGACCCTGCCAAGGTCTCCGCGGTACTGGAGTGGCCGCAGCCGGTGGGGTTGAAGTCTTTGCAACGGTTCTTGGGTTTTGCAAACTATTATAGGAGGTTCATAAAGGTGTACTCCACAGTAGTCGCACCCCTCACCGGTCTTACTAAGAAAGGGGCAGACCCCACTCACTGGCCTCCTGAGGCTGTACAGGCATTCTCTACTTTAAAGGAACTGTTCTGCTCAGCACCCATACTGAGACACGTGGACACTTCTCTTCCTTTCATTGTTGAGGTAGACGCCTCAGAGGTTGGAGTGGGAGCTGTGCTGTCTCAACGTTCAGGCTTACAGGGTAGATTACACCCGTGTGCCTATTTTTCTCGGAGGTTTTCTCCTGCGGAGAGAAACTACGATATAGGCAACAGGGAGCTTCTAGCCATTAAGTTAGCCTTCGAGGAATGGCGTCATTGGCTAAAAGGAGCAGAGCACACGATCACGGTTTATACCGACCACAAGAATCTGGAATACATCGAGGGGGCTAAGAGATTGAGCCCTCGGCAGGCCCGATGGTCCCTGTTTTTCTTGAGGTTCACATTCCTGATTACGTATACTCCAGGTAGTAAGAATACCAAGGCGGATGCCCTCTCCAGGTGTTTTGAACCAGAGACAGCACAGTCCCCCGCTCCTGAGTCTATCATCCCGCAGAAACTAGTGTTAGCTGCCACGGAGACCTGGGAGGATTGGACAGAGGTTTTGGGTCCCTTTCAGCAGGATGTTCCTGAGGGAAAACCTGAAGGGGTCATGTTTATCCCACTACCTTTTCGCTTACAAATCCTGCAACTCTTTCATGCCCATAAGAATGCTGGTCATCCTGGAGCTGCCAGAACGCAGGATCTGATTGCCAGGTGTGCTTGGTGGCCTTCTTTGGCAACAGATTGCAAGGAGTATGTCAGGGAGTGTGCGGTATGTGCCAAGAGTAAACCCTCCCGGCTGGCATCTGTAGGAAGGTTTCAGCCTTTGCCCACCCCGAGTGAGCCATGGATCCACTTGTCCATGGATTTTGTGGGGGAATTGCCCAGGTCTGAAGGCATGTCGGTCATCTGGGTGGTAGTCGACCGTTTTAGCAAAATGGCCCATTTTGTGCCTCTGAAAGGACTCCCCTCGGCTCAAGAACTGGCCGAATTGTTCATCATTCACGTCTTCCGGTTGCATGGCATTCCGGAAGACATTGTGTCAGATAGGGGAGTCCAATTCGTGTCTGGATTCTGGAGGGCATTTTGCAACCAAATGGGCATGAAATTGTCTTTTTCGTCAGGCTACCACCCACAGACAAACGGGCAGACTGAACAAATTAATCAGTCTTTGGAGCAGTTCCTGAGATGTTACGTTGCGGAGGCTCAGAGTGACTGGGTAAAATTTTTACCCTTTGCGGAATTTGCACAGAATAATTTAAAGAATTCTTCGTCTGGTTTCTCTCCATTCCAGATTGTGACAGGGAGGTCACCCAAATTCTCCCCTTTTCCAATTGTCTCTTCTCCTTTTCCAGCACTGGAGGATTGGCAGAGGTCACTGAGGGACAATTGGGGAATCGTTAAGGGGAACTTGCAGAAGGCATTCCAGAATCAGAAGGGTCAAGCGGACAAGAGACGGTCCGTGGAATGGGAATTTCAGCCAGGGGATTTAGTCTGGGTGTCCACACGTCCTTGAAGCAGCCTTCTGCCAAACTGGGCCCCGGGTTTGTGGGTCCATTTTCCGTGACTAGGAGAATTAACAACGTCACTTACGTCATTGATCTTCCTGCCAGCATGCGGGGCGTAAGGTCGTTTCACGTGTCTCTGCTCAAACCCGCAGTCCATGTGGGCCCTACTCTGCCTCCTCCGGTCCTGGTAGATAGCCAACCCGAGTTCGAAATAGAGAGAATTTTGGACTCACGCGTTATCCAGAACTCGGTACAGTACCTGGTACACTGGAAGGGGTATGGCATTGAGGAGAGACAATGGGTCCCGGGGACTCGCATGCATGCGGATAAGTTGAGGGAAGAATTTCATACCTTACACCCCGAGAAGCCTGGTAGGAGTTGTCCGGAGTCCACTCCTCGGGGGGGGGTACTGTAATGAAACGCGGAAAAGCCGCGGCCTCTCAAGGCAGGACGCCACAACGCGGAAAAAACGCCACATGCCGCTCAGGCAGAGCGGCGAAATCCGCATTGGGAACGGCGGAATCTGCATTGGGAACGGCGGAATCCGCATCGGTAACGGCGGAATCCGCATTGGAGGCGGCTCCCGCACTTGGTTCACTAGATACATTGCAAAACAGTACTGGTGTGGCTGGGACTGATAGTCCACCAAGATTCAGACTTACACGCGCGCGAGCACAGAGGCTGAGTTTAAATAACAGCCAGAAGTGAGTCAGCTGACCAAGCTGGTCAGCTGACATTTTCCACAACTTTCATTGGTCCAGCAATTAGGGAGGTCCTGGAAAGGTCCTTGAGTATATATACTGCTGGCTGTTCACTTGCTCTTTGTCTGGCGTTGCAATCACATATGTGGGAGCACCCAGATCCGTAGTCAGATCCGCAAGTGTGCCGGGACCAGCTGGAGCTGTAATCCTACACTTAGCTAGATTCTGTTGATAGCTAAACTACTAGTTTGATTGTATTTATTTGTTATGACTTTTGCCTGCCTTGACTATCCTCCTGAACTCTGATCTTGTACCTCGATATTTCTGATACCTGTTGCCGAACCCCGGCTCGTCCTTAGACACTGTTTCTGCCTCCTGATTTTGTACCTCGATATTTCAGATACCCGTTGCTGAACCCTGCCTGTACTTAGACTCCGCCTTTGCCTACTGTATCTGTACTTTATCTGTCCATGTGTTACGACCTGGCTTGTCCGACCTCGAGAACCGTCCTCACTATTGGAGGCGGTTCCCCGTCCTGTTAGTGACACTTCCTCCTGAGTGTCACTCTCGGACTTTCCTTCCTACTGTCAGTCTGACGACTCCCGTCCTGGAGAGCTCAGGTCTGCGGAAGGAATCCGTGCAGTTTTCCTTGCTGCACTGAGGCCTAGGCCTCCAAGTGTTACTGTTACACCAAACACTACACTCTACTCAGGTGAACAGAGGTTAGTTAGTATATCGGATTATCGGTGATACTGCAGATCACGTATAATCTGGTATACATCTGTATTTCCTGTGATACTGCAGATCACCGGTAATCAGACCCTCTCTGTGCTTCACCGATCGTTACACCTATATCGTAGTTTCTCTCCGCTGGGGAAAACCTACGGGAGAAATAGGCGCATGGATGAAGCTTACTCTGCAAACCAGAACGCTGAGACAGCACAGCCCCCACCCCCACCTCAGAGGCATCAACCTCTACTATGAACGGGAAGGTGACATTGACGTGTCTCAGAATAGGAGCAGAACAGTTTCTTTAGGGTATCAAAAGCCGTAAGAGCTTCCTCGGACCAGTGGTGAGAATCAGCCCCTTTCCTAGGGAGACTGGTGAGGGGCGCAACCACTGTAGAGTACCCTTTAATAAATCTCCTGTAGTAATTTGCAAAACCCAGAAATCTCTGGAGGGCCTTCAGACCTACAGGCTGTGGCCAGTCCAGTACCGCAGAGATTTTCCCAGGGTGCATAGAGAGGCCCGAGGTAGATACCCCAAAAATGCAACAGAGGTCACCTCAAAAATGCACTTTTCCAGTTTGGCATATAATTGATTCTGTCTTAGTCTTTCCAGCACATACTTGACATGTCTCCGATGTTCGGCAAGAGTGGCTGAAAAGACTAGTATATCATCAAGATATACTAATGCAAATTTACCCAAAATTGGTCTGAAAACCTCGTTAATCAGCTCCTGGAAGATGGCCGGGGCATTGCACAACCCGAAGGGCATCACTAAGTACTCGTAATGCCCATCGGGTGTATTAAAGGCCGTCTTCCACTCGTCACCGTCCCTGATACGCACCAGGTTGTATGCACCCCTTAAGTCCAATTTCGAGAACATTTTAGCGTTGGTGATCTGGGAGAATAAATTGTCAGAGGTAATGGGTAACGATTTTTCACAGTGATCTTATTTAGACCCCGATAGTCTATGCAGGGACGGAGGCCTCCATCTTTCTTTTTAACAAAAAAGAACCCAGCGCCCGCAGGTGACCGGGAGGGGCGGATAAAACCCTTAGCTTAATTTTCTTTGATGTACTCCTGCATTGCCAACTTCTCTGGCCCGGACAGGTTATAAAGGTGACCCCTAGGAGGCATACAACCAGATCTTAACTCAATCGGACAATCAAAGGGACGGTGAGGGGGTAGTCTGTCTGCTGATTTAGGACAAAAGACATCAGCAAAATCTTTATACTGCTCTGGTAATCCTTCCACCTGAATTCTGGTGTTACCCATGGTTACCTTCGCCAAACAATGATGATAGCAGCAGGTAGACCAGCTCGTTAGCTGACCAGAGGCCCAATTAATCTGAGGGGCGTGAAGTCGTAACCATGGCAGACCAAGGATAATGGTGGAAGTTGCCATTCGTAACACAAAAAACTGCAGACTCTCTCTATGTAAAACCCCTATGGTGACCACCAATTCCGGAGTCTGAGACAGAGGGTATTTACTCTGCAGAGGAGAGTCATCCACCGCAGTAACTAACACCTTATGACTTAATGGGACAATAGGAATTCCCAGTTTTTTAGCAAAATCATAGTCAATAAAATTGGCGGCCGAGCCAGAGTCGAGAAAGGCCTCAGTAGAAACTGTCTGGTCCTCCCATGAAATGGTGCATGGGAGGAGCAGTCGATCGTCTTTGAGAGGTAAACTCTGCGCGCCTAGGGTGTTACCTCTGACCACTCCTAGGCGACAGCGTTTCCCGACTTTTTGGGACAGTTCTGGGCTTTATGACCCTCCTCTGCACAGTGCAAGCAGAGTTGTTCAGTTTTTCTACGAGTCTGCTCGACCCGGGACAATTTTGAACGTCCAATCTGCATGGGTTCAGGGGGAGGTGACGTAGGTGGCGAGGAAGCATAGGAAACATATCTCACACTACTCCTGCCCCGACTTTGTCACTGATACCGTAAGCAACGGTCCACTCTGATTGCTAGCGAAATGGCTTCATCAATGGTTTTAGGTTCATGATATCCCAACATCAGATTAGACACTGCATCTGATAATCCTGACAAGAAACAATCCAATAATAAATCTCTACCGAATCCTTGCCTTGCCGCAACATCTTGATCTTCCGCTCAGCGGTCGAGGCAAAGTCCGGATCATTGTAAATTATAGCCATAGCTTTGAAAAATTCTTCCACAGAGGTCAGGGCCCCATCACCTGGTTGAAGGCCATATGCCCAGGTCTGGGAATCCCCAGTCAACAGTGTCTTAATGAAGATAATTCTCTGTGCAACAGTACCTGAAGCATTAGGTCTCAACTCAAAGTAAGATAACACTCGATTTTTAAAATTTCGAAAGTCAGATCTATGACCAGAAAACTTCTCGGGCACAGGCATATGCAAGTCTGTAACAAGAGGGGATCGCACTGCGTTAACAGTCGTCTGAAGGGCTTGTATAGACCCAGACAAGGCATTGATCTGGGTCTGATGACTATCCAGCACGCTGATGCAATTCTCCACCGAGGTGGTGAGCGCAAGCAGACGACTGTCAAGTGCTTCCATATTGTTTTGGTCTGCCGTTCTGTAACGATTGGTGTCAACACGCAGAGAGAATCTGATTATTGGTGATCTGCAGAATCACCAGTAATGCAGATATACACCAGATTATGAATGATCTGCAGAACCACTAATAATCCAGGTATGTCTAACCTCTGGACACCTGAGATATGAGTGTACAGTGTAACAGTAGCACTTTGAGTGAGAACCACCAGAGGAACTGGAGGTAGGAAGAAGAAGGGAGTTCACCCCAGACTGTGGGTGAATCCCTAGGCCAGGGCTCCCTAGGAGAGGGGTCTCGGCCTGTTTGCAGGATGCCCTGCTGCTAATATGAAGATATTTGCCCTTACTGGATGTGAGATCCTAGCTCTCGACACCCTAGTGGCATGCCAAGGTAATACAGGTACACAGTGCTAGTCTTGGGTGTGAGGTCCGTAGTCACAACACCCTGGAACTAGTCTATCTCATAACATAGAATGACACATTAGCCTAGACTTGGGTTTTAGGTCCGTAGTCACAACACCCCGAAACTAGTCTATAGCATAACATAGCATTGACACAGATTCCTAGGATTGGATGTGAGGTCCGTAGTCACAACACCCCGGAACTAGTCTCTAGCATAACATAGCATTGACCCAGTTTCCTAGGCTTGGGTGTGAGGTCCGTAGTCACAACACCCTGGAACTAGTCTATAGCATAACATAGCATTGACACAGTTTCCTAGGCTTGGGCGTGAGGTCCGTAGTCACAACACCCTGGAACTAGTCTATAGCATAACATAGCATTGACACAGTTTCCTAGGCTTGGGTGTGAGGTCAGTAGTCACAACACCCTGGAACTAGTCTATAGCATAACATGCGAGAGTATTCTAGCTCAGTGTGAATCCCCAGGTTCTTCCTGGTTCTAACACACTGTTGGATCTGACTGAGGTCTGTGTGCTAACACATAAAGCATTCGCAACGGCAGACAATGTGAGACTGAGGGATGAGGGGTTATATAGTGTAGCGCTGGCCAGCGCCGCCCAGTCCCCTTCTGCCATTCCGCATACATCCTGGGATCAGCTGACCAAGGGAGTCAGCTGATCCCTCTCTGCTTCTCATAAAGCTTCTGTCTCGCCGCACGCGCGTGTATTCCTCAGCCTATGTGCACAGGAAGGCTGTACCAGATCAGACACATGTTGCCGCGCGTAAACCGCCGGACTGGACGCGGAACTAGCCGCCACGCCGTCAGAGCACGCGGCAGCCATTCCGCAATCCTTCACAGTGTGAAAAAAATAAAAAAAATCTCATTTACAGAGATATTTCTCCCACCCAGCATGGGTATGTGTAAAAATACACCCCAAAACACATTATACTACTTCTCCTGAGTACGGCAATACCACATGTGTGACCCCTTTTTGCAGCCTAGGTGTGCTTAGGGGCCCAAAGTCCTATTAGCACCTTTAGGCTTTACAGGGGTGCTTACAATTAAGCACCCCCAAAATACCAGGACAGTAAACACTAGTGATGCTCATCTGAGCTAGGATATCCGCGTTATTCGGATATCCTAGCTCTTTTTTTCACTATTCGAGCTCGAATACCGAGCTCGAATAGTATTAGCTATCCGGGCTGTGCTATCCGAGCGCACTCGGATAGCAAGCAGCTATCCAGAGATATCCTAGCTATCCGAGCTCGGATAGCATCACGAGCTCGGATAGCGTCACAACAGATATCACCTCAAGTCCTCACAAGCAAATCAGAGGGCTCCCAGCCCTCTGACTGCAGCCAATCACAGAGGGGGAGCCTGGCCAAGCCCCCCTCTATAAATAGCGGACGCCATCTTGCCTCACTCGTCCTGCTTGCGACTTACTGACTGATTGTACTGAGAGAACTGCTCCAGTGCTTTTTGTCTGTGTGCAAGTGCATTGCTATTGTTCTAAACCTAGCGTTTTTACACTTCAACACTTGATATTCAACTGTATCGCTTTGTATTGTAGATAGATTCTATTTTAGGCAGTTTAGTTTGTGTGATTACTAGGGACTAGGGAGGGAGAGAGACTGTCACTGGTGCTGCTGCAGGCCTGCAGCCAGCAGCTAAGCCCTGTGCCTAGGCAAGGCAGCCTGCCCTGCTCTGTGCTCTAGTCTCTACCTTACCTGTGCTCTCACCTGTCCTACTCTACTCCTGTACTACTACTTCTGTGTTAGATAGATTATTGTACTATAGTATTTTGTAGTTAGCAAGGCCCAGCTTTACTGATATACCTGTCCTGCTGTATCTGCTCTCTGTAATCTAGTCACACCTGTTGTATTATTTAGCTAGATTCTTCTATTGTTTAGTTAGAAGTACTGTAGTGTACTCTAGTCTGTGTATAGGGACCCTCCGTCACCGCGTTACCTAGGGTCTTTGTGTGCGCAGTGCACATCTGCGCTCTCCGCACCCTCTCGTTAGTGCTACAACCGTCCTATTGTTTATATTACTTCTATTGTGTATTAGCTGACTATACTGTACTGTAGTCTGTGTATAGGGACACCGTCAGTCAGCGTCAGCTAGGGTCTTTGTGTGCGACTGCGCACTGCGCACTCTCTCGTTAGCGCTACACCGATCTCTGCTGTAGAGTACAACACCTGTCCGTCACCTCACACACCCACCACCACCAGTCCCACCCCATTAAAGTACCCCACTTGTCCCACCCGCCTTTACAGTTTACATACATAAGTTTTTTGTTTTTCATTTGTGTAATATTGAAAATATACGATGTCTGGCACTGGCAGCCGCGGTTTGGGCAGGGGCAGCAAGGGCATCGCCAAGAGAGGAGGTTGTGGGCGTGGCAGCCGCGCCACCACCACCATACGCAGTTCTGCGTCTGCACCGGTGGCTATTCCGTCATTAGCCACTGGCCGTGGACGCCTTGGCCGCCCAACAGCTGGGAGTCACGCTGCAGAGACACAGCAGCATTAGCAGCGTGTGGCCCAGATGTTCCTCCCACCGCCAGGTCATAGCCGTCCTATTGAGGAGAAGGACGCAGACGCTGTGGTGGAACTGATGGTGGATGAGCAGGCCACCATTAGCTCTGGAACCGAGTCCTCCACCCCCGCCACCACTCCTGTTCGCAAGAGCAGCAGCAGCCGACCAGCACTGCCTGGGGAGCAGGAGGTGGAGGAGGAGTGCAGTTCTTCAGCCCCAGCGGGCGACATCAGCACCCTGTCACTCAGCACCTTCTTATCGCCAAGCACAGCGGGGTTATGGAATGCTGTTGCGGAAGAATTGGCGGAGGAAGGAATGCTCATGGGCACTTTGGGGGATGATGCTTTGGACAGTCAGACAGTGGTGACTGTCCATCCGCCCATGCATGCAGAAGGGGAGTTCGGGGGATCCCAGCAGGACATGTTTGCGGAGGGGGAGGATGATGATGATGACACTGTGAAGGACAAAGACTGGTTGCCAGGTCCTGGGAGTGGGGATGTCATCAGCTCTGAGGAGGAGGAGGAGGATGCGTCTGCGGGCCTTGCTAGAAGGATCAGCATCGCAGGCATGGGCAGGATCACAAGTGGGTGTGGTATGCAGGTCACACAGCGTGCTGATCAGGAGACGAGTTCTGCCAGTGCCACCACCAGCCGCACCAAGAACTCCCCCCCCAACCACCACAGGGAGACCAGTGGCAGCAGCACCTTGCAGCCGAAGGGGCAACTTCACCTCCCCAATATGGAATTTTTTCACCCTTCCATATTTGGAGTGCAAGTATGCCACCTGCAACCAGTGCCGCAAGCAGCTCAGCAGAGGGAAGGAGCCCTCTGCGTTTGGCACCACCTCTCTGGTCAACCATCTTGCAAGGAAACACTTTCACGAGCATGAGGAGTTTGTGAAGTTGAAGGAAGCTGGCAGTGGCAGTGGCAGACCTGCCACCACTGCGAAGCCGTCGGCAGCAGGAGTGCGTCAGCAACGCACTGCTCCTCCTCCCTCTGCAACTCCTGCCACCGACACTGAGGCCTGTTCTGGCAGCCAGTCCTCAGTGGCCTCCTCTGCTCCCTCCACTGCTTTCCGTGCCAGCAAAAGGCCTCGCCATACCCTTCTCAGCGACACCTTCCAGGGGGTGGTCAGGGTTCTGCCTCCCAGCAGCCGTTGTGTGCGTCAGCTGAACGGCTTGCTGGCATGGGCCATGTGCTCCCAACTCCTGCCTTATTTCCTTGTGCAGGAGGGGAGCGACATGCGTGCACTCCTGATGTGTGCAGCCCCCGATTGGCCAATCCCCAGCCGACATTATTTTGCACGCACGGCCATCCCTGCACTTCACCGCTCTGTGATGGCCAATGTCGGGAGAGGGCTGGAGCACGCGGTGGGTCAACGGGTCCACGTCACCATGGACTCATGGAGCAGCCGGTTAGGGACAGGCCACTATCTGTCCTTCACCTCGCATTGGGTCAGCTTGGTGGAAGGGGGTGAGGAGGGGGGAGCAGCATCGGGCACTGTCAGAGCAGCAGCACCAACAACAACAGCGCCACCAAGCAGGGTCAGCGGAACAGCAGCAGGTTCCTCTGATCCGCTTCCATCCTCCGGCACACCAGCCCAAACCCCCTGCCTCAGCAGCAGTGTGAAGCCTCGCCACTGCCAAGCGCTGCTGGAATTGGTCAGCCTGGGGAAGACCAAACTGACGGCGAACCACGTCCTGGCCAAACTCCGAGAGCAGGAGAGGAATTGGCTGACCCCCAGAGGCCTTAGAGTCGGAGAGGTGGTGTCCGACAATGGGGCAAACCTGGTTGCTGCCATCAGCAGGGGAGACCTGACCCACATCCTCTGCCTGGCGCACGTCCTGAACCTGATAGTCCAAAAGTTCCTGCGGACCTACCAGGGGATGGACCGACTCCTTGAGGCAGCAAGGAAGGTCGTGCATCATTTCCGGCTCTCGCCTGCAGCCGTAGCGAGCCTGGAAGAGGTGCAGAAGGAGCTGCACCTGCCACAGCACCGGCTCATGATCGATGTTCCAACTCGCTGGAACTCCACCCTGGTGATGTTGGTGCGTCTGGTTGAACAGAGGCAGGCTGTCAGCCTGTACCTTGCACGTGCAACAGTTGCCTCCATCACTGCAACTGGACGTGCCGCCACCAACCTCCCGTCCATCATCTCCACAGTGGACTGGGGGCACATGCAGCAGGTGTGCTCAGTCCTGGCACCCTTCCTGCAGGCCACCAACATGGTCAGCAGGGACCATGCAATGGTGTGCGAGTGGGTCCCCTTGGTGTGTGTGCTGGACAGGGCCCTGTATGCACTGGTGGAAGAGGGAGCGGCAGCCTTGGACCAGCAGGAGGTGCAGGCAGCTTCACAGGCCACCTCTGAGGAGGAGGGCTCGGAGTTGGTGGAGGTCCCTGACATTGCTGCTGATGAGGGGGAGCAGCAGAGCGCAGCTGGACTGGTGCGGGGGTGGAGAGAGGATGCGGTGGAGGGGGCAGAGGAAGAGGAGGACAGCACTCTCGGCTCTGGGGATGCCGATGATGTGCCAACAGACGTGGCCAGACTCTTCCCAATGGCAGCGCACATGCTGAGGTGCCTGTGCAAGGACCCAAGGGTGATCCAGATGAAGAAGAGGGAGGACATCTGGATCTGCATGATGCTGGACCCACGTCTGAAGGGGAAGCTCAGCCAGTTCCTGCCTGCAGGAGGAGACCGTGCGCAACAAATGAGGGATTTGCAGCTGTCCCTTGTTGAGCGTTTGGAGGAAGCCTTCCCTCAGACATCCACCCCCACTGTCCAGCCAGCACAGAGGCAGCAGCAGGTGCCTGCATCCACCAGCAGCAAGCGCACGTGCACCACAGACCTGCTGTCTCTGACCCAAGAGCTCTACATGAGGTGGATAACATCCATCAAGCACTGGGCCAGCACAAAGCATTAATTGATGCCTTATCAGGCTCTGTGCGAACCCTCCAGACATCAGTTGATTCGGTGCGATCCCCTCATAGTGATGACATACGTATGCCCGTACCTGATAAATTTTCCGGCCACAAGTCTGACTTTCGGAATTTTAAGAGTAGAGTGTTATCATATTTCGAGTTGAGACCCCGATCCTCGGGGACTGAGACCCAACGGGTCATATTTATTAAAACCTTGTTATCTGGTGACTCCCAGACCTGGGCGTACAATTTGCCTGCCGGTGACTTAGCTCTTACCTCGGTGGAGGAATTCTTTAAAGCCATGGCGGTAATTTACGACGACCCAGACCTTGCCTCAACTTCTGAGCGGAAGCTCAAGTTTTTACGTCAAGGCAAGGGTCCGGTCGAAGATTACGCGGCCGAATTTAGGAGGTGGTCAGTTACGGCCAGGTGGGACACTTACGCCCTGCTAGATTGTTTTTTGTCAGGGCTGTCCGATGAGGTCTCTGGCCTGATGCTAAGTCAGCCCGAGCCCAGAACAGTCGATGAGGCCATCTCAGCGGCCATCCGAATTGACCGTAGGCTGCGCTACCAAGAACAGACCAGGGGTAGTCAACGCGTCAGAGTAGTGTCTTACGCTACACCTCAGGCAGCATCATCTTCTTCAGTCTCATCTGCTCCGGTCTTACCTCCACCCGAGCCTATGCAGATAGGTCGATCAAAATTGTCCCAGGTGGAGCGAAGACGGAGGATGACGGAACAGTTGTGCCTGTATTGCTCTGAGGGGGGGCATAGGGTACGAAACTGTCCTAATAAGCTGGGAAATGCTACCGCCTAGGAGTTGTAGGGGGTAACACCCTAGGCGCCCGTTTTATACCCCTAAAAGAAAAATGTTTGCTCCTTCCATGTACGATTACATGGGGGGACAAATCTGAAGCCACAGAGGCCTTTGTTGATTCAGGCTCAGCGGCTAATTTTATGAGTTCCGAATTTTGTAATGAAGTTGGGCATTCCGCTCACCCCAGTAGAACCACTTATCCAGGTTACTGCCGTGGACGACTCCCCGCTTCAAAGGGACCGTCCGCTGTCTCAGACACCAGAGGTGGAAGTCACTATTGGGGTACTGCATGGGGAGAGATTGAGTTTTTTTGTTTTACACATGACCACCTCCACAATTGTCTTAGGTATGCCCTGGCTGCAGCTTCACTCGCCACAGATTAATTGGGCTGCAGGACAATTAACCAGTTGGTCAGACTTTTGTTCCCAGCAGTGTCTAGGGAAAGTGACATTAGGTCAGACCAAGATTCAAGTGGAGGGGGTTCCCGAGCAATACTCTGAATTCCTCGGATGTATTCTATCCCAAGGCTGCTGATAAGTTACCTCCTCATCGCCCTTTCGATTGCCCCCTCTCTGTGCCGGTTGTATGCCCCCCCGAGGTCACCTGTATAATTTGGCTGGACCGGAGAAAGTGGCCATGCAGGAATACATCCGTGACAATCTAGCCAAAGGGTTCATTCGCCCCTCCCGTTCGCCTGCATGGGCCGGTTTCTTTTTTGTTAAAAAAAAAAGATGGAGGTCTTTGACCTTGCATCGATTACCGAGGCCTGAATAAAATCACGGTGAAGAATCGTTATCCGCTACCATTGATAGACGATTTGTTCACACAGGTCAGTAACGCTAAGATCTTCTCAAAGTTAGATCTGAGGGGTGCATACAACCTGATCCGCATTAGAAAGGGCGATGAATGGAAGACGGCCTTCAACACACCCGACGGGCATTACGAATACTTAGTGATGCCCTTCGGGTTGTGTAATGCGCCAGCCGTCTTCCAAGAATGAATTAATGAGGTATTCAGAGAGATGTTGGCCAGATTTGTTCTGGTATATCTCGATGATATTCTGATCTACTCTGACAATCTCTCTGAACACAGGAGCCATGTCAAAATTGTGCTGGACAAGCTGAGACAAAATATGCTGTTCGCCAAGTTGGAAAAATGTATTTTTGAGGTGACATCCGTCACGTTTTTGGGGTATGTGATTTCTACCTCAGGTCTGTCAATGGACCCTGCTAAAGTCACAGCTGTCCTGGAATGGCCGCAACCTGTGGGGTTGAAAGCCCTCCAGCGATTCCTGGGTTTTGCGAATTACTATAGGAGGTTTATAAAAGGGTACTCCACAATCATTGCACCCCTTACCAGTCTCACAAAAAAGGGGGCAGATACTACCCACTGGTCTCCTGAAGCTCAGAATGCATTCTCCACTTTGAAGGAATTGTTTTGTTCCGCACCGATCCTAAAACATGTTGACAACTCTTATCCCTTCATTGTTGAGGTTGACGCCTCGGAGGTCGGGGTAGGGGCTGTGCTGTCTCAGCGGTCAGGGTTACAGGGAAGACTACATCCCTGTGCTTACTTTTCTCGTAGGTTCTCTCCGGCAGAGAAGAACTACGACATAGGAAACAGAGAGCTCCTGGCCATTAAACTGGCCTTTGAAGAGTGGTGTCACTGGCCTGAAGGAGCAGAGCACACTATCACGGTCTTCACGGACCACAAGAATTTAGAATACATCGAGGGAGCTAAGAGATTAAGTCCCTGTCAGGCCCGATGGTCGTTATTCTTTACGAGGTTCAGATTCATAATTACTTACACTCCAGGCAGCAAAAACGTTAAGGCAGACGCTTTGTCCAGGTGCTTTGAGCCAGAGACAGCACAGCCCTCCATCCCTGAGTCTATTGTTCCGCAGAAATTGGTGCTGGCTGCAACCGATACTTGGGAAGACTGGAAGGAGACATTAAGCCCCTTCCAGCAGGACATCCCGGGAAGGGAAGCCTGAAGGGGTTATGTTCATTCCCCTGCCCTTCCATCTCCAGATCCTAGAGATGTTCCATGCGCATAAGAATGCTGGACATCCCGGAGCAGCCAGAACGCAGGATCTTGTAGCCAGGTGTGCCTGGTGGCCCTTCCTGTCAGCTGATTGCAAGGAGTTTGTTAGGGAATGTGCAATTTGTGCAAAAAGTAAGCCCTCCCGGCTGGCACCTGTCGGTACCTTACAGCCCTTGCCCGCCCCGAGTGAACCATGGACCCACTTGTCCATGGATTTTGTGGGTGAGCTCCCCAGGTGTGAAGGCATGTCGGTCATTTGGGTGGTAGTCGACCGCCTCAGCAAGATGGCCCATTTCGTGCCCTTGAAAGGACTCCCCTCGGCCTAGGAATTGGCCGACCTATTCATCATCCACGTTTTCCGGCTGCATGGCATTCCGGAAAACACCCAAACATAGTGTCGGATCAGGGAGTCCAATTCATCTCTAGATTCTGGAGGGCATTTTGCCACCAAATGGGCATGAAGTTGTCTTTCTCGCCAGGCTACCACCCACAGACTAATGGGCAGACTGAACGGATTAATCAGTCTTTGGAGCAGTTTTTAAGATGTTACGTTGCGGAGGCACAAGATGACTGGGTAAAATTTCTGGCCTTCGCAGAATTCGCACAGAATAATTTAAAGAGTTTTTCTTCTGGTTTTTCTCCGTTCCAGATTGTGACAGGGAGGTCGCCCAAATTCTCTCCTTTGCCAGTTGCCTCTTCTCCGTTTCCAACCCTGGAAGCTTGGCAAAGGGCATTTAAAGACATCTGGTGGACGGTGAAGAGTAATTTGGAAAGGGCATTCCAGAGTCAAAAGGGTCAGGCTGACAAGAGACGCTCGTTAGAGTGGAGGTTCCAGCCAGGAGACTTGGTCTGGGTGTCCACACGTCACTTGACTCTGAGACAGCCCTCAGATAAGCTAGGTCCCAGGTTTGTGGGTCCGTTCCCGGTAGCTAAGAAGATCAACAACTTTACGTATTCTGTTGATCTTCCCGCCAGCATGCGTGGGGTAAGGTCCTTTCACGTATCCCTGCTCAAACCAGCAGTCCATATGGGCTCCACTCCTCCTCCTCCTGTGATGGCAGATGAACGACCTGAATATGAGGTAGAGAAAATATTAGATTCACGCATTGTACAGAACTCAGTACAATATCTGGTGCACTGGAAAGGGTATGGCATTGAGGAGAGACAATGGGTACCTGGGAGTCGCATGCATGCGGACGAATTAAGGAAGGAGTTTCACGCCTTGCATCCCGAGAAACCTGGTAGGAGTTGTCCAGGGTCTACTCCTGGGGGGGGGGGGGGGGGGGTACTGTGAGGAAACGCGGAAAAGCCGCCGTCTCTCAGGGTGAGGCGGCTGTTTCCGCGTCCAGCATGACGTCACAACGCGGAAAAACCGCCGCATGCCGCATAGGCAGAGCGGCAGAATCCGCATTGGGAACGGCGGAATCCGCATTGGAAGCGGCGGAATCCGCATTAGAGGTGGCTCCCACGCTCGGTTCACTGGATACATTGCAAGGCAGTACTGGTGTGGCTGGGACTGATAGTCCTCCAAGATTCAGAGTGACACGCGCGCGCGCACTGAGGCAAAGCTTATATAGCAGCCAGAAGTAGGTCAGCTGACCAAGCTGGTCAGCTGACAATTCTGAGCCCTCTCATTGGTCCAGCACTTAGGGAGGGGCTGGAGAGTGGCTGTGTATATATACTGCTGGCTGTTCAGTTGCTGGTTGTCTGGCGTTGTGATCATTACGTGGCAGCACGCAGACCTGAGTCAGATCCGAAAGTGTGCCGGGACCAGCTGGAGCTGTAATCCTACACTTAGCTAGATTTGTTGATAGTTTAAAGTACTAGTTTGATTGTGATTATCTGTTATGACCTTCTGCCTGCCTGACCATTCTCCTGAATTCTGATCCTGTACCTTGTCTTTCTGATACTCTGTTGCCGAACCCCGGCTCGTCCTTAGACTCTGCATCTGCCTTCTGATTTTGTACCTCGATATTCTGATACCCTGTTGCCGAACCGTGCTTGTACTTCAGACTTTCGCCTCTGCCTTCTGAATCTATACTTTATCTGTCCGTGTGTTTACGACCTGGCTTGTCCGACCTCGAGAACCGACCTTACTGTTAGAGGCGGTTCCCAGTCCTGATAGTGACACTCCCTCTTGAGTGTCACTCTCGTTCTGTCGTTCCTTCTCTCAGCCTGACTCCTCTCTCCGGGAGAGTCCAGAAGGAATTGGGCAGTACTCCTTACTGCTCTGAGGCTCAGTCCTCTCATTATTACTGTTTGCACCAAACACTCTGCTTAGGTGTCCAGAGGTTAGCTTGTATATCGGATTATCGGTGATACTGCAGATCATCTATAATCTGGTATATATCTGTATTTCCAGTGATACTGCAGATCACCGGTAATCAGATCCTCTCTGTGCTACACCGATCGTTACACTCCCCTTCCCAAGGAAGTTGCAGCCTCCAGGCGTATAGCCCAGTATAAGAAGCAGGGCCAGATGCTTAAAAATGATCTTCTCTTGGAGGTTGCGCATAGCTAGTGGGATCCCGAGCGAATCGGAACAGCGTTCTCCCGCCAACCACGTTCTAACCTACGCGGTAACGTTATTTGCAACTTGTCTTGTTGTGTATCCTTGTAACTTTTACTTTGTAACTTTTTTACTGTTTTTGTAAATCTTTTGTATATATTATTTTCTGCATTGTTCCACTTTTCCTGGAATATTAAATCGTTATTTAATACGTTTGACTTCTGCTGTACTAAACGACCACTCATAGCCTAGAAGAGATTGAAGTGTAACTGTGTATCAGTCCATGCCTGATTGTACGTTTAAGCAACCCTACCGTATGAGATTGTAATTGCATTGTGTGTATGGGGCACTGTTGCGCTCGACAGCAGAGTGGCTAACAATATCGTTCGGAACGACTGTATAACGGGGTTTTAAATGAACAATCAACGTTTATTCTTCAGTGTTCAAATTTCTTCTAGATTGCAGACAAGTATCATAAGAACCATGTACAGTATTCCACTTCATAACAAAGGACTGCCTGACACGTGTTTCACGGCCAAAGACCGCTTCCTCAGAGGCACACAATACATACACATATCAATTGTTGGTTCATAGGTAAAATCACATCGCAATCTGTGAACAGTAGTGAATCTGCTCTACTAGACATGACCCTGAACGCTGGGATGCATCCACGGAAGATGAGTGGTCACTCAATGTATATGTGGATTGTATAGGATATTGCATGAGGGGTGGAACTACACTTTTGTTGTTTTAAGTGATTGTGAATTACAGTGTAACTTGCATTACAAGTCAGTGCCTTATTGTGCCGTGTTACTGTAAAACTGTACTGTGTGTCTGTGCGTGGCGTTCCCATATTCGGCCTAAAGCGCAAAGCCCGAATACGAAAACGCGAATTGCACGCTGAGCACTCGATAGCAGAGTGGACGTGTCTAGCAACAGCTAGTGGTGGCAGTGAGAAGTGTTTCAGGGGTCCCAGCCTTGTTTTTAGCTTGAATAAGGCGGCTCCCCGCTTGATCTGGTCAAACCCGCAGTCGGGAACCGTATACGCAGGCGTGCCGCGAGCCGGTTCCTGACATAATTGGTGGCAGTGGTGGGATCATTTAGTACATTAGTACGCAGTTTCGCTCCCTATTCTGAGTACTAAAGACTGGAAGCTTGCTAGAAGCGACTAGCCTACAGAAGTCTACTCAGTGCAGAATCTATATACTATTTTTTTTCACAAAGGTACACGCTTGGCATTTTTGCTGTCCCTCCCCCCTTTTTTCTTTTTCTTTTGCAACACGATGGCTCAGAAAGCATCCAGCTATGCAAGGCAAAGCAAAGAAATACTACTCAACCTGTGTGAGCACAAAGGCATCGAGATGGTGAGTGGCCAGACTAAGGAGCAGTTAGTTTCGTGCCCTCGAGGAGTATGATGAGGCAGAACAAGCCCGTGCTCCACCATCAGCGGATGCAGCTCACGACTAGTGTTGGGCGAACAGTGTTCGCCACTGTTCGGGTTCTGCAGAACATCACCCTGTTCGGGTGATGTTCGAGTTCGACCGAACACCTGATGGTGTTCGGCCGTTCGGCCAAACCGTTCGGCCATATGGCCGAACTAAGAGCGCATGGCCGAACGTTCGGCTAGCGCTGTGATTGGCCGAACGGGTCACAAGGTTCGGGTAAATAAATACCCGATCCACGTCATTTCTCCGCCATTTTTCTGTGGGTTTAGCTTTGGGTAGGCAGGCAGGGTAGTTCTCTCTCCAGCCAGGCTAGCCAGGGTCCCCCCAGTCATTGTGTCGCTGCTGGGAACAGTAGTACACCGCTCACCCACACTATATAGCATTGCGTTTACTGCCACTCTGTGTACACCGCTCACCCACCACTGTATAGCATTGTGTTTACTGCCACTCTGTGTCTCTGCTGGGAACAGTAGTACACCGCTCACCCACACTATATAGCATTGTGTTTACTGCCACTCTGTGTACACCGCTCACCCACCACTGTATAGCATTGTGTTTACTGCCACTCTGTGTCTCTGCTGGGAACAGTAGTACACCGCTCACCCGCCACTGTATAGCATTGTGCTCTGTGTCGCTGCTGGGAATAGTAGTACACCGCTCACCCACCACTGTATAGCATTGTGCTCTGTGTCGCTGCTGGGAATAGTAGTACACCGCTCACCCATCACTGTACAATCAATTTTCTCAAAAACTATAAGCTCTTTTTCAAATATTTTTTTTCCTCTTGTACCCCTTCCCAAGGTGCACATACCCTGCAAATTTGTGGTATGTAGCATGTAAGGAAGCTTTACAAAGCACGAAAGTTCGGGTCCCCATTGACTTCCATTATGTTCGGAGTTCGGCGCGAACACCCGAACATCGCGGCCATGTTCGGCAAACGTTCGCGAACCCGAACATCCAGGTGTTCGCCCAACACTACTCACGACACGCCAGAGGAGGAATCGCTCCCGCCACAGGATGCGAGTGGAGACGATGTCCTGGAGGATCCACCGAACACGGAGATGACATCTCTGGAAGCCGACCTACAGCGACTAGGTTCGGCTGAGCCCGAACTGAGCCTAAAGCTGATCCTGGAACATCGGCAAGCAGAGAGGGAAATACGACAAGCCCAGAGGGAACAAGCTGCACAGCGACACCAGCTGGAGCTGGCCAAACTTCAGCAGCAGAACCGGTCTGCTGGACCCACAGAACACGAAGGTGAGCGAGTCCACAAAATCCCCCTGGATAAGTTCCCCGCTATGGACAAAGACTTTGACATAGACACTTTCTTACAGGGGTTTGAAAGGACTTGTCAGCCGTATGGGGTGCCCCGTGAGCAGTGGGCAAGATACCTCACACCAGGGCTGAGAGGCAAGGCCCTGAAGTTGTTTGTGAGTCTCCCCCAGGAGGAAGAAAAAGACTTTGTGTCAATTAAGAAAGCCATCATTGCGCGATACCACCTCACGCCAGAGGTGTATCGCAAACATTTCAGGACAGTGCAGCGAGGTCCTAATGACAGTTACCTGGATCATGCTTGCAACCTGCGCACTGCCTTCCAGCAGTGGCTAAAAGGACTGTCCGTTGAAACCTTGGATGCCCTGCAGGAACTGATGATAAAAGACCAGTTCCTCCACACTTGTCCTGTTGATGTCCGGCTGTTTGTGCTGGATCGAGAACCAAAGACAGTGGATGAGGCTGTGGAAATGGCCGATTCCTACATGGCCCATAGAGCACCTGAGTCTACTCCATCCAGCTGGAGGGGAGAACAGATTGCTAAACCTGTTTCACGCAGCACCCAGAGGAGGAAGCACCGCTGTCTCCTGGATTCAAGGCAACCACTGACACTCGGAAATTCTTTGTATGTGACAGGGTGGGTCATATCAGCATGACTTGCCCAGAGAGGAAGAGGGAGGCCCCACAATCCAGTGAGGCCTCAACCCCCAGTGAAGTCCTGACTGCTTTGTGTGCTACCAGAAATGCCATTGGCTATGCAGAGAATCTGCAGCTGGTCACGGTTGGGGGTACAGTTGCCAGTGGGCTGAGAGATACTGGAGCAGAAGTGACTCTCATACATCCCCAGCTTGTGAACCCGGAGCAGTACATACCTGGGAAAATGATTGCTGTCAGAGAGGTTGGGGGTGTCACCCCAGCCATACCCACCGCCTTGGTCCACCTGGATTGGGGGGCCGGCAGCGGAATGAAGGAAGTTGGGGTAATTGACAAAATCCCCACCAACGTTTTGCTGGGTACTGACCTGGGACGGTTAGTAGCCCGGTATGAGCCTAATCCAACCCCCGTGGAGCCCGCCTCCCCAGCAGAAGTTCAGGACTCTTGCAAGGTACCAGTTTGATAACTCTGTGCAAGTGGAGGGTGCTGGTGGGCCTCCCGGGGCTACGGACTGTATACTAGGAGCCAGCCCTAGTGATTCTCCAGTGCCTAAGCCTGTAGTGGGACATGTTGATACAGAGAATGCAGAAACTGATGATGTCATTTATGACGCATGGACTATCGAGGCGATCGATGCCGGAACTGTTGATGCTACTTGTGAAGTGCTGAGTAGCGCTGTGTATAATGCTGCAGATAATGTTGATGTGGAATGTGATGTTCTGAATGTCAATATGTGTAAGGCAGATAATGTTGATATCATATGTGTTGTGCTACATAATGTTCCTTGACCTGTGGACACTCCGTCGGCTGCAGGAGTAACCAGCAGTGGTCGCTGGGCTGCAGCAGGTGGACTGCCCACTGAAGGGGCAGACGGCACCAGGCCAGATCTTTTCCCTTCAGATGTTGTTGAGATCAAAGGTAAGAGCAATGATATGTGTGATGCAGACACTCCCTCCACTGCAGTGGTAACCAGCAGCGCTAGCGGGTCTACAACAGAGGGACTGTCCACTGAAGTGACAAATGTTGCTGGGTCAGCAACATCCACTTCGGAACCTGGCCCTAAGGGCCCAGGAGCCTCTCCGTCTGAAGCCTTCCTGGAATGTGTGACAGATAGCACTGAGCTCTCTGGGGCTGTTCGATATGACAGCAGCCTGGAAGAGCTCAGGGGTCTGGCCAGCAGGTCACCAGCTGGGGGGGGGGGGGCAGGCTGAGAGGGTTCTGGGAAGTTATTCACTCGGAGCTGTCCGAAGTGGAGGAGGCAGACCGACAGATAATCGTTCCCCAAAGGGACTGAGGGATAGCCCCTGCCACTATAGAGAAAGTGCGTGTAGCGACAGTTGGAATCCTTCCCCAGCTGCAGCACTGTCTCTATGGTCGCAAACTTACGGTCGTCATGGACCACCATCCCCCTGGTTGGTTACGTCAGGTTGCCGGGGGCAACGACACAGTGCAGCAACCTGGCCTAGTTTTCCAGCCGTGTCGCTTGGAGCTAATTGCCAGGTGGGGAGCAATCATGGGAATGCTGATGGGCTGTCCCGTCAAGCAGAACCCACATTGTAGGCGCTGGCAGGATGATCTGGGAAGATCATCTGCCCGGTGCCAATTTGACGGCGGAGGTGTGGTGATATATTGGGGTGCTGATGATGGTAAGGATAATACAGGAACATATTTCTTTCATTGTTCTGTCTACTGGGTACTACCTCAGATATGTATGTCTGCTAAAAGCTAGTCTGGCTTTTGAAGGTGTCACCTGGCTCCAGGAAACAGCTAATGTGAGTTTGTATGTACATGTAAATTAACTCTACCATTGTTTGCTAGAAGGAAGCTGTTACCTGGAATTACTAACTTGGGGCAAGGAACTGGCTCATTAGGCCACTAGCAGTCGCCTTTGATCTGCTGTGAAATACACTTTTACATGTAAAAGTTAGATCTCTGGGAATTAAATTACGTCTGAAAAGTTAATTAAAACCAGTTCCTCCCCTTCCCAAGGAAGTTGCAGCCTCCAGGCATATATGCCAGTATAAGAAGCAGGGCCAGATGCCTAAAAATTATCTTCTCTTGGAGGTAGCGCATAGCTAGTGGGATCCCGAGCGAATCGGAACGGTGTTCTCCCACCAACCACGTTCTAACCTTTGCAGTAACGTTATTTGCAACTTGTCTTGTTGTGTATCCTTGTAACTTTTACTTTGTAACTTTTTTACTGTTTTTGTAAATCTTTTGTATATATTATTTTCTGCATTGTTCCACTTTTTTCCTGGAATATTAAATCGTTATTTAATAAGTTTGACTTCTGCTGTACTAAACTACCACTCATAGCCTAGAAGAGACTGAAGTGTAACTGTGTATCAGTCCATGCCTGATTGTACGTTTGAGCAACCCTACCGTATGAGATTGTAATTGCATTGTGTTTATGGGGCACTTTTGCGCTCGACAGCAGAGTGGCTAACAGTATCGTTCGGAACGACTGTTAGTGGTTTTGCTGCACTACAGTGTAACTTGCATTACAAGTCAGTGCCTGATTGTGCCGTGTTACTGTACAACTGTACTGTGTGTGTGTGTGCGTGACGTTCCCGTATTCGGCCTAAAGCGCAAAGCAGACCCGAATACGAAAACACGGATTGCGCGCTGAGCACTCGATAGCAGAGTGGACGTGTCTAGCAACAACTAGTGGTGGCAGTGAGAAGTGTTTGAGGGGTCCCAGCCTTGTTTTTAGCTTAAAAAAGGGGGCTCCCCGCTTGATCTGGTCAAACCCGCAGTCGGGAACCGTATACGCAGGCGTGCCGCGAGCCGGGTTCCTGACAAGATAGTTTGTCCAGTGTGTTTGGCTAAGCAAGTGCATTATCCCAATGATAAACCCAGCGTTTTTAAACACCAACACCTTTTCTACTACTACTTTTACTGTGTTCTAGTTAGCTAGTCTGTGTCATTTGTTAGTGTCAGTCAGTCTTTCAGCTGCAGCAGCTGTCTGTGCCTGCTAGTTAGGTGTTTCTTTGTGTGTGCTGTGTCTGTGTGCACACAGTCCAGGCTCCTTGCTGCTAGCTGGGCTGCTATTATCCTTAGTAGTAGTTAGCCAGTTAGTATTACAGTGCTGTTATATTGTGCAGTTGCAGTGCTATTAGTTGTTAGAGTGTGAGAGTAGTACTACTACTGTGTTAGTTGCTAGCCTGCTACTACTGATTATTGCAGTGCTGCAGCTGCTGTGCTGCTGACTGAGCAGTGTCAGTGTGTTTTTTTGGTGTACGCTGCTCCTGTCTGTCACTCCGTGCCCATGCTGATTCACAGTCCAAGCCCGCCGCCAACAATAAAGTACAAGTACCCCACACATCATCTGACTGTGACATCACATACTGTATCTGTATCTGGTACTATGTCTGGCACTGGCAGCCGGGGGAGGGGCAGCAAGGCCAAGGGGAGAGGGAGCAACATTGCAGCCTCCGGCAGCAGTTCTGCCGCATCAGTCATTCCGCCGCTACCCACTGGCCGTCCAGCTGTTAGGGTGAATCACGCTGCAGAGACGCAGCAGCGTGTTGCGTCAATTTTCAAGCAGGGTCAGCGGCGCAAATTGGAGGAGAAAGACTCCGCGCCTGTGGTGCAGCTGATGGTGGATGACGACGAGCAGGCCAGTGAGGCCACCATTAGCCCAAGACAAAACATTCTTAGCAAAATTGGCTTTGCGGAAGAGTCTGAGATGCTGACAGTAATTGTTGGGGGGGAGCCAGTCCATGGTGTGCTAGCAGAAGAGGAGTTTGAGGCGGGCTCATCATCCCAGTAGTTGTTTGACGAGGGGGAGTTTGATGATAAGGTGAAGGACCTGGCTGGACTACCAGCGACCGGAGGGGCATGTCAGCTCTGACTCTGAGGAGGAGGAGTCAGTGGGTCTGGCACACAGGGTCAACATTGCAGGGATTGGCAGGAGCAGCTATTCACTGCCAAATTCGGCATGAGAGTATGCAAAAATTACATGAAATTTTAGGTGAAATTACGAATCACTATACGAAATAAATTAATTTACAATTCGTAATCATGTATAAGCGTAAATACGAATATTTATGCAAAATGTTGCATAATCGTGTGTGCTGACAGGTGAAAATGGCTCTTGGAGGTAAGGGTAAAATAGCCTGTGGGGTGAAATGTAGAGATGTCGCGAACCTGCGATTTTCAGTTCGCGAACCGGGTTCGCGAACTTCCGCGGAAGGTTCGGTTCGCGTAAAAGTTCGCGAACCGCAATAGACTTCAATGGGGAGGCGAACTTTGAAAAATAGAAAAAATTATGCTGGCCACAAAAGTGATGGAAAAGATGTTTCAAGGGGTCTAACACCTGGAGGGGGGCATAGCGGAGTGGGATACATGCCCAAAGTCCCGGGGAAAAATCTGGATTTGACGCAAAGCAGCGTTTTAAGGGCAGAAATCACATTGGGCTTGATTCACAAAGCGGTGCTAACTGTTAGCACGCCTGTGAAACCCCCCTTAGCACGTCTAAACAAGCTTTTCGCGCATAAAACTTTATGCGCGCAAAACTTTATGCGCGTAAAACTTTACACGCGTACTGCACAGAGCGCAGGGCGCTCCGCGCGAAGTGCCCATTAAAGCCTATGGGACTTAGCGCGTGTAAAACTTTGCGCGCATAAAACTTGGCGCGCGCAAAGTTAGCGCGCGATCTGATTGAGAAATCCGGTGCTAACCTACTTAGCACCCTGGTTAGCGCGTCTAAAGACTTTAGACGTGCTAAGTAGGTTAGCACCGCTTTGTGAATCAAGCCCATTGAATGCTAAATTGCAGGCCTAAAGTGCTTTCAAACATCTTGCATGGGTATACATCAATTAGGGAGTGTAATTAGAGTTCTGCTTCACACTGACACACCAAACTCACTGTGTAACGCACCGCAAACAGCTGTTTGCGTAGTGACGGCCGTGCTGGACTGGTGCGCACCGTGGCCAGAGTGTAGGCCGTGGCGTTTTTCAAGGCCATATGGTCACCGGGCTGTGGTAGCTCAATGATAGAACAACAGTGACTGTCCAGCTGATCAAATTTGGTCAGATCACAATGAAGCAACAACCTTATTATCTTTTGTGTGCCACCCCCAGCCGAGACACTCAAATAGCCGGCGGTCATTGCTTCATTGTGATGCGCAAGCCCATTCACTGCGGCAAGGTAATGATCACGAAGGGGGATGGGCACATGTACATGCCTTTTGTTTTTTTGTTGCAGCCGCCTGCAGTGCAGCCAGAAAAATTAGGCAGGCATGTACACGCACCAGAAATATTTGTGTAGCGGCCGCTGCTAGCAGCGGCCTTAAAAATTCAGGAATCCGCCTAGAGTCCTGGACCCTGTTGGTAGTGGTGGAGAAGGCAGTCAAGCGGCCTGCAGGCAGAGATGCTGTGTGTGTGTGGGGACTGACTTAGTCTTCGGTCGTGCAGTAGCTCTCCGTGATCCATTCCTCATTCATTTTGATAAAGGTCAGGTACTGAACACTGTTGTGACTTAGGCGACTTCTCTTCTCAGTAACTATGCCTCCAGCTGCACTGAAGGTCCTTTCTGACAGGACGCTCGCGGCAGGGCAAGAGAGAAGTTGTATGGCAAATTTGGACAGCTCTGGCCACTGGTCAAGTCTGCGCAACCAGTAGCCCAAGGGTTCATCTCGCTTTTCGCAGAGTCTACATCCACACTCAAGACCAGGTAGTCGGCTATCTGCCGGTCCAGGCATTGGTGGAGGGTGGATCCGGAAGGACTATGGCGAGGAGTTGGACTAAAGAACATCTGCATGTCCGACATCACCCCGAGATCGCTGGAGCGTCCTGTCCTTGCCTGCGTGGACTTGGGAGGAGGCGGGCTACTGCCAGTGGTACCTTGATTGCGTTGTGCAGCCACATCACCCTTAAACGCATTGTAAAGCATCACCGACAGCTTGTTCTGCAAGTGCTGCATCCTTTCCGCCTTGTGTTGATTTGGTAACAGGTCCGCCACTTTGTGCCTGTACCGAGGGTCTAGTAGCGTGGCCACCCAGTACAGGTCATTCGTCTTGAGTTTTTTGATACGGGGGTCCCTCAACAGGCTGGACAACATGAAAGAGGCCATCTGCACAAAGCTGGATGCAGACGTACTCTCCATCTCCTCTTGCTCTTCCTCAGTGACGGGATGCAACTCCTCTTCCCCCCCCCAGCCACGAACAATACCACGGGAATGTGGAGCAGCAGAAGCCCCCTGTGACGGCTGCCACGGTTGTTCTTCTTCTGCCGCCTCTTCCTCCTCCACAGAAACACCTTCCTCATCATCACCATCATCAGAGTTTGACTCCTCTCCTTCCCCACACGACTCCTCTTCTTCCTCCTCCTCCTCCCCCCTCTGTGCTGCCGCAGGTGTTGTGGGAACGTCAGGTTCGGGTGTAAATGACTCCCATGACTCCTGCTGCCGTAACTCTTCTCGTTCACGCTCCTCCACAGCTGTATCCACCACTCTACGCATGGCACGCTCCAGGAAGTAGGCGTAGGGGATCAAGTCGCTGATGGTGCCATCATCGCGACTCACCAGTTTGGTCACCTCCTCAAAGGGCTCTATGACCCTGCATGCATTTCGCATCAGTGTCCAGTTGTTGGGCCACAACATCCCCATCCTCCCAGATTGTGTCCTTGTACTGTAATGATACAGGTACTGGGTGACGGCTTTCTCCTGTTCTAGCAGGCGAGAGAACATCAGCAGGGTGGAATTCCAGCGAGTCGGGCTATCGCAAATCAGGCGTCTCACCGGCAAGTTGATTCTACGCTGAATGTCCGCAAAGCGTGCCATGGCCTTGTAAGAGCGCCTGAAATGCCCACACAACTTCCTGGCCTGCTTCAGGACGTCCTCTAAGCCTGGGTTCTTGGACACAAATCTTTGCACGACCAGATTCAGCACATGTGCCATGCAGGGTATGTGTGTCAGCTTTCCCAAATTCAACACAGCAATGAGATTGCTGCCGTTGTCACACACCACGTTGCCGATCTCAAGCTTGTGCGGGGTCAGCCATTGCTCCACCTGTTTGTTAAGTGCAGCCAGGAGAGCTGCTCCAGTGTGACTCTCCGCTTTCAGGCAAGACATGTCTAACACTGCGTGACACCGTCGTACCTGGCATGCAGCATAGGCCCTGGGGTGCTGGGGCTGTGTAGCTGGAGAGGAGATCGTGGCACCAGCCAAGGAGGAGGAGGAGGATGACGACAGCGAAGCGGTGGTAGAAGGTGGAGAGGAGGTGGCTGGAGGCCTGCCTGCAAGCCGTGGAGATGTGACAAGTCGGTCCGCTGCGCAGCCACGTACTCCCTGCTTGCTGCCATCGGTCACCAGGTTGACCCAATGGGCTGTGTATGTAATGTAGTGGCCCTGCCCGTGCTTGGCAGACCAGGTATCCGTGGTCAGGTGGACCCAACGCTGTGTGCCAGAGATGACACCACTTGCCTCTCAACTGCACGGTACAGTTTGGGTATGGCCTTTTGTGAAAAATAATTGCAGCCTGGTATCTTCCACTGCGGTGTACCAATGGCCACAAACTTACGGAAGGCCTCCGACTCCACCAGCTTGTATGGTAATTGCTGGCGAGCTAATAGTTCCGCCACACCAGCTGTCAGACGCCGGGCAAGTGGGTGACTGGCAGACATTTGCTTCTTACGCTCAAATACTTCCTTCACAGACAGCTGGGTACTGCTGTGGGCAGAGGAGAAGAAACCGCTGAAGGGAAGAGGCGGTGTGGAGGAGGGTGGCTGTGAAGGTGCAAGGGAGAAAGTGGATGAAGACGATGCACCTGAAGGAGGAAGAGGAGAAGGAGGGTGGCTTGTCTTTTGAGGGGTGCTGCTTTTCCTCAGGTATTCTTGCCATAGCTGTTTGTGCCTTCTCTCCAGGTTCCTTCGTAAGGCACTTGTCCCTACGTGAGAGTTGGCCTTTCCACGGCTCAATTTTTGCTGGCAGAGACAACAGATGGCTTTGCTCCGATCTGAGACACACACGTGAAAAAATTTCCAAACCGCTGAACCCCCCTGGGGTGATGGCGCCACGGTGGCATCAGCAGCTGACGTTGAAGGGCATATTGGCTGGCTGGCCATAGCTGGTGATACATGGCGCCGGACACTGCCCCCAGCTGTTTCTGAGGACGAGCTCCCTCTGCTTCTATCATGGAGTCGTCTCCTCCTACTCCTCTCTGACTCCTCCTCTGAACTGTCCCCCTGGTCATCTCCTCTACCGGGAACATATGTGGTATGCGTATAATCGTCATCATAATCCTCCTGGCCAGCTGCGCTTTCCTCAGACACCTCCTCAAGTGCACCAACTTCAGGTGGTCCACCATCATCCCCATCCACACACGTTAAGTCCATACTATCGCCACCTAACTCAGACGTATGAGGTGGTGTACCTGCGCCTTCTTGTTGTTGTTGCAGTAGTGGCTGGGAATCAGTGATTTCACCACCACCACCAAATAACTCCTTCGAAGTGTCAAATGCAGCGGATGTGGTGCTTGTTGTAGCGCTGGTGGCTGCGGGAGATGAGGTGTTCTGTGTTAAATACTCAAGCACCTCCTCACGATTTTGGGAAGTGATGACACACTGTATTTTGGGGCAGGTCCGCACGAAATCACAGCAACACCACCTCGCACAGACCTGCCGGTGCCTGGTGGCCTTCCTCTGGGTCTGCCTCTACCTCTTCCTCTACCTGGTTTGTCCATTTTGTCCATCTTGGCGGGATGCTAGCTATATGCAGTGAGGTGGGTTCTCACTCAACACAACAGGTAGTTAGATGCAATGAGGTGGCCAGGTGGGTTCTCACTCAACACAACAGGTAGTTATATGCAGTGAGGTGGCCAGGTGGGTTCTCACCCAACACAACAGGTAGTTTGATGCAGTGAGCTGGGTTCACTGAACAGTAAAGGTACTTAAGATGCAGTGAGGTGGGTTCTCACTCAACACAACAGGTAGTTAGATGCAGTGAGCTGGGTTCACTGAACACCACGGGTAGTTAGATGCAGTGAGCTGGGTTCACTGAACAGTAAAGGTATTTAAGATGCAGTGAGGTGGGTTCTCACTCAACACAACAGGTAGTTAGATGCAGTGAGCTGGGTTCACTCAACACAACGCTAGGTATATGCAGTGATTACATAGTTACATAGTTATTTTGGTTGAAAAAAGACATATGTCCATCGAGTTCAACCAGTATAAAGTACAACACCAGCCTGCTCCCTCACATATCCCTGTTGATCCAGAGGAAGGCGAAAAAACCCTTACAAGGCATGGTCCAATTAGCCCCTAAAGGGAAAAATTCCTTCCCGACTCCAGATGGCAATCAGATAAAATCCCTGGATCAACATCATTAGGCATTACCTAGTAATTGTAGCCATGGATGTCTTTCAACGCAAGGAAAGCATCTAAGCCCCCTTTAAATGCAGGTATAGAGTTTGCCATAACGACTTCCTGTGGCAATGCATTCCACATCTTAATCCCTCTAACTGTAAAGAACCCTTTCCTAAATAAATGGCTAAAACGTTTTTCCTCCATGCGCAGATCATGTCCTCTAGTCCAGAGGTTCTCAACGTGTGGTACGCGTACCCCAGGGGGTACTTCTGATGGTTCCAGGGGGTACTCGGGCTTGATATACTTCACCAAGAATAACAAATTTAGAGTTTTAGAAAAATGATTAATCTTATTTAAACAACAATAAATTAGTATTTTAGTTAATTAAAAGCAGTAGTAAATTCTTGGAAATAGTTTCAAACCAATTATCATGTATTATGATTAACTATATATTTGTCAAGGGGTACTTGTGATAATGTTTATTATGCTAGGGGGTACTTGGTGAGTTCAGGGTTTTAAAAGTGGTACATACCAATAAGATGTTGAGAAACACTGTCTAGTCCTTTGAGAAGGCCTAGGGACAAAAAGCTCATCCGCCAAGCTATTATATTGCCCTCTGATGTATTTATACATGTTAATTAGATCCCCTCTAAGGCGTCTCTTCTCTAGACTAAATAAACCCAGTTTATCTAACCTTTCTCGATAAGTGAGACCTTCCATCCCACGCATCAATTTTGTTGCTCGTCTCTGCACCTGCTCTAAAACTGTAATATCTTTTTTGTAATGTGGTCCCCAGAACTGAATTCCATATTCCAGATGTGGCCTTACTAGAGAGTTAAACAGGGGCAATATTATGCTAGCATCTCGAGTTTTTATTTCCCTTTTAATGCATCCCAAAATTTTGTTAGCTTTAGCTGCAGCTGCTTGGCATTGAGTACGATTATTTAACTTGTTGTCAATGAGTACTCCTAAGTCCTTCTCCAAGTTTGATGTCCCCAACTGTATCCCATTTATTTTGTATGGTGCTAGACCATTAGTACGTCCAAAATGCATGACCTTACATTTGTCAACATTGAATTTCATCTGCCATGTATGTGCCCATATAGCCATCCTATCCAGATCCTGTTGCAATATGACACTATCTTCCTGAGAGTTGATGATTCTGCACAATTTTGTATCATCTGCAAAAATAGCAACATTGCTCACTACTGCATCTACTAGGTCATTAATAAATAAATTGAAGAGCACTGGACCCAGAACAGACCCCTGTGGGACCCCACTGCTAACAGTCTCCCATTTTGAGTACGATCCATTGACCACAACTCTTTGTTTTCTGTCCATTAGCCAGTTCCCTATCCATGAACACAGACTCTTCCCCAGTCCTTGCATCCTCAACTTTTGCACCAGACTTTTGTGGGGAACAGTGTCGAAGGCCTTTCCAAAGTCCAAGTATATCACATCTACAGCATTCCCAATATCCATATTAGCATTCACTACCTCATAAAAGCTGAGCATGTTAGTCAAACAGGACCTGTCTTTAGTAAACCCATGTTGATGCTCAGAAATAAGATTATTTTCTACTATGAAGTCATGTATAGTATCTCTTAGTAACCCCTCAAATAGTTTGCATACAACTGATGTTAAACTTACAGGTCTATAATTTCCTGGATCAGATTTTTTGCCCTTCTTAAATAATGGGAAAACGTGGGCTGTACGCCAATCCACTGGGACTCTGCCAGTTGCAAGAGAGTCACAAAAGATAAGATAAAGGGGTTTATCTATAACTGAACTTAATTCCCTTAGGACCCGAGGATGCATGCCATCCGGGCCAGGTGCCTTGTCTATTTTTAATTTATTTAGTCTTGCCTTCACTTCTTCCTGCGTTAAGTATTTAATATTACAGTTAGAAGATTGAGACTCTTCCGCCTCTGTAGTTTGCAACAGTGCTGTTTCTTTTGTGAAGACAGAAGCAAAGAAAGCATTTAATAACTCTGCCTTACCTTGGTCATCCACCATTGAGTTCCCACCCTCATCCTTTAGGAGTCCTATACAGTCAACCTTTCTTTTTTTAGAGTTAATGTACTTGTAAAACTTTTTTGGGGTAGATTTGATATCCTTAGCGATTTGTTTTTCAGCTTCAATCTTTGCCTGCCTAATTTCTTTTTTACAATTTTTATTGCACTCCTTATAATTGCTTAGTGCAGCCTCGGTTCCCTCCTGTTTTAAGACCTTATAGGCATTTTTTTTCCTCTTCATTTTATCTTTAACCTTTCTATTCATCCATAGAGGCCTTTTTTTATTCCTAGACATTTTGTTTCCATATGGGATATACATACTACAGTATTGATTGAGTATAAGTTTAAAAGCTTGCCATTTCCCTTCAGTGTCTTCCCCTTGTAGTACATTATCCCAGTTCACCAAACTTAGTGCCTGCCTAATTTGAGTGAACTTTGCTTTTCTAAAATTCATAGTTTTAGTGGTCCCGCTGCCCCGTGGCCTATCAGTCACCAGATCAAACGTTATTATGTTGTGATCACTATTTCCCAAATGTTCTTGAACCTGCACATTTAATACATTATCTGGTCTATTAGAAATGATCAGATCCAGTAACGCATTCCCCCTAGTTGGTTCAGTTACCATTTGAGTCAAGTAATTGTCCTGTAGTGCTGCCAGAAATCTGCTGCTTTTATTAGAATGGGTAGCCTCAATACTCCAGTCAATGTCTGGAAAGTTGAAGTCGCCCATAATTATGACCTCATTTTTACCTGCAGCTTTTTCAATCTGCTGCGGTAATCGCAGTTCTGCAGCTTCATTAATAAGAGGTGGCCTGTAGCATACCCCAATAAGCAATTGGCAACTTTTATTTCCACCATGAATATTTACCCAAATGGACTCCACATCTTCGCAATCTTCTTCCATCTCATCGTTGAGGACAGCTGTAAGAGAATTCTTAACAAAGAGACAAACCCCTCCACCTTTTTTCCCTGTTCTATCCCTCCTAAACACATTGTATCCTTTTAAATTAGCTATCCAGTCATGGCTTTCATCCATCCATGTCTCGGTTATTCCCACAATGTCATAGCCTTTGTCATTCAGAATGAACTCTAGTTCGTCTATTTTATTTGCAAGGCTCCGAGCATTGGTTACCATGCACTTTATATTTTTACCACCACATTTACCAATTTTGTTTACATGAAATGGGCTACTTGAATTTTTACCAATCTCTTTAATCTTTACACTGTCCCCACCCCCCTCTCCACCCTCCATAATGATAGGTTCCCACTGTCCTTTTACCTCATCTTGTCTACGTATTGAGACTTTATCCTCCCGCCTCCCCCCAGATCCTAGTTTAAAATCTCCTCCAACCGTTTAGCCATCTTCTCCCCCAATACAGCTGCACCCTCCCCATTAAGGTGCAGCCCATCCCTGCTGTAGAACCTGTAGCCGACTGCAAAGTCTGCCCAGTTCTCCAGGAACCCAAACCCTTCCTTCCTACACCAATTTCTCAGCCACTTATTTAACTCCCTAAGCTCCCTCTGTCTCTCAGATGTAGCACGTGGCACTGGCAGTATTTCAGAAAACACCACCTTGGAGGTCCTTGCTTTAAGGTGGGTTAAGTAAACACAACAGGTACTGGGTAGTTAGATGCAGTGAGCTGGGTTCACTGAACAGTAAAAGTACTTAAGATGCAGTGAGGTGGGTTCCACTCAACACAACAGGTAGTTAGATGCGGTGAGCTGGGTTCACTGAACACAACAGGTAGTTAGATGCAGTGAGCTGGGTTCACTGAACAGTAAAGGTACTTAAGATGCAGTGAGGTGGGTTCTCACTCAACACAACAGGTAGTTAGATGCAGTGAGGTGGCCAGGTGGGTTCTCACTCAACACAACAGGTAGTTAGATGCAGTGAGCTGGGTTCACTCAACACAACGCTAGGTATATGCAGTGATGAGGTGGTTTAAGTAAACACAACAGGTACTGGGTAGTTAGATGCAGTGAGCTGGGTTCACTGAACAGTAAAGGTACTTAAGATGCAGTGAGGTGGGTTCTTACTCAACACAACAGGTAGTTAGATGCAGTGAGCTGCGTTCACTCAACACAACGCTAGGTATATGCAGTGATGAGGTGGGTTAAGTAAACACAACAGGTACTGGGTAGTTAGATGCAGTGAGCTGGGTTCACTCAACACAAAGCTAGGTATATGCAGTGATGAGGTGTGTTAAGTAAACACAACAGGTACTGGGGTATATGCAGTACTGGGTAGTACAATGTGCAGCTCCCTGTCACACACACAGGTAGTCACTGAATGTGCTGGGCTGCTGGCAGTGGCACACACAATATCAATTAGCAAGGCTGTGCATGCAACAAAAGTGTCAGTTTGACACACAGAAAAAAAAAATATGTACAGGATGAGCTCTGAAAAGAGCTGTTGCTGGGTGCTTTAAAAGCAATAATAATCAGTCAGGACAGGAGCAAGCAGAGCAGCCTAGAACCTAACTAATCTGTCCCTAGGAGAAAAAGTCTGCAGCAGCTGTCCCTTTCCTCTCTCTAGCAGGCACACGAGTGAGGCTAATGGCCGCTGGACCCTGCCTTATATAAGGGGGGGGGGGGGGGGTGGGGCTCCAGGGCTTAGTGTAGCCTGAATGGCTACAATGTGCCTGCTGACTGTGATGCAGAGGGTCAAAGTTGACCCTCATAGTGCATTATGGGGCGAATCGAACTTCCGCAAAAGTTCGCCTGGTGCAGGCGAACGCGAACCCCCTAAGTTCGCCTGGAACCGTTCGCCGGCGAACCGTTCGCTACATCTCTAGTGAAATGGTTATTTGAAATCCATGTTGTATATGTTGAATCCGATTCATATATTATAGTAGATTACTGCTGGGTATATTTTTATGTCATGTGGTTCAATGAACCTCACCAGCTAACCATTATGCCCCCAAAAATCTGAAGCTGGAGCAACCACTTATGGCCATATTGTTAACATGGCCCTGATTGCTTTCACTGTTCCTTCCCGGTTTTCTACACAGTTTAAGGATGCTGCACACACATTCACTACATCCTGTACATTGTCATAGAGATTCTAATTACACATATGTAGATCTTACCTTAACAATAAGAAACATCACAGCAGAGGAATCAAAGGCTCCATTGTAGAGTGTTATAACTAAAGATCTCTGAGAACCAAACAGATTTCCAACCTAAAAAGCAAAATAATGTTACTTCACAAACAATGGGAGATCCTGCAAAGTTTTTTTTTTTTTTTTTTTTTTTTTTTTAGAGCCAGTCAACAAAATTTAAGGCATCTCAAAGGCATCTAATGCACAGTGGCGCTTATTCATTTCACTTTTTCTAAGTTTTCTCATAGGAGATAATTTGCCGTTTTCGGTTTAAAATAGCTTTTTAGCACTCTGAAATTGAAAAAGTACTGAAACATAGGTGAAAAAGTACTGTCAAAATTATTCTGAGTACTAGTAGGGCTCTAGGGTCTGATTCTTGCTGCCGCCCGCCGTATGTTACTGCGCACACGCGTGCCCCGGGCGCAGGCACCTGCCGCACACGTGCACGAACCCGCCGCGCGCACATCCGGCTGCCCGCTCACACGCCCGCCAGGCTCCCTGGCCCCGTCCTCCTGTCTCTGGGAGGCTGGGTCCGTGCTGCGCACATGCGCAGTAGCAAAAAGCACGGACCAGCTACACAGAGACAGCACACGCAGGGACACGGGTTTTATTATAGAGGATTTTGTTGCTTGTTTGAGGCTGAAAGGGAACCTAAAGTGAGACTTCCATATTTATTTCTTTTTAAGAAATATTAGTGGCCTGGCTATTTTGCTGATCTTTTTAGCTACAATAGTATTTGAATCACAACTGAAACAAGCATGCAGCACCTGATCTGCAAGCTTTTTAAGGGTCTAGTGCTAAAAGTATTAAAGACAGAGGATCAGCAGGCCAGTCAGGCAATATACATTGTTTAAAATGAAATAAATATGGCAACCTCTATATCCCTCTTGCTTTAGGTTTTCTTTAAAAGGCATTTTATTGACAAGTTGTAAAAATATCACCTAGTGGGAAACGTAGGAGGAAAAATTAATTGCATATGGCCCAGAGTATTTTAGAATATGTTTGGCATTGGCAACATATTTGTATGCTTGTTAACTCTGGTATGTGATACTCTCACCCACCCATTCAGGGGAAAGGGAAGACAAGACTCTTGTAATTGATTCATAAAAGCATACAATCCATGAATTCGGCAACCAACGCTGTTGCAGAATTTTTTGCCTCCGACGTGATTGGCTCCAGACTTTGATACGTGCCCACGCTTCGACGCGGATTTTCGGTCGTGAATGAGGCAATCACAGCCAGATTCACGACAGGATTCGGATTTTCTTTTAACTTTAATAGCAAAGCCTCCATACATGCTACAATCCCCAAAATTGCATGGATTATCAAGGTGATAATGGGCTACAACTTAAAGAGAACCTGTACTGAGTAAAATTATTTAAAATAAACACATGAGGTAACTACAAATGAACATTACATAGTTACCTTGCCATCAGTTCCTCTCAGAAGCTCACCATTTTCTTCTGACAATGATCCCTTGCAGTTCTGACAACATTTTGTCAGAACTGAAATATATCAGTTGCTGTCAGTTATATATCAGTTGCTGTCAGTTACAGCTGAAAGGAGAACTGATGTGTCCATGTTTCCCTATGGCTCAAGTGGGCGATATTACAGTTTAACTGTGTGCTGACCAGGAAGCTGTTATGGGGTAATAGCCAATTTCAAAATGGAGGACGGAGAATTCCATTAATCACAGTGGACAAACAGGACACAGGAGAGGAGAAAGAGATTGATGAATAGACTACACAGCAGGTAAGTATGACTTGCGTATGGTTATTTTGACTTTTAATTTTCAGTACAGGTTTTCTTTAAACAAAAAAAATCCAAAAATAATTTTTCATTTTTGAGAAAATGGATTTTAAATTGAAATCAACACTTTAAATGGGGCTATTAATTGGTAATAAGTGGTTTTAAACAGGGAAAAACACTTTATGCAATCACAGAAGGGAAGGTGAGTCCCAATGGCACCTGGCGGTGATGGTACCACTGGAAGAGGATAAAAGGACCCAGATAAGTTTTTATTTACTTTTAATTTTTTTTGCAGCGATAGCAGCCAATGACATGACAGCAGAGGCATCAGTAGACCAGGGCAGTGTGAATGCTGACTTTAGTAGCGACTGAGTCAGGAGGACAAAGCAGCCGGTCAGTGTGGCAGCACAGGAGTCCATGGCAACTCACTGGTAGTACCACAGCTTGATAGTGCTGCCCAAAAAATTAGATGCATCAGTGGACCCCGGCAGTGTGAACGCAGACTTTAGTAGCGACTGAGTCAGGAGGACAAAGCAGCCGGTCAGTGCGGCAGCACAGAAGGACCATGGCAACTCACTGGTAGTACCACAGCTTGATAGTGCTGCCCAAAAAATTAGATGCGTCAGTGGACCCGGGCAGTGTGAACGCAGACTTTAGTAGCGACTGAGTCAGGAGGAAAAAGCGGCCGGTCAGTGTGCAGCACAGAAGGACCATGGCAACTCACTGGTAGTACCACAGCTTGATAGTGCTGCTTAAAAAATTAGATGCGTAAGTGGACCCGGGCAGTGTGAACGCAGAAACAATTTTGAGTGGTCACTGCACTCCCCCGGAAAAATTAAATCAATCTCCTAAATAGTACGTAGGTGGATCGCTATGCATTACAGGGGGGGGGGGGGTATCCGAACCCTATAGACTTGTAGGTTTGTGGTGCAGAGCGCTAACACCTAACACTGCATCAAAAACATAATAATAGATATCAACTCTACAGCAGAAATGTAATATATGGAAGAACTCTAGGACCTATAGTTCATATAGTCCATATAACTGGTCCACTTCCTCAGGGACAAAAAGGATCTCCAACAGTTGGATAAATATATGCAAGTAAACTCACCAACGATGGTGGCCGATTAAATGACAGTTCAGTATATCAGGCACATGGTAGTAACAGCAACAAAATTCTTGAGTCCTCTTGTCAGGCAACAACCACTTCTTATGACTACTGACGTCTGACTTCTTATGACTATAACTCAATAAAAAACAAAAAAAGGGAGCATAGCATGATACTGTTTCCACTGCTACATATCCACCACCACACCTGTCAGCATTGTATAGCCATAACCCCAATGCTGTCACACATCTACACCCAGGGGAAAAAAACGCTCACCAGATGGCAGGGCTGACCCTTCAAAGACCAGCTCAACACGCTTAGTGACAGTCCTCCACGGTCTGTATCTTGTAATCCAATTCCTTAAAAACAAGGCTTTCATAGCGTAATACTGCTTTAATTTAATTAAAATACAAAGTAGTGCACTCACATTTCCCTTAAAAGTTATGCCCATATCAGTAAAAAGTTGGACATCTCCATAAACACCATCTAGTCTCCTCTCCACAGCGTCTCAGCATCTAGTGCGTCTTAGGCTCCGCCCAACCGGTTTCGTTATAGGTGACTCATCAGGGGCAGGAGGACAAAGCGGACAGTCAGTGCGGCAGCACAGAAGGACCATGGCAACTCACTGGTAGTACCACAGCTTGATAGTGCTGCCCAAAAAATTAGATGCGTCAGTGGACCCGGGCAGTGTGAGCGCAGACTTTAGTAGCGACTGAGTCGGCAGCAGGGCTGGGACAAGGTCCAACACCAACAAAGGCTGAGATGCCCAAGTGCGCTAACGCCAATATCACTCAGCATTACCGCCGCACACCCAATCAACCACAACGGCCTGACATCTTGCAGCATGTCTGAGTGGCATGCTCGACCCAAAATTGTCCGCATTGTTGATTGGGCATGCACTTGGCGGCATTGATTTTCATTATTTCAAAAGTGTTTATGGTGCCTTAGACATGAAACTGATATTGCCGAGACATGGTACAGTACCCATAAAGATTACAGCCCATAAGGGCCAGATTGGTGAATGCATGTGACCCTCATTTGGTCACATATCCCCAAACATACTCAATCTGCACCTATAAACATAATACTCATTGTGCACCCAAAACACACGTGACAGATTCTGCTGCCTGTAGATCTTTCTATAGTAAACAATAAGTCTACGACAGTGGTTCTCAAACTTTTCCATATCAAGGCACCCTTAGTGGTCCTGTAATTGTTTCAAGGCACCCCTTGATGAAAACAATTAGAGAATATGCAGTATAATTACCACATTAAAGTGGACCTGAACTCTTGCACAGAAAAAAAACATAATGAAATGCAGCCTGTATGTGTTTATAGAGTTTATCCTGTGTAATTCCACCTCATCTGTGTCTAATCACAAATTGTAATTTGATCTCCCCGTCTGCCAAAGCAGATAAGCTCATTTGGAAGCACAGGATGTTAACAATATGTCTGCTTCCATGAAAGCAGGAAGTAGATACACTGCAGATGTATTGTAAGCAGGCATGCTCAGATGTACCAAAATTCGATTCGGGTACATTCGAATTCGGGCCGGGAGAACATTCAAATTCGATCACGAAATTCGGTTCGGATTCGAATTCGGTTCAGGTGTCATTAGCAAAATTCGGTGAAAAATTTGTGTTCGAGAATTCAGATGCGTTTTTTTTTAAAGGGCAAAAAATCAGATCCAGGAAATTATAGACCTGTAAGCTTAACATCAGTTGTATGCAAACTATTTGAGGGGTTACTAAGAGATACTATACATGACTTCATAGTAGAAAATAATATTATTTCTCAGCATCAACATGGGTTTACTAAAGACAGGCCCTGTTTGACTAACATGCTCAGCTTTTATGAGGTAGTGAATGCTAATATGGATATTGGGAATGCTGTAGATGTGATATACTTGGACTTTGCAAAGGCCTTCGACACTGTTCCCCACAAAAGTCTGGTGCAAAAGTTGAGGATGCAAGGACTGGGGAAGAGTCTGTGTTCATGGATAGGGAACTGGCTAATGGACAAAAAACAAAGAGTTGTGGTCAATGGATCGTACTCAAAATGGGAGACTGTTAGCAGTGGGGTCCCACAGGGGTCTGTTCTGGGTCCAATGCTCTTCAATTTATTTATTAATGACCTAGTAGATGAAGTAGTGAGCAATGTTGCTATTTTTGCAGATGATACAAAATTGTGAAGAATCATCAACTCTCAGGAAGATAGTGTCATATTGCAACAGGATCTGGATAGGATGGCTATATGGGCACATACATGGCAGATGAAATTCAATGTTGACAAATGTAAAGTCATGCATTTTGGACGTACTAATGGTCTAGCACCATACAAAATAAATGGGATACAGTTGGGGACATCAAACTTGGAGAAGGACTTAGGAGTACTCATTGACAACAAGTTAAATAATCGTACTCAATGCCAAGCAGCTGCAGCTAAATCTAACAACATTTTGGGATGCATTAAAAGGGAAATAAAAACTCGAGATGCTAGCATAATATTGCCCCTGTTTAACCCTCTAGTAAGGCCACATCTGGAATATGGAATTCAGTTCTGGGGACCACATTACAAAAAAGAGATTGCAGTTTTAGAGCAGGTGCAGAGACGAGCAACAAAATTGATACGTGGGATGGAAGGTCTCACTTATCAAGAAAGGTTAGATAAACTGGGTTTATTTAGTCTAGAGAAAAGACGCCTTAGAGGGGATCTAATTAACATGTATAAATACATCAGAGGGCAATATAATAGCTTGGCGGATGAGCTTTTTGTCCCTAGGCCTTCTCAGAGGACTAGAGGACATGATCTGCGCATGGAGGAAAAACGTTTTAGCCATTTATTTAGTAAAGGGTTCTTTACAGTAAGAGTGATTAAGATGTGAAATGCATTGCCCCAGGAAGTCGTTATGGCAAACTCTATACCTGCATTTAAAGGGGGCTTAGATGCTTTCCTTGCGTTAAATGACATCCATGGCTACAATTACTAGGTAATGCCTAATGATGTTGATCCAGGGATTTTATCTGATTGCCATCCGGAGTCGGGAAGGATTTTTTTCCCTTTAGGGGCTAATTGGACCATGCCTTGTAAGGGTTTTTTATCGCCTTCCTCTGGATCAACAGGGATATGTGAGGGAGCAGGCTGGTGTTGTACTTTATACTGGTTGAACTCGATGGACGTATGTCTTTTTTCAACCAAAATAACTATGTAATTATGTAACTATGTAACATTTAAATAGGTGTAATTAAAAAAAAAAAAAAAAGTAACGTATGACAGCAGGCATGTATTCTGTGGAACCTGGCGGTGGGAAAACAGACAGCAGGAGGATAAATACAGCAGGAGGAGGAGGAGTGATGTGTGGCAGCAGGCAATGTATTGTGTGGACCCTAGCGTTGGGAACACAGACAGTAGGAGGATAAATACAGCAGGAGGAGTGACGTGTGGCAGCAGGCAATGTATTGTGTGGACCCTGGCGGTGGGACCACAGATAGCAGGAGGATAAATACAGCAGGAGGAGGAGGAGTGACATGTGGCAGCAGGCAGTGTATTGTGTGGACCCTGGCATTGGGAACACAGACAGCAGGAGCATAAATACAGCAGGAGGAGGAGGAGTGATGTGTGGCAGCAGGCAATGTACTGTGGGCCCTGGCGGTGGGACCACAGACAGCAGGAGGATAAATACAGCAGGAGGAGGAGGAGTGACGTGTGGCAGCAGGCAATGTATTGTGTGGACCCTGGCATTGGGAACGCAGACAGCAGGAGGATGAAAATCAGTGCGGGGTAATATGTTGGCGCTTTATAAATACAATAAATACATAAATAAATTCATAAATAAATAAATACAGCAGCAGCAGGAGGAGGAGGAGGCGTCACGTATGGCAGCAGGCAATGTATTGTGCGGACCCTGGCATTGGGAACACAGACAGCAGGAGGATGAAAATCAGCATGGCGTAATATGTTGGTGCTTTATAAATACAATAAATACATAAAAACATTCATAAATAAATAAATAAATACAGCAGCAGGAGGAGGAGGAGGAGTGACGTGTGGCAGCAGGCAATGTATTGTGTGGACCCTGACTTTGGGAACACAGACAGCAGGAAGATGAAAATCAGCGTGGCGTAATATGTTGGCGCTTTATAAATACAATAAATACATAAATAAATAAATAAATACAGCAGCAGGAGGAGGAGGAGTGACGTGTGGCAGCAGGCAATGTACTGTGTGGACCCTGGCGTTGGGAACACAGACAGCAGGTGGATGAAAATCAGCGCGACGTAATATGTTGGCGCTTTATAAATACAAATACATAAATAAATTCATAAATAAATAAATACAGCAGCAGCAGGAGGAGGAGTGACGTGTGGCAGCTGCAGGCATGTCACGGGCCATGGAACCTAGTGTTAGTACCACAGCAACTAAAGAAAAACCAGGTCAAATTATCAGGACCCAGGGACTGAAGGTTGATGTCAAAGAATAATTCCCAGGCACCTCATGTCCTCCTGTCGCCGAGAACAGGTGCCAGGAATGTGCCTTTAATCCAGGCCTGGTTAATATTCAAAAATGGGTAGGGGAGGAGCGAATGCCATGACGTAGTTCCGCCCACGTAGCTCCGCTCGCACCACCTCCTCGCAGAGAGCCGGGCCCTCTAAAGTAGCAAGTGCATGCCGGGGAGCTGCTAGTAGGAAGCCCCAGGCAGGAAGCAGGAACTGGGACGCCGACTGAGCCAGCCGGGGCAGCAGTGGTACCACCGGGAGCTGCCAGGAGGAAGCCGCAGTAAGTCCCAGGCGGGAGGCAGGAACCGGGACGCCGACTGAGTCAGCCGGGGCAGTACCGGTGCGAGGCAGCACCCGGAACACGGGCCGCAAAGCGGAAAGGTCCCAGTCCACAGGGAGAACGGGAAAGTGGTGGAGTATCTTAACCCGGATGTGGCAGGGCGCATGGAGGTTGCGCAACAGGAGGGTGTGGAGCCCGGAGAGAAGAGGTAGAGACAACGGGCACCAGTGGACTGTACCCCAGCAGGAGAGAGTACAAGCGCCCGAGTCAAGCAGGGTGTACTCAAAAACATACACAGACCTGCAGAGGATTGCTGTACCGCCCACAACTGCTGGTAGCTAGTGGCGTCAGGCCCAGCAAAGGAAGTGGACAAACAAACATAGTGACAACTAAAGATGGCAGGCGGTGCAAGGAAAAAGGGGACAGAGATGACTAATACAGAGGCAGTAGGGCCGGCGGCTAAAACACCCCAAAGAGGAGCGGCGGACTTTTTCGCGCCTGGGGGGTCGGGGAGCCCTCGAGATCGAATGGTGGAGAAACCGGAATAGTCAAGTTCCCCGTACTCCCAGACCAGTAAGAAGTATACTAGCCTGGAGGAAATGTGTGCATATCTGAAAACATTGCCTACAAAGCAGGATCTAGGCGAACAGACCGAAAAGATTATGGCTGCTACCCGCTCTGAGGTGGCAACACTAAAGGAGGAAATGGCAATTATGTCTTCGCGAGCTGAGAAACTGGAACAGGAGCTAGTAGGGTGAAAGCTACCCTTGCCGAGGTGCAGAAGGAGAGAAAGAACCAACAAATTGTGAATAAGATAATATACACACAACTAGAAGATATACAGAATCGGTCTAGGAGGAAGAACATCAGGATCCGGGGCCTGCAGGAATCAGTGAGCGCAGAGAAGCTGCGGCTGAAGGTACAGGGGATCTTCAATAGGATCTTGGAACGATCGGAAGATCATACAATCGCCATAGATCGAATACATCGCGCTCTAGGCACAAATCCGAGGGCCGGGGAAAAAGAAAGAGACGTGATCTGCCGTCTTCATTACGATACAGAAAAAGAGGCAATTATGTCAGCAGCCTGGAAACATCCGGAGATTGAATTCGAGGGGAGACCGGTACAACTCTTCTAGGACCTGGCGTCATCAACATTGCAGCAGAGAAGAGCTCTCAGACCATTAATTCAGGCTTTGCAAAAGGAGGGGGCCACGTACAGATGGGGATTTCCCTTTTCACTGCAAATTAGGTAGGGGACCCTCTCTTTTGCTTTGAGAGGCCCAGAGGACCTTCTGGATCTTTTTAGAGCTCTCGGTATCCCCCCGATAGAGCTCCCAGACTGGGACTTAGAAGGAATAATGATGGGTAAGACCCGGCTGAAAGTACTAATGTAATATCGACTGAACACTACAAGTAAAGTAGGATAGGCCTTCCCTTCCATTTTGGGTGACATTGCCCCCTCCTTGCTCCTAAACAAGAAGTGAAAATGGGGTCCAGGGGGGAGGAGGGAGGAGAGAATGGGATATGTACATAAAAAAAAAAAAAAAAAAAAAAAAAAAAAGCTGCTAGAGATAATAATTCAAGAATGGCTGGATAGTGGGAGAGAGAATATATTGGATATGTGTAACATGTGATTCCCTTGATTGCTTTTTTCCTCTCCTGACAGGGTAAAAGACTCTATAAGACATTAAGGCTGTCAAACGAACAGGATGTCAAAATAATGAAATCATGGAGTGAATAGTGGGTGGGAGGGGGGGGGGAGGGGACACTTATGGGTGACGGGGGAGCGGGGCTGGGGAAGGGGGAGGGGGGGTCTGGCTTTGTGTGCTCGCCCCCCCCAGCCCCCCCCCCTCCTGGTGCCGTCCTCCCGCCCCCCGCTTTGAAGGGGGGGGGGGCGGGGAGACACGAGGGAGGTGTAATATTTTGAAAATAATTACGGTGTGAGGAGATAAGAGGGCTGTGTGGGATATCACGATAAGAAGGTCAACAAAATAAGGTGGTATACGAGTTGGGTATGCATAGGGATAAAACATTTTTGACAGTGTGCAGATATATGCATTTAAGTACTCTGTGAGGGGGTGCATGGGTGGAGGTGAAATATTTTGAGAATGATTAAGGTGTGAGGGGATAAGAGGGATGTGTGGGATATAACGGCAAGATGGCCAAACAAATCAAATATAAGGTGGTACACGAGTTGGTTATGCATAAGGTTAAAATATGTTTTGACAGTGTGCATTTATATATTTTGTGAGAACACATGCAAGTTGGGGTGCGGGTTGGGGAGTTGGGGGAGGGGGGGGGGGGCGGAGAGTGAGGTGATGTGGCTCGGGCTGGGGGGGGGGGCGTCTCCCCCCCCTCCCACTCCGACGGGAGGGGGACTGAGAAGACTCATGGGAAAAGACAGACTGGGGTACATAAAGGAATATATAAAGAAAAAAGCACATAAGTAGGTGCGTGGTTTGAAAATGGAAAGGATTGAGAATTTTTGGTTTAAAAAACTATGAAATTATCACGATATGGGGAGGGGGGGAGGGACTGGTAGCAAAAATTTGACACGGAGAGGGAGGATGGGGTTGGGGTGGGGAAGTCCTCACTGAAGGAAGAGAAGAGTGTAATAACTATGAGGGCTGAGCTTAAATGGCTAGACCCATCTCCCTGGACCCGCATATAAATAGAGCAGTGACAGCAGGAGGAAACAAAATAATAAGAGAATAAATGGAAGGAACTTAGATAAAATAAGAGGAAGTCACTGTGAGTAAAGAGTGGCCCGGCTGAAGGGGGGGGGGGGGGTGCGGGGGATGTGCTCGGTGCTGGTTATGGCATTCCGTCTTTGGCCCCTGAAAGGGCAAGGAGCCCCGAAGTGGGGGGACAGAAAACTCCCACAGGAAAGAAGGTACTTCAATCACCCTTGTAGAAGGGGGAGTGGACGACGTCCACTATGCTACAAAGGGCACAAGGGACTGCCTGTTTTAAAATCACTCTGTCTTTTCTTTTCTTGGTCTCTTTATGTTCACACTGGTATCACACGGGTAGGTAAAGAAAGGAGGAAGAGAAATAATGGCACGGATTAATATGATGTCCCAGAACGTCCATGGATTGAATATCCCAGAGAAAAGATCAATATTATTACAGAACCTGTACAGATCACGCATTCAAGTGGCCTTCTTGCAGGAAACACACTTTAAAGGAGACCATCACCCTGGGATCACTAATAGGAGATACCCTACAGCCTATTACAGTAATTATAAAGAGGCCAAAAGCAGAGGGGTTGCAATTGTGCTGGCAAGTGACATAAGGCAGGAGGAGACAGAGGTGATTAGAGATTCCCAGGGTAGGTTTCTCTTGGTTAAAGGACTTTTTAACGCTAGGAGAATGACATTGGGGGTGGTATACGCTCCCAATACTGGCCAAATAGGGTTCCTGGACCAATTTCTGGCTAAACTAGATGAATTTGCAGAGGGGTCAATAGTAGTTGCGGGGGATATAAACCTGGTAATGGACCCACAAGTGGACTCGTCCACAGGGAAATCTTCCCTCACTAGGAGAGCCCATCAAAAGGTCAAAAGAGAAATTGGCAAGCACCAGCTGATTGACATATGACGGATACAACACCCCTCCACAAAAGATTATACCTACTACTCGATCCCACACGGGACCTATTCTAGGTTAGACTACTTCTTTATTTCACGTAATCTATTATCAGAAGGAATTGAGACAGAGATAGAATCCTCAGTGATCTCGGATCACTTCCCAGTCACTCTTAGCCTGGGATATAGTCAAAAGGAAAGGGGGCCTTGGAATTGGAAACTAAACAAATCCCTGTTGCGAAAGTAGAAATGAAGCAGTATTTTATGGAGAATGACAAAGATGGGATATCCCCTATTGTGTTATGGGAGGCTCATAAGGTGGTTATGAGGGGGATACTAATAAGGGAAGGAAGCAGAATAAAGAAGGAGAGAGAAAGGGAAATGGCAGTAAGCTTTGTAGAAATAGAAAGATTAAAAATACAGCATAAAAAAACTCCTACAGAAAAAGTATTTGTAGATTTGACTCAAGCAAGGGAGAGACTTAAAAATGTACCATTCTCTAAAGCTAAATTTATGGCAGCAAGATGTAAAAGGAGGTTCTACGAATATGGAAATAAGGGGAGTAGACTGATGGCTAGAATATTGAAGCAACAACAAACTGCAAACTATGTTCCATTCTTATGTGATAATAAAGGGCAGAAGCACTATAGGAACGAGTCCATGGGAAAAATGTTTGGAAAATATTACGCAAGTTTATATGAGATCGAAGAGAGTGTAGTGGGGGACGGGGGACGGGGGGGGGGGGAGGGTGGAGGAATATGTGGCATCCTCAGGCATGGGGAAATTGCACCCTATGGATGCAAAGAGCCTGGAAAAAGAGATTTCGGTAGAGGAACTGACTAAGGCAGTGGGGCAAATGCCAAGGGGGAAGGCCCCAGGCCCGGACGGCTATACCCTGGAATATTATAGAAGCTTTAAGGAGATACTTGAACCCTATTGGGTGAAGGCATTAAATGTTAAATGCTATAAAAGGGAAAGACAATGCAGAAGGGAAACTTGGACGGGAATCATTAATGTCACATATTTCGGTTATACCGAAAGAAGGGAAAGATCGTACATCATGTGCTGGGTATAGGCCTATATCTCTAATAAATGTAGACTTGAAGGTATTGGCAAAAATACTGGCAATTAGGTTGTCACCTCTTCTGGGGGAGTTGATACACTTTGATCAAGTGGGCTTTATACATGGGAGAGAGGCCAGAGATAATACGATCAGGACAATGGATGTGATACAATGGGTGGGTTCCTCACCTGTCCCTGTCGTATTGCTCTCCACAGATGCGGAGAAAGCATTTGACAGGGTCAGGTGGGGATTCATCAGGGTGGTCTTGGAGCACATTGGACTGGGGGATAACATGAGAGCCTGGATGCTCTCAATGTATAGGGATCTATCTGCCAGGGTTAAGGTAAATGGGAGCTTGTCTAGCCCTTTTGAGATAAGGAATGGAACTCGACAGGGTTGCCCTCTGTCCCCCTTGGTATTTGCCCTAACCTTGGAGCCTTTTCTGAGAACAATACGGAAGAATGTGGATATCACTGGAGTCAGGATAGGCCAGAAAGAACATAAGATAGTGGCATATGCAGACGATCTGCTATTTTATTTAACAAACCCTAGGATAGCACTGCCCAACCTTTTGAAGGAATTCACAGTATACGGGAGGCTCTCTAACCTCAAGATTAACTGGGATAAATGTGAGGCAATGGCAATGGGGATGAAGGGGGAGGAGGTGGCAAATCTGAAGGTAAATTTCCCGTTTAGATGGTCAAAGGGCAATCTAAAATATCTGGGGGTAAAAATGGCCAGAAGTATACAGGAGACTACCAAGATAAATTACTATCCACTTCTTGCGGTTTTAAAAAAAGATCTGGATAAGTGGACTAAACTTAAGCTCTCCTAGTTTGGTAGGATTAATGTCCTTAAAATGAACATCATGCCGAGGCTGCTGTATGTTTTCCAGGCCCTCCCCGTTCCTCTCCCCAGGGGTTATTTCGACGAAGTCAGAAGGACCTTTGTGAGGTTTATCTGGCAGGCCAAAAAGGCACGATTGAAATTTGCTTTTATAACACAATCTAAAGACAAAGGGGGACTGGCAGTACCTGACCCCCTGAGATATTATTATGCGGCTGTATGTACTAGGATAGTCGACTGGAATAGAAATGAAAACTTAAAACAGTGGGTCCAACTGGAAAAAGAAATGTTGGAGGGAGCTATTGGGGATGCCCCATGGTTACCATATGTCCCAAAGAAATACCTAATACCAGGAACCCTGGTTGAACACACTCTAAAATTTTTTGATAAGGTGAGAAATAGAAGTGAGATATCCAGGGGCCCCTCACCATTGATGCCAATTCTGGGAAACTGTGGGTTCCCCTTGGGCTGTCAAAGGGGAAGCTATGGGGAATGGAAACGGAGAGGGAGTCTGCAGATCCCCTCACTGGTTGTGGACGGAAGGTGGTTAAATGAAAAGGAAATAATGGAACAAAGACAGATGAGGAAGATAAATATGTGGAGTCTAGTACAATTTAGGCATTTTTTTTTACCTCAATAGGTACGAAGGAGGAGTTGTCAAGAAAATTGACCCCATTTGAGAAGCTCTGCCTGACGGAGGGACCAACAAAGGGCACCCTGGCAAAAATATATAAATTTTTAGAAGAAGATAATGACCATACTCAGAAATATAAAACAAAGTGGGAACAGGATATTGGGAGGGAGCTGTCGCCTAGTGTTGGGCGAACAGTGTTCGCCACTGTTCGGGTTCTGCAGAACATCACCCTGTTCGGGTGATGTTCGAGTTCGGCCGAACACCATCAGGTGTTCGGCCAAACCGTTCGGCCACATGGCCGAACTAAGAGCGCATGGCCGAACGTTCCCCGAACGTTCGGCTAGCGCTGTGATTGGCCGAACGGGTCACGTGGTTCAGACCCGAACGCGCTCTGATTGGCCGAACGGTCACGTGGTTCGGGTAAATAAATACCCGAACCACGTCATATCTCCGCCATTTGTCTGTGGGTTTAGCTTTGGGTAGGCAGGCAGGGTAGTTCGCTCTCCAGCCACGCTAGCCAGGGTCCCCCCAGTCATTGTGTGTCGCTGCTGGGAACAGTAGTACACCGCTCGCTCAGCCACACTATATATAGCATTGTTTACTGCCACTGTGTACCTCGCTCAGCCACACTATATATAGCATTGTGTTTACTGCCACTCTGTGTACACGGCTCAGCCAGACTATATAGCATTGTGTGTACTGCCACTGTGTACCTCGCTCAGCCACGCTATATATAGCATTGTGTTTACTGCCACTCTGTGTACACGGCTCAGCCAGACTATATAGCATTGTGTGTACTGCCACTGTGTACCTCGCTCAGCCACGCTATATATAGCATTGTGTTTACTGCCACTCTGTGTACACCGCTCAGCCAGACTATATAGCATTGTGTGTACTGCCACTCTGTGTACACGGCTCAGCCAGACTATATAGCATTGTGTGTACTGCCACTCTGTGTACACCGCTCAGCCAGACTATATAGCATTGTGTGTACTGCCACTCTGTGTACACGGCTCAGCCAAACTATATAGCATTGTGTGTACTGCCACTCTGTGTACACCGCTCAGCCAGACTATATAGCATTGTTTACTGCCACTCTGTGTACACGGCTCAGCCAGACTATATAGCATTGTTTACTGCCACTCTGTGTACACCGCTCAGCCAGACTATATAGCATTGTGTGTACTGCCACTCTGTGTACACCGCTCAGCCAGACTATATAGCATTGCGTACTCTGCCAGTCAGTGTGTATATTGCTGGGATCAGTAATACTCCACTCACCGCCAACCACTATATGAGCTCACCATGAGTTCCTCAGAGACCTCCGCTGTGAGCAGCACTCCCAACAACAGCAACAGCCAACGCCCCACGCAAGCTATAACATCCACCCCAGCAGCCAGTGGTCAGCAGCAGCCCTCCCCGGAGGAGAACGTTGTGTCCATCGGTCCGTCGCCAGAGCGATTAATGAGGGCTGCCATTGAGGAGATGATGGGGCCTGATGTGGAGGAGAAGGTCTGGCTCAGGCCAGCATCCCAAGTTAATGTTGAGGACGATGAGGGGTCTGTGTCTGGGGATGTTGGGGTGGCAGAGGTGGTGGGGGGGTCAGACTCAGGAGAAGAGTTGTATGATGAGGATGATGATCGGGACCATCTGTATGTGCCTCAGAGTCCGACCCCGGAAAACAGGTTGTATTGTGTGTTTAGGTACTAAAATCTGCGTTCCCACTTCCCAGTACTGCCCGCAGTGCCCGGGTCCACGGATCCATATAATTTTTTGGGCAGCACTATCAAACTGTGGTACTATGAGTGAGTTGCCATGGTCCTTCTGTGCTGCCTGTCACACTCACCGTCTGTCTGCAGATGGATTGTTCAACACAGCTACGCCATCTGACATGTAGTCCTGGACCTTGACCATCTTCTCCAGGCGATTGGTGTTGGAGGACGTGGAACTGCCCGATTGCTGTTCTGTGGGCTGCTGCATGGGTGTCAGAAAATGTTCCCACTCCAAGGACACTGCCAATACCATTCCCTTTTCGGCACTAGCAGCAGCTTGTGTTCTTTGCTGCCCTCCTGGTCCTCCTGGGTTTGCTGAAGTCAGTCTGTCGGCGTACAACTGGCTAGAGAAGGAGGAGGATGTCAATCTCCTCTCTAAAGTCTCCATCCTCGAGGGCCTGCTGGAATTGTTCCATTTTTGACCTGTCTGACACTTTCTTCAATCAGTTTTTTAACATTGTGTTTGTATAAACTGGGTATAAACCCAGTAATTGGTGTTGTCCAGATTCCAGAATAATGAATAATAATGAATAGTGAATAATGCGCGGGCCGCGTTCAATGCAGTCTAGCATGAATTGAGCCATGTGTGCCAGAGAGTCCTGCCAGACTCCTCTGTCTTCATGTTCTTGTGAGCGTTGTGATTGTTGTGATGCACCATATTCGTCACCAGCATCACTTTCTTCCTCTTCTGCTGTCCATTACCGCTAAATTGTGGAAGTCCAACGTGCACCGCTCTGTCCCTCGGCAGTGGGGGCATCCAATTCCTGCTCCAACTCCAGCTGTTCCTCGTCCTGTTCTTTGTCATAGCTGAGACCAGCGTTTCCTGAGGCAGGTTGCCTGATGTTGGTATCATCACGCTGATCGTTTTCATCTTTAGAATCCCCCACTTGCATCATGCCAGCGGTTTCCATCTTCAACATTGATTTCTTCAGTAAACACAGCAGTGGTATTGTAATGCTGACTGTAGAGTTGTCACTGCTCAGTCACGCAACGGGGATTGCTCAAAATTTTGGAGGACTTGGCAGAGATCCAACATGGTGGCCCAATCAGATCCACAGAAGCTTGGTAGCTAGCTGCTGGAATGCGCCTTGGCACTGCGCAAAAGCGTGCTAGCATGTGCAGCGTAGAATTCCAGCGCGTAGGGAGGGACATCACCCAGCAAGCGATGGTGCGCTAGATTAAAGCGCTCCTGCATCTCTTGGTGAGTCCTTCAGAAGCGGTACTGGACTTTTAACAATGTTTTTTTTTTTTTCCTTCAACAGAAGATCTGCCACGTTGGAGTGAGGAGGACGCCGCCGACCCCGACACCAAGCTGAACCCCGGCGAATTCCAAGCAGAGGATCTTCAGGAACCCTCAAGGCTTTGAGCAAGCTGAGGAGGATCAGCAGTCCCGACGAGACCTCTCCTCATATGCGAGTGAGTGCAGTGGAGCTCCCCAGAACAACCTCTCAGTTGTCACTTTGTCACTGGTAACTTTGTCACTTTTTTATTTTGTCACTTGTCACTTTGTCACTTTGTCACTTTGTCACTTGTCACTTTGTCATTTTGTCACTTTGTCACTTGTCACTTTGTCACTTGTCACTTTGTCATTTTGTCACTTTGTCATTTTGTCACTTTGTCACTTTGTCACTGGTCACTTTGTCACTTTTCACTTGGTCACTTGTCACTTGGTCACTTGGTCACTTGTCCAGATGATCTCGGTACACCTCCTGCGATTCAAATTCCTGCACACATTGCTCTGGGATTTGGGTGTGATGAATGATGCATCTAACTGGCCACCGGAAGCAATTAAGGCCTTCAAAACATTGAAAGCAGCTTTCTGTTCCGCCCCCATTTTGCATCATGTTGAGTTGTTGACGTCATGTTCATCCTCGGCCTCGCCTTGCATTTCAGTGCGAGGTGCATTTTCCACAGAAAAAGGTTGTGAATCCGGGCACAACATTTGTGGCTGTTCCATTGACCTTTCACAGGTAGAAGATTGTGGGGGTGGGAATAGTTCCTCCGAATAGCCCATTGTGTCCTGAAAACTACTCATTGCATTGCTTTGCGCACACATTTTTTTGTCCTCATGCAAGGCCTGAGTTGCACCTGAAAGCGTGGCCTTCTCCTCCTGCGCCTCCTCCTGTTCCATCACGTCTGCTGCTGCTGGGTTAGCGTTGACGCCCGGTCCCTGTTTATTGAACCTCTTATCTTTATTACATTTATGACTGCATGGCGTTAAAAAGCATGCTATCCGCACGCTTCTTGTCCTCATGCAAGGCCTGGGTTGTTGTGTCTCAAAAAGCATGGCCTTCTCCTCCTGCGCCTGCTCCTGTTCCATCACGTGTGCTGCTGCTGCTGGGTTAGCGTTACCGGTCCCTTTTCTTGGAACCTCTTCTCTGTATTACATTTATGACTGCATGGCGACAAAAAGCATGTTACCTGTGCAAAGAAACATGACATTTTCCACGTTTAAAAGACAGTTTTTCCTTTGAAACTTTACAATCAATTTTCTCAAAAACTATAAGCTCTTTTTCAAATATTTTTTTTCCTCTTGTACCCACTCCCAAGGTGCACATACCCTGCTAATTTGGGGTATGTAGCATGTAAGGAAGCTTTACAAAGCACGAAAGTTCGGGTCCCCATTGACTTCGATTATGTTCGGAGTTCGGCGCGAACACCCGAACATCGCGGCGATGTTCGGCGAACGTTCGCGAACCCGAACATCTAGGTGTTCGCCCAACACTACTGTCGCCCACCCAGTGGGAAAGGATAGTCGGGATGACTCATGGGGCCTCAGTATCAACCAGAATACAGGAGTCAGGATATAAAGTAGTAATGAGGTGGTATTACACCCCTGACAGATTAAACAAGATGTGTGGGGCCAGTCCAGTATGTTGGAGATGTGGAGAGCAAAGAGGAGATTACAAACACATCTGGTAAGAGTGTAGGGGGCTGGCCACTTATTGGAGTAGAATAAAAACATATATATGGAAATTGGCAGGGATACCCGAATCGGATAGCCCTGAGGTGTATCTCCTACACTTGACTGGGAGTGGGATTAAAAAATATAAAGGTTCCCTGGGAATGCATTTGATAAATGCGGCAAGGATATTAATAGCAAGAAAATGGAAGTCCCCTCAAGTCTCCACATTAAAGGAATGGTTTGACGAGGTTGATCAGACCTACCTGATGGAAGAGCTCTCGGGCATAGTCCACGGGAGGGAGATTAGGGGATGGGATAAATGGATGGAGTTTAAGAACACAGAGGAATATAGGAGAGGAGGGGAGTAGGAAGTTAATCCATGGGCGGGGAAGCATGTTTTGAGAAGAAAGGGTACAATGGGATGAGTAGAGGAAGCTGGAATTGGCTCTGCTGGAGCAAGTAGTGATACCAGTGTGAACCTACACTATAGGGTTCTTTCTTTCTCTACTTGGTGGAAGTATCTACGTCTGGATCTGAGGGTGGTGGGCAGGTAGGATAGGGAGGGAGTGCCCCACACCATGCCCCACCTAGTAGAAACTGGTAGAGGTGGTAGGACCCATACAATTAAGAGAATAACTCCGGGAACAGAGGAGATGGGTCGGCTCTGAAGGAAAAGGGGGGGGGGGGGAGGTGGGAGGCTCGCTCCTAAAGAATAGGAGGTAAAACACTCTGTTTAAATTAGCTTAAATAATTGTATAATAACATTTATGTACTGATATATTTGGATAACTTTAATTCACACTTTTGGAAATATATTAATGGATAAATAAAAAATTAAAAAAAAAAATGTCAGTCTGTCCACGCCCTCTGGGGACAGAAGAGAGCGCTTCGCGTGACCACGCCACCGGCCGCACTGAAGCACCTCTCAGACAGCACGCTGGAAGGGGGGCAAGACAATACTTCCAGGGCGTACTGCGCCAGCTCCCTCCAAATGTGCAAGAGCTCCACCCAGTACTCCATGGGGTCCCCACACTCCGCGCTGCCTGTGTCAAGCCCACTGAAGGTCCCCATGTAGTTGCCCACCATCCGGGTCATGCGCTGGCTTTGACTTTCAGAGAAGGTGGCTGCTGCATGTACCTCCTCTCTCGACTGCTCTCCTGTCATGTAGAACACCTGCGTCAATGACAGCAGGTCTCCTGGGCGCCTGCCACTGCTGCTGGCCACAGGCACCAGCTGCTGTGCTGGCTGGACAAGGACAGAGGGGGTGGAAGGCTGGGGGAAGGCTTCCTCCATTCGCTGAACAAGGATCTCCTGCAACTCCCTTGTTCACTGCTCATGGTCTCTAGCAGGCAGAAACTGATCCCACCTCCCCCTCAGCCGTGGGTCCAGGATCATGCTGATGCAGGCGTCCTCCCTTGCTTGCATCTGATTGACCCTGGGGTCTGTGCGCAGGCAGTGCAGCATGTGCGCTGCCATGGGGAGCAGGGCGGCCCATCCAACAGAGACATCAGGGTCAGCATCCTCCTCCTCCTCTGGCCCCCGAGCCTCTTCCTCCTCTCTCCACCCTCGCACCACTGCTGCTGCGCTCCGATGTTCCCCCCCAGCAGCAACGTCCAGCACCTCCAACTCCTCCTCTTCCTCCTCATCCTCGTCCAGGGACTCAAATACCTGCGCAGCAGTGGACTGCGCAGGCGGCTGCTGTTCCAGCTGCTTCAGGGCCTCCTCTCCCAAATTCACCAAATCGCCAAGTGCCCTGTCTAGCAGACAAACAAAGAGCACCCAGTGGCGGAGGGATTCCCGTTGTTCGCTTACCAGGTTGGTTCCCTGCAAAAAGGGAGCCAACACCAAGCGGACCTGCTGCATCTGCCCCCACTGTGCGTTGGTGATTAGCTGGAGTTTGGTGGTGCTGCCGGTGTTGGCGACAGTGGAATCATAGATGTAGCGTTGGACAGCCCACCTCTGCTCAACCAGCCGCTCCAACATCGCCAGGGTGGAGTTCCAGCGAGTTGGCAAATCTATGACGAGGCGGTGTTGTGGCAGGCCCTCGAGCTGCTGGATGACTTCCAGTTTTTCAGACTTCCAGGCAGCAGATGAGCGGCGGAAAGAGCGCACAATTTTCCGCTGCGCTTCTAACAGCTCCTCCATCCCCTGGTAGGTGCGCATGCACCACCAGGTTGAGGACGTGGGCCAAGCAAGGGACGTGGACCAAGTCTCCCCTGCTGATGGCAGCCAGCAGGTTGGCAGCATTGTCGGACACCACCAATCCGACAGTGAGGCCTCTGGGGGTCAGCCACGTCTTCTCCTGCTCCCTGAGGTACTGGAGCACATTGGCTGCAGTCAAGCTGTTTTTCCCCAGGCTTCTCATCTCCAGCAGCGCTTGGCAGTGGCGGGCCTTCACGCTGCTCTTCAGACGGGAGCTGCTGCTTCTCCCCTGACCCTGCACGGTGACACCACATACTGGGCGACTGGTGCCGCTGATGCGCCCGAGGGTGGACCTGGTGCTTCCTCGCTCTGGCCTTCCACCAGGCTGACCCAGTGGGCTGTAAAGGACAGATAGCGGTCTGTCCCAAAATGGCTGCTCAATGAATCCATGGCTATGTGGATCCGCGTGATCGAGCGCGCGGCCACGTTCGCCATGGCAAAGAGGTGCAGTGCTGGGATCGCCATGCGGGAGAAGTAGTGGCGGCTGGGGACTTGCCACTCCGGGATCCCAAACTACAACTCAAGCTGGTGGTCTAAGGGGTTGAGGAGAAGAGGAGGAAGCGAGCAATAGCCGGAGGGGGGCCCGAAGAGGTATCAAGAAGGACCCATGAGCTGGAGGAGGTGGTGAGAGCCCGCAGGGCAAAGTATCTTATCTGTGCATATGAGGGAAGTGGAAACACTGTGTTGGACAGGCGCTAGCCCGCTGCATGTTATTGAACTTTCCCAATGCCTCACAGCCTGGCTAATATAAGTGGTCGCTTATGCATACTAACAAACCCCCCCTGCATGGACCTAAACTATTGCATGCTAACCCTCACTCCCCCTGAATGAACTTCATATGAGAAAACAAATGACAGGACAGCATAGTAAATGATTGAATTGTTTATATGTGAAGATTACCTAGTATGGATCTGGGATCTATCAATATAGATTGCACGCATCATTAACATGGAACTGGATCTAAAGATATAGCCTATACATCAGGAAGACAATATACAATCTGGAACTCCCGGGAGTATATTTCTGTGCTTGATTGATGTGAATGGTTGTGCAGTATGAGTGACACGGCCGGCTGTGTATGCTAGGCTGGTATATATTCTTAGGCTCGTAATTTATGGGGGTTTATACTGGGGGTTTTGTATGCAGACATTTAATAAAATGAAGTGTATTTTTTGAGACTAAGTGAAACAGTCCTTTTGCTCGGGATCCCAAACTGCAGCAGCGCTTTCATGTCACTCCCCTCCTGCACAAAGGAATATGGCAGGAGCTGGGAGCACATGGCCCGGGCAAGCAACCCGTTCAGCACCCGGATGCGCCTGTGGGCGGGAGGCAGCACCTTGGTCACCCCGGGGAATGACTCGCTGAGCAGGGTCTGGCGGCGTTTGCCTGCGCGGGAGGATGAGGAGGCCACTGTGGAGGGAGCTGATGAGGCCACTGAGGACTGGCTGCCTGGGGGGTGGGGGAACAGTGAGTTGTTGCTGCTGCTGTGCTCCTGCTGCTGCTGGGTGGGCAGGAATCAGAATCAGAATCATTTATTTCGCCAAGTACAACGGGGGTTGTACCCGGAATTATTTTTGGCACATACAGGGTCGGTGATGGTACAGCAAAACGCAAGCAGTAATGTACATTACATTTAGTAGTGAGTACACAGTGCATGGGACAATACTTAGTTACATAGTTAAATAGTGGAAGGCCCTGAGGAGACATCCAAGTGCTATGTGAGTGGAGCGCTACCTTCTCTGCAGCGCTCAACAGCTCTGCAGCCGTTTGGATGCCCCCCAGAATGCCGAGGAAAAGAAGCGCAGAGAGATTCCTAGATGGAAGAAATTACAGATGGACCCAGGAGTAGGACTAGAGGGGGTAATCTGCTGCCGTATGTGGCACTCAAACGCTTCTGCAGCGATACTTGAATCAGATGCCCCTCAGTCCAACCCTGGGGGAGAGAGAGAGAGAGATGCGAGAGAGAAAGGAAGGAAAACAAAGATGAAGTGAGACGGACAGTGAGGAGTGAGTCCCCTTATGCAGGACAGCCGTTAGATGAATCAGGTGAGGAAGTGACACAGGTCCGATGGATCAGGCGTCAAGGTGGCTGGGGTTGATGTGGCCCAGGAGGAGCGGACCGCACAGTGAGCCAGTCGGGGCAGGGAAGTCCTTGTCTTTTGTGATCATTGCCCCCTTGGCGGTGGAGTATCTGGAGTCAGCTCGGACCGCTGTGGTAACTGTCCCGTCTGGAGCAGCAGTAGTGTGAACTGGATCCCCAGTGGTCTTTCGCTGCATGGGTGGCCAGGGGGCCCTGGGGGTGACCCTAGGGTTGATGCCAGCCAGGGGTGTTCCAGGAGTGGCCCTGGGGGTGACCCCGGGGTTGATGCCAGCCAGGGGTGTTCCAGGGGGCCTGGGGGGATGCCAGCCAGGGGTGTTTCAGGGAGGCCCTGGGGTGATGCCAGGGGGGCCCTGGGGTGTTTCAGATGGGGGTAGGCTGTGAGGCACTCTGAGGTTGCGGCGAACTGGAGAGCTCGGAGGAGAGGAGCTCCTCAATGTGGGTGGCCGAGCAGGCTGGAGGCTGCGGCTGGTGGAGACCCTCTCAGCGGCCTGAGGATCTCTGTGTGGTGTGTCTGGCCCGAGCAGGCTGGGGGCTGCGGCTGGTGGAGACCCTCTCTGCGGCCTGAGGATCTCTGTGCGGTGTGTGTCTGGCCCCAAACAGCAGCGGTGGATCGGCAGCTCCTTGCAGCGGTGGCATCTCCCGGTCTGAGCACGTGGGCCCGACCAGCTGAGTGGTGGAGGACCCGTCTGTGTGCCGCGGCGATGATCCTCCCTTGTGATGAGAGGCGGACCCAGGCAGCAGTTGAAGAGCGCGGTGTCTGGCCCCAACCAGCATCGGAAGTTCGGCAGCTCATAGAGCATCCTAGCAGCGGTGGCGTCTCCCGGCATCCCCCGATCTGGGCACGTGGGCTCGAACAGCTGATAGCCCGAACTGCCGGCAGACCGCGGACTGCTGCCCGATGTCAGGCACGCACAAGACAAGCATGCCTGTGTCCTCCACGACTTACCCCGGAGGCAGAGGGGCTCAGAGGTGAGCTAGAAGATAGGATTACAAAAGAAAGTAGAACGAAGCCTGGAGCCCTGTGGCTGTGGCGACCATGTGCAGCACCATCTTGGATCAGGAGGGTCCAAGATGGAGGAGATTGCGACCTCTGCTGAGACTGACACCGCAACTGTTGCAAATTGCACGGGTCACGTCCACTGGGCACTTGGTGAAGTACCACCAGACTGGGGACTTCAACTTGCTCTTTGAGCTTGAGGGCTGGGTTTTTTTGGTGCCCTTGGAGGATTGTGCCTTTTTTGATTTGGTTGGAGGTTTGCTGCGGGTGGTGGTAGCGACTGAAGCAGCAGGCTGTGGCTCCTGCCTTCCAAGCCCTGTGCTGGCCGCTTTGCTGCTGTCGCGCCTCTGCGCCATAGACGCCTCCTCCTCCGATGACGAGCTGCCTTCAACCAACTGTGCTGGTGGTACTGGTGGCACATAAGAAGGATCCAGCACGTCATCCTCATCATCCCCAAATATCTCCTGTGAGCCTGCCTCAACCAACTCCTCTACCCCAACATCCCCTGCATTACGGCCTCCTCCTCAGCGCCAACAACAAACTGCTTCACCTCTAACTCCTCCTCCTCCTTGCATGGCCCCGTCATGTCCACCTCAAACTGCTCCAAAACATCCCTGTACATGCTCACAGTGTCTGTGACGAAGAGCAAGCTCAGTAAAGGCAGGCTGGTCGATTGGGTCACCGTGACCATGGCCTCAAGCGGTGGTGGAGGCCTGCTGCGGACCGGAGTGCTGGTGGTGGTGGCACTGGTCTCGCTGGTGCTGAAGGCCTGGCTGGAAACAGTGGCTTTCTGCTCCGCCATCATTTCCACCACAGCCTGCACCTCACTCTCCACAAAGGGCCAGGAGCGACGACCCGTCTCAAAGATGGGCGCAACGCGCTGCTGATGCGCCTCTGCTCCCTCCTCCACAACTCTGCGATCAGTGGCTGGCAGCGGACCAGTCCCAAACCTTCTGCTGCTGCTGGCAGTGGCTCCTGCAATGGCGTTGCCTCTCCTGGTGGTGCCTCGCCCTCTACCTCTGCCAGTCATTGTGCAATATACAAATACAGTAAAAAAAATGTAGAAGAGGGCGGGAAAGGGTGTAAACTTTAATAAAGTCTGGGTTGGTGGTGACTTGGTGGTGACTGGTGGTGGTGACTGGTGTTGAGTGACAACAAAAAATGAAAGTTTTGTTTTTATTTTTATCTAAATAGTAGTATTAAATAGTAGTAGTAGTACTACTAACAGCAGTAGTGTAGTTTACAGTAATAACTAACTCCTGTGACGTACAGTGACAATTAAAGTCAGTCACACACGGTCAGACACAATCAATAGGGTCGGGCAGATGACAGTCACATGTCACAACGGATGCTGGCCTTTGATGTAACTATTATTTATTACACAGTACAGAAGCTAATAAAATCACAGACCAACAATAGAAAAATTAACTGAACGGGTAGTAGTAGTAGTACGCAGTTAACTAATAAATCCCTAGTGTACTACACAATCACTAAGTCATGCGGCAGACTGACAATTAAAGTCAGTCACACACGGTCAGAGGCAATCAATCAATAGGGTCGGGCAGATGACTGTCTATCACAGATCACAACAGATGCTGGCCTGTACACAGTCAGTAACTAACTATTGATGACAGTCACAGGTCACTACGGACACTGGCCTGTGATATAACTATTATTTATTACACAGTACAAAAACTAACAGTAGAAAGAATTTACTGAACGGGTAGTAGTAGTAGTAGTAGTACGCAGGTAACTAATAAATCCCTAGTGTACTACACAATAACTAAGTTGTGCAGCAGACAGTTAGTGACAATTAAAGTCGGTCACACACGGTCAGACGCAATCAATCAATAGGATCGGGCAGATGACTGTCTGTCACAGATCACAACAGATGCTGGCCTGTACACAGTCAGTAAGTAACTAACTATTGATGACAGTCACAGGTCACAACGGATGCAGGCCTGTGATGTAACTATTATTTATTACACAGTACAGAAGCTAATAAAATCACACACTAACAGTAGAAAAAAATGTACTGAATGGGTAGTAGTAGTAGTAGTAGTAGTACGCAGGTAACTAATAAACCCCTAGTGTACTACACAATAACTAAGTCGTGCGGCAGACAGTTAGTGACAATTTAAGTCGGTCACACATGGTCAGACGCAATCAATCAATAGGGTCGGGCAAATGACAGTCACAGGTCACTCACAACGGATGCTGGCCTGTGATGTAACTATTATTTATTACACAGTACAGAAGCTAATAAAATCACAGACTAACAGTAGAAAAAATTTACTCAACGGGTAGTAATAGTAGTAGTACGCAGGTAACTAATAAATCCCTAGTGTACTACACAATAACTAAGTCGTGCAGCAGACAGTTAGTGACAATTTAAGTCGTTCACGCAATCAATCAATAGGGTCGGGCAGATGACAGTCACAGGTCACTCACAACGGATGCTGGCCTGTGATGTAACTATTATTTATTACATAGTACAGAAGCTAATAAAATTACAGACTAGCAGTAGAAAAAATGTACTGAATGGGTAGTAGTAGTACGCAGGTAACTAATAAATCCCTAGTGTACTACACAATAACTAAGTCGTGCGGCAGACAGTTAGTGACAATTTACGTTGGTCACACACGGTCAGACGCAATTAATCAATAGGGTCGGGCAGATGACTGTCACAGCTCACAACGGATGTTTGCTGGCCTGTACACAGTCAGTAACTAACTAACACAGTACTGAAGCTAATAAACTAACAGACTACAGCAGTACTAAATAATTAACTAAACTAGTGCTAGTGCACAACTAACTAGAATCCCTAACCTACCTAAGCTAGTACTAGTAGGCTAAGGCTGCCCTAGGCTAGCAGGCCTAGCCTATACACAGACTAACACTAGCCTAGCACAGTATACACTTTACACTAGCTGACTACAAACAATCAAATTACTATCTATCTATGTAAGAGTACAATAGAAGTGTTCAGGAGGTGAATAGGATGCAAAATGCTGGGTTTAGCACAAGAATGCACTTGCTCAGACGCAGCACAGCACTGGAGATACTCTCAGCACCAGCACAGTCGCACAAGTACGTGGCTCCGCAAGATGGCCGCCGCCTTATATAGAGGAGGGGAGGGCCAGGCTCCCCTCCTCTGATTGGTTGCTAGGGTTGCCAGGTCCTTGGCTGGAGGACTTCTGATTGGCCCAATGACGTCATCCCCGAATCCCGAAGCCGAACCCCGAACCCACCACGTCATCCGGCCGAACTCGAGTGCACACATTCGGGAACCGTCGAATTCGGCATGATTTTGAACATTTGGATTTGGCTTTGCCTTCGGCAACCCTGAAAATCCAGCCGAATTTTCGGGTAAATTCGCATTCGGGGGTCCCAGAGAGCACCCCTGGATGTATACAGTACACGGAGGGGGGGGTCTGGGGAGGATCTGAGGGTGTGGTGGGGGGTGATCAGGAGCTCCCAGGGGGCAATTTATGACCTAATCTAAAGGGAAGAGTTGGCAGATAGTGACAGGGGGTGATTGATGGGTGATTATGGGGGTGATTGGGTGCAAACAGTGGTCTGAGGGGGTGATTGGGGGGGGGGTCTGAGGGGTGCTGTGGGCGATCAGGGGGCAGGGGGGGCAGGACCAGTGTGCTTGTGTGATTACAACAAGGGCTGCCTCCTCCCCTGGTGGTTGCTCGATCACTGGGACCACCAGGGGAGGAGGCAGCCAGTATAATACACTTTGTTAGCGTAACAAAGTGTATTATGCACTCTCTATGTGGTAGATCGTCCGCATACAACCCGCCGGCGCTGCTAATCGGCCAGCGGGTTGACATCGCGGGTGGGCGAAGCCTAATGCCGGCGGATGCGTGCGGATCTATGCGCGCGATCCCTGGCTAATCAGTCTCCCAGGTGCCACCGCCGATCAGCGTTGCGCGGTCCTGGGGCAGCCACCTTGTTGCCGTCCATCGCTAGTGGGCGGTCGGCAAGTGGTTAAGGCTGCTGCTAGCAGCGGCTGCTAACAAAAACAATAATATTTTTTTCTGGTGCATGTACATGGCTGCAGGCGCGTAACAATAGGGGATGCAGCCCATGCGCCCGCAGGGGGGCCCGGCCCCCCCCTGGGGCCCGCTCGTGGCTGTTTTGGGGGGCTGGAGGGGTCGCACCATGAGGGGAAAGCAATGGCCACAGTCGGCGGGGAGGGGGGAAGGTCCCCCCCCTCCCTCACCTCAGGCTTTCCCCTCTGTGCTTCCCCTCCAGCTTCAATAGTGAAATAAGTGTAGCGGAGCGGATCGGCGGGCAGCGGCAGGCAAACATACCTTCCGTGCGTTCCAGCGCGGGCACTTCTCGCTCTAGTGACTGACCCGACTTCCTGTTTTATACAGGAAGTCGGGTCAGTCACTAGAGCGAGAAGCGTCCGGACGCACTGAAGGTATGTTTGCCTGCCGCTGCCCGCCGCTCCGCTCCGCTGCACTTATTTCACTATTGAAGCTGGAGGGGAAGCACAGAGGGGAAGCCCGAGGTGAGGGAGGGGGGGGGGACCTTCCCCCCTCCCTGCCGACTGTGGCCATAGCTTTCCCCTCATGGTGCGACCCCTCCAGCCCCCCAAAACAGCCACGAGCGGGCCCCAGGGGGAGGGGGACCCCGGGGGGGGGGGGGGGAGGGGGGCCCGCTCACAGTTTCTGCAGGGGGACCCGGGGGCTCCTAGTTACGCCCCTGCATGGCTGCCTAATTTTTCTGCCTGCACTGCGGCTGCAACAACAAAACAAAAGGCATATACATGTATCAATTCCCCTTCATGATCGTTACCTTGCCGCGGGGAAGGGGTTTGCGTATCACAATGAAGCAATGACTGCCGGCTATATGAGTGTGTTGGGGGGCACACCCAAGATAATAAGGCCATCGCTTCATTGTGGACAGACCAAATTCGATCAGCTGGACAGTCACTGTTGTTCTATCATTGAGCTACCTCTTCCCGGCTACCATACGGGCTTGAAAACCGCCATCGCCTGCACTCTCGCCATGGTTCGCACTAGTCAAGCATGGCCATCACTACACAAACAGCTGTTTGCGGTGCGTTACACAGTGAGTTTGGTCTGTCAGTGTGAAGCAGTACACTAATTACACTACCTGATCCATGTATACACATGCAAGATGTTTTAAAGCACTTTATGCCTCCAATTTAGCATTGCAATGTGATTTCTGCCCTTAAAACCCTGCTGTGCGTCAAATCCGTAATTTTCCCCGGGACTTTTGGTGTGTATCCCACTCCGCCATGCCCCCCTCCAGGTGTTAGATCCCTTGAAAATCTTTTCCATCACTTTTGTGGCCAGAATTAATGTTTGAAGTTTAGAAAGTTCGCCTACCCATTGAAGTCTATTGCGGTTTGCAAAGTTCGTGCGAACCCGAACTTTTGCGGAAGTTCGCGTTCGAGGTTTGCGAACCTAAAATCGGAGGTTCGAGCCACCACTACCGGCGACCTGGCGGCAAATCAGGATGGCGAAGCGGCGGGGTGCAGCGGTGCGGTGTGACGTTGGCGGGCGGCATGGGGTTATGGGGGAGGCAAGGGGAGTGAAAAAAAAAATTTGATAGGCCCTAATTTGCATTGCATTGGATACAAGGGGATTTGTATCCAATGCAATGTTGTCATTTGGTTTAAGGCTGCAGCTGAGCTAAGTAGCTGTGATCTGTGTGATTTTTGTGATTTGCTGATCTGTTTATTACTTTTCTGCCTACCTTTCATCGATTTTTCCTGGATTTTGACTATTCTCTCTGCCTTCTGCCTGCACTGATTTTGCCTGGACGTTGATTGATTTACTGTTTCCGGTTTGTGCCTGGATTTTGACTACTCTCTGCCTGCTGCCTGCACTGACCTATGCCTGCCTATCATCTGCTATGGTGTTAGCCTCCAGAAGGAGGCTCGCAACAGAAGTGTTGGAGGAGTTTGAGGACAGCAATCCTGATCTGCAGTCATTGGCGGAATCGAGTGACAGCGACACACCTGGAGATCTGTCATCTGACTCAGGTAGCAACATCCACAGTGACTCCATCACCACCGAGGTCAGTGATGTCCGCATTTGGTGCCCCATAGACCTTGCTCTAGCTCCACCACCGCCCCCACATTTCCCTTTTACTGGGGAGCCTGGCCTGACAGTAGAACATAACCCCCTAGCCTACTTGCAGCCAGGGGTGTAAAATAGTTTGTGCATTTTATGTGTCGGAGGTAATAATTCTTGAGGTAATAATTCTTGCATTTCATGTGTCGAAGATAACGGTTGTTGCATTTTATGTGTTGGAGAAACAAAAGTTTGCTTTCTTAAAACAGAAAGAATTTGCAATAATTCAGGTTGGAGTGAGCTTGAGATGTCCCTCAGTGCATCACTGCTGAATATATGCAAATTAACCATTGTTACCTTTAGAAGCTAAACACACCTCCTGAACCGCTGGAATGCGATGATGTGTCAGCTTGTTAATTTGTACAGAACCATAATAACATGCATACAGACTGTTTCGGATTGTTTGATCCTCATCAGTGCATGGCATGGATTAATTTGGCTCTATGGGGTAGGGCTTGTAACACCGAGAGGTACAGGCTAACCAGCAAGCTCATGGTGAACCAGAACTCATTGGAGTGTGTGAGGTGCTACAATGGTCCTAAAAGCCCCCTTAATAAAATGCTAAGAAAAACAAAAGTTTGTTGGAGGTAATGGTTCTTGCTTTTCATGTGTTGGAAGTAATGGTTCTTGCATTGGCGCCTTGCTGTTATGCGTTACATTACAGTTAGCCCCGCCCACATAATGTCATGCCCACACCCATTGCTGATAAGCTCATTTGAAAGCACAGGATGTTAACAATATAGCCATTTGGTTCCCAACTGCTTCTGCTTTACTGTAACCGATGTCTGCTGGGATTTTGACTGCTCTCTGCCTGCCACCTGCACCGATGTCTGTCTGGATTTTGACTACTCTTTGCCTGCCTCCTGCACCGTCGTTTTTCTGGATTTTGACTACTCTCTGCCTGCCGCCTGCAGCGACCTCCGCCTGGATTATGATTACTATCTGTCTGCCTTATTTGTACAGTTCCACAATTTTTTTTAAGTTTATTCATAAATTTCATGAATTCAACAATTTTGTGTTGCAGTCTTTTATTTATATGTAGAATTTCTACCAGGCTTTTATTCTGACATATTTTAGTAAGTTATGACTTAAGAATTGGAGCCCTAAAATTCTTGAAAAAAATGTACCGCTTTTAACTCATAATTCCAGACAGAAATGCACCGCCAGGGCGAACACTTCCAATCCAGCTAATGAGACTTAGGTGCAGCCGGCACCACCATAGACCGTAATAGGAATTACGGCTATAGCGGCGCACAGTCAATAACTTCAGCTGAAGTTACTTATAAAACAGTGTAATTCGGCCTCCAGCAATCGCTGGAAGCCAAATTATTTCATTCCCCACTATCCATGGCGGCATGGAGGGGGAATAGTATTTAACGCAGCCAGGAATTTGTGCAGCAGCAGGATCAGCCACACACCGGCTGTATCCTTGCTGAACCTAAGTCTCCCGCACCAATTCCTCTCCTGCGCCCAAATCTCCCATGCCGATTCCTCTCGTAGGCCTGCCAGGGAGGTTAAAAGAAAGATTTGTACAGAAAGGGTATGATGTAGGATTGTTAGAAGAAAAGATACAAGAGGTTCTGGAAATTGATAGGTCTACATTATTACAGGGGGGTGGGAGAACAAGAGGAAAAAAGCTAGTATGCCCTATGATTACACAGTTCAGTACTCAGCATAAAGCTATTAAGAAGATTATAGCCATTGGGAGATTTTGAAAATGGATACAACATTAAATGCAATTCTACCAGAAAGAGTTGAAATGATTTTTAGGAAGGCACCAAATGTAAAAGATACCTTGATCAAAAGTGTTATAGATGAACCTAAACAGATTAGTATGGGAATAAAATTATATGCCAAATGTCTAGATTGCTATGCATGTAGAAATACAAGGAGCTCCAAGATGTTTCAGGATCACTTTGTTTCAAATACAACAGGTGAAGTATTTAAGATAATGCCACCTTGTAGTTGCAATACAGACTATGTAGTGCACTTGCTGGAGTGCCCTTGTGGCCTCCAGTATGTAGGACTAGGACAAACTGTTTTCAAACAACGTGTACATTCTGAACTTTAAGTTTTACCACATGATTTAACAAATATTGCCTAGAATTTCCCTACATATCTACACAAGCTACCACAGTGATAGAAACTACAGATTCAAGGGTGAATCCATACATATGTCATATACAAAGACTATAGCCATATTTAGACCAGCAAAATATGTTTATTGGAGAAGATATTAATCTTACTATTGAGTCTATTGTCAGCCAGGCAGGCAACACAGCTGACAACACTACTTAATGAGCAAGGTTTTGCATGAATGAATGATTTCAATAATTTTAAATATATATATTTTTTCTTTCGGAGAAATATAACAACTACAAAGATCGCTAATCATCTGCCATCATTTTCCTGCAAGGGGGGATGTCAGAATTCTAGCGGTTTTATTTATGCAGGAAAAGCTGTCATATGTGTGTTTTAAGTTTTAATGTTCTATGCAAAATTTCATTGTAAACTGTAAAGTTGGGTTACTTCTTTAATATATTGCTCTATGACATCTCAACATATTCCAGGCTGTAAAGCTTATAAGATTATTTTAACTTTCAAGCTGGTGATGATTTGAGACAGTAAAACATTCTTGTGGGATTGTTTTGGTTCTAGACAATTGTTTACATGTTTCTTTGCTTGAAGGCCAAGGCCAGAAAGAAAAGATAAAAAAATTTTTGTGTGTTATTGCTCGGTCATAAAACCTACTATCTAAATGAATTTTCCCTCTATTTCTTGTCACTAATACAGCTTTCTTTTGGTGCTATTTGATTGCTGCTGCGATTTTTAGTTTTTATTATATTCATCAAAAAAGACATGAATTCTGTGATAAAATTTGTCAAATAAAGTAAAATTTCTGTATACATTTTTGTCCAAATGTATTGTGCTACATGTCTTTGATTAAAAAAAAAAAACATTCAGTGTATATTTATTGGTTTGGATAAAAGTTATAGCGTTTACAAACTACGGTGCAAAAAGTGAATTTTCCCATTTTGAAGCATCTCCGACTTTTCTGAGCACCAGTCATGTTTCATGAGGTGCTAAAATTCCAGGATAGTATAAATACCCCCCAAATGACTCCATTTTGGAAATAAGACATCCCAAAGTATTCACTGAGAGGCATGGTTAGTTCATAGAAGATTGTATTTCTTGTCACAAGTTAGCGGAAAATGACACTTTGAGACAAAAAAAAAAAGTTTCCATTTCTGCTAACTTGTGACAAAAAAAAAAAAAAATGAAATCTGCCACGGACTCACCATGCCCCTCTCTGAATACCTTGAAGTGTCTACTTTCCAAAATGGGGTCATTTGTGGGGTGTGTTTACTGTCCTGGCATTTTGGGGGTGCTAAATTGTAAGCACCCCTGAAAGCCTAAAGATGCTCATTGGACTTTGGGCCCCTTAGCGCAGTTAGGCTACTTTCCCACCAAGACGTTGCGTTTTAGGGGACGTTATGGTCGCATAACGTGCCCCTAACGCAACGTATGGTGGTGTTGAAGCTGGACGTCAGATTGAGCTGCATTATGCAGCTCTCAAAGCAGTCGCTCTAGGTTAGTGATAGGAAGTCCGGATCTTTTTAAGGATTTGGATCATTTGAATCGGATCATTGAAAAGATCCGGATCTTTGAACCGAATCATTTGAATAATTTTACTAGGGAAGCAGACTGGGGTGAAATGATTAGCAGGACAGGACTTTCCCTGCACTGTACATTCTGTATGTTCCTTTTTCTTCCAGACAGACATCCACTGTAAACCGAATCTTTCATTGTGATGATCCGGATGAATCGACTCACAAAAAAGATCCGGATGAAATGAACGATTCATTCATGATCCGGACAACACTACAGTCCCACCACGAGTCTCTGCAGTGCAGTGAATATTAATTAGCCATGAGGCTGGCCGGAGGAGGAGGGGAGACCTCCTCCTCCAACATTACTGAGCATGTGCAAACAGTCTAACGTGGCTTACCCCAGTATAACGTACAGCATGCAGCACTTTGTTTAAACATGCTGCGTTACAATGTAAGGCAACGTGTGCATTGTGAAAAAGCACATTGATTTTACTGTGCTGTGAGTTGCGTTACTGGCTGCTGTAACGTGGGACTTTAACGTCCCACTGTGAAACCAGCCTAAGGCTGCAAAAAAGTGCCACACATGTGGTATTGACGTACTCAGGAGAAGTCATATAATGTGTTTTAGGGTGTATTTTTACACATAGCCATGCTGGGTGGGAAAAACATCTCTGTAAATGACAATGTTTTGATTTTTTTTACACACAATTGTTCATTTACAGATAGATTTCTCCCACCCAGCATGGGTATGTGTAAAAATACACCCCAAAACACATTATACTACTTCTCTTGAGTACAGCGATACCACGTGTGGCACTTTTTTGCACCCTAACTGCGCTAAGGGGCCCAAAGTCCAATGAGTACCTTTAGGATTTCACAGGTCGTTTTGAGACATTTGGTTTCAAGACTACGCCTCACGGTTTAGGGCCCCTAAAATGCCAGGGCAGTTTAGGAACCCCACAAGTGACCTCATTTTAGAAAGAAGACACCCCAAGGTATTCCGTTAGGAGTATGGTGAGCTCATAGAAGATTTTATTTTTTTGTCAGAAGTTAGTGGAAATTGACACTTTGTGAAAAAAAAACAATAAAAATCAATTTCCGCTAACTTGTGACAAAAAATAAAATCTTCTATGAACTCACCATACCCCTAACGGAATACCCTGGGGTGTCTTCTTTCTAAAATGGGGTCACTTGTGGGGTTCCTAAACTGCCCTGGCATTTTAGGGGCCCTAAACCGTGAGGCGTAGTCTTGAAACCAAATGTCTCAAAACGACCTGTGAAATCCTAAAGGTACTCATTGGACTTTGGGCCCCTTAGCGCAGTTAGGGTGCAAAAAAGTGCCACACATGTGGTACTGCCGTACTAAGGAGAAGTAGTGTAATGTGTTTTGTGGTGTATTTTTACATATACCCATGCTGGGTGGGAGAAATATCTCCGTAAATGACAATTTTTTTATTTTTTTACACACAATTGTCTATTTACAGAGATATTTCTCTCACCCAGCATGGGTATGTGTAAAAATACACCCCAAAACACATTATACTACTTCTCTTGAGTACGGCGATACCACATGTGTGGCACTTTTTTGCACCCCAACTGCGCTTAGGAGGCCCAACGTCCTATGAGTACCTTTAGGATTTCACAGGTCATTTTGCGGCATTTGTTTTCTAGACTACTACTTCTCCTGAGTACCGCGATACCACATGTGTGACACTTTTTTGCAGCCTAGGTGCGCTAAGGGGCCCAACGTCCTATTTACAGGTCATTTGGTTTCTAGACTACTCACGGTTTAGGGCCCTAAAATGCCAGGGCAGTATAGGAACCCCACAAGTGACCGTATTCCGTTAGGTGTATAGTAAGTTCATAGAAGATTTTATTTTTTGTCACAAGTTAGTGGAAAATGACACTTTGTGAAAAAAAACAATAAAAATCAATTTAGGTTACTTTTGACAAAAAATAAAATCTTCTATGAACTCATCATACACCTAACGGAATACCTTGGGGTGTCTTTTTTTCTAAAATGGGGTCACTTGTGGGGTTCCTATACTGCCCTGGCATTTTAGGGGCCCAAAACCATGAGGAGTAGTCTGGAAACCAAATGCCTCAAAATGACTGTTCAGGGGTATAAGCATCTGCAAATTTTGATGACAGGTGGTCTATGAGGGGGCGAATTTTGTGGAACCGGTCATAAGCAGGGTGGCCTCTTAGATGACAGGTTGTATTGGGCCTGATCTGATGGATAGGAGTGCTAGGGGGGTGACAGGAGGTGATTGATGGGTGTCTCAGGGGGTGATTAGAGGGGAAAATAGATGCAATCAATGCACTGGGGAGGTGATCGGAAGGGGGTCTGACGGGGATCTGAGGGTTTGGCCGAGTGATCAGGAGCCCACACGGCGCAAATTAGGGCCTGATCTGATGGGTAGGTCTGCTAGGGGGTGACAGGTGGTGACAGGAGGTGATTAATGGGTGTCTCAAGGTGTGCTTAGAGGGGGGAATAGATGCAAGCAATGCACTGGCGAGGTGATCAGGGCTGGGGTCTGAGGGTGTTCGGAGGGTGTGGGCGGGTGATTGGGTGCCCTAGGGGCAGATAGGGGTCTGATCTGATGGGTAGCAGTGACAGGTGGTGACAGGGGGTGATTGATGGGTGATTGATGGGTAATTAGTGGGTGTTTAGAGGATATAACAGATGTAAACAATGCACTTGGGAGGTGATCTGACGGCGGGTCTGCGGGTGATCTGAATGTGTGGGTGGGTGATCAGATTGCCCGCAAGGGGCAGGCTAGGGGCTGATTGATGGTTGGCAGTGATAGGGGGTGATTGATGGGTGATTGACAGGTGATTGACATGATCAGTGGGTTATTACAGGGAAGAACAGATTTAAATAATGCACTGGCGAATTGATAAGGGGGGGGGGGGTCTGAGGGCAATCTGAGCGTGTGGTTGGTTGATTGGGTGCCCGCAAGGGGCAGATTAGGGTCTAATCTGATGGGTAACAGTGACAGGTGGTGATAGGGTGTGATTGATGGGTGATTGATGGGTAATTAGTGGGTGTTTAGAGGAGAGAACAGATGTAAACAATGCACTTGGGAGGTGATCTGACGGCGGGTCTGCAGGCGATCTGATGGTGTGGGTGGGTGATCAGATTGCCCGCAAGGGGCAGGTTAGGGGCTGATTGATGGGTGGCAGTGACAGGGGGTTATTGATGGGTGATTGACAGGTGATCAGTGGGTTATTACACGGAAGAACAGATGTAAATAATGCACTGTCGAATTGATAAGAGGGGGGTCTGAGGGCAATCTGAGCATGTAGGTAGGTTGATTGGCTGCCCGTAAGGGGCAGATTAGGGTCTAATCTGATGGGTAACAGTGACAGGTGGTGATATGGTGTGATTGATGGGTGTTTAGAGGAGAGAACAGATGTAAACACTGCACTTGGGAGGTGATCTGACGGCGGGTCTGCGGGCGATCTGATGGTATGGGTGGGTGATCAGATTGCCCACAAGGCCAGGTTAGGGGCTGATTGATGGGTGGCAGTGACAGGTGGTGACAGGGGGTGATTGATGGGTGATTGACAGGTGATTGACAGGTGATCAGTGGGTTATTACAGGGGGGATAGATGCATGCAGTACACAAGGGGGGAGAATCTGAGGGGTGGGGGTGATCAGTTTAGGGCATAAAAAAAATAGCGTTGACAGATAGTACAGGGAGTGATTGATGGGTGATTAGGGGGGTGATTGGGTGCAAACAGTGGTCTGGGGGGTGGGCAGGGGGGGTCTGAGGGGTGCTGTGGGTGATCAGGGGGCAGGGGGGGCAGATCAGTGTGTTTGGGTGCAGACTAGGGTGGCTGCAGCCTGCCCTGGTGGTCCCTCGGACACTGGGACCACCAGGGCAGGAGGCAGCCTGTATAATTCTCTTTGTATACATTACAAAGCGTATTATATGCTTTGCATGCAGCTATCATGGGGTTAACAACGTCCCGGCGCTTCCGAACGGCCGGCGGGTTGTTGTCGTGGGTGGGCAGAGCCAGTTGCCGGGGAAGCGCGCGTCACCAGTGACGCGATCGTTCCCTGTGCATGCCGAAAGGACGCAACGCCGATTGGCGTATTGCGGTCCTTTCGGCGTCCACTTTGCCGCCGCCCATCGGCTGTGGGCGGTCGGCAAGTGGTTAAAATCCCCCTTCCTGACACCTAACTTTAACCAATTAGCATTCCTGGACGTGAGTTTCACGTCATGCTCTGTCCCTGCCTGCATTCACTCACGTGAAACTCACGTCCTGCAGTGTAAACAGCGCTGTGCGCGCGCACGAAGTTCACAGAACCAATGAGATCGTTTTTACTGTGAATGACAGCTGCCATAGCCAATGGCAGCTCTCATTCACACTGTGACAATGTAAACATTACATTGTTGCCACCTAAAGCTGCTGAAGCCTCAGATCTCTCGTCAGTGTGAGATCTGAGGTGGAGCAGCTTGTGTGCAGAGCTGTGTGAGCTGTGTGATCTACTGTGGAAATAAATTGTATTTTATTGCTGTTTTCTAACCCTTTCCCAGCCTAACTATCCCTTGTGTGTTCAGTACACTGTACTGATCACACTGTACTAATCTAGCTGATCTAGCTGTCCTAGGCCCTTTTTATACTGCCCTCCTCCCCCCCTATTACTGTTTTAGTTTGCTGACCCCTTATTGATCAGTTGATCGTCATCTGATCATCTGATCTTCTGATCTCATCTCTCTCCCACTCACATCACCGTGCTCTCTTCTACTTCCATTCCCAGCACTTCTTTTCCTCATCCTCATTCATATAAAAAAAAAAAAAAAAAAAAAAAAAAATCTTTCTATCTATTATCTCTTTATCTTGTTCTGTACCCTATTTATAAAAAATGGCAAAGAGGCGATACACAGAACAGGAGATCGTTGCCTTGATGGAAATCAGCGGCAGCGACGAAGAATCTGACTGCGAATCTGACGGCGAAGAATGGCTGCCGGTTGAACATTCTGACCCGCTGTCAGACGGCGACTCCAGCTCTGATGAAGGTGAAGGGCCATCAGAGCAGGCAAGAGTTGCTACTGTGCATCCTGTTGTCACTGCATCAGTTCCCAGTGGCAGCGACTCTGAGACACAGGCGTCATCAGATCGCAGAGGAGGGAGCACAGCAGGCACTAGTGCTCCAGGGGCAGGCAGCCAGCAGCAAAGTCCTCAGGAACCCATGGACATTTTAGATGGCACTAGTGCTCCAGGGGCTAGCAGCCAGCAGCAAAGTCAGCAAGTACCACTGGACATGTCACACCTACTGTGGGTACCGCCAAACATGCAAGCACCCCAAATCCCTCCTTTCATTGCAAACAGTGGCTTAATGGTTGACATGACAGGGAATATGTCACCAGTCGATGTTTTCCAGCAATTCGTCAATGACGATTTTTTGCAATTTATTGTCGAGCAGACAAATTTGTATGCCTCTCAATTCATTGAGTCCCACCCCAGGTCCACTTATACCCGGAAATGGACACCAACAAACTTGTCTGAGTTGAAAGTGTTTCTAGGCCTAACTTTCAACATGGGGCTAACAAAAAAATCGCAGCTCGCAATGTACTGGAGTACAAATCCCATACACCACACCCCTCTGTACTCATCAACTATGCCAAAGCTGCGTTATCAGATGATCATGAGATTTCTGCATTTCAATGACAATAGTCAAAACAAGAGTCCAGACAATGCAGGCAGAGACCGGCTTTTTAAATTAAGGCCACTTATAAATCACCTGAATTTAAAATTCTGTGAAATTTGTGTGCCAGGAAGAGAAATCGCAATAGACGAATCTCTAATGCCATTTCATGGCCGGCTTGGATTCAAACAATTCATCCCCAGTAAACGAGCCAGGTATGGAGTAAAGCTCTATAAGCTTTGCGAAAGCGGATCAGGGTACACCTTTGCATTTCGCATCTATGAGGGGCGAGATAGCCTGCTACAGCCAGAGGGGTGCCCAGCAGATATGGGAGCCAATGGAAAAATTGTGGTGGACCTCATGACCCCCTTACTAAATAAGGGGTATCATCTATTTGTAGACAATTTCTACACCAGCTTGCCACTTTTTAAATTTCTTTTTTCGGCTGACACCGTTGCCTGTGGTACCATCAGGGCAAACCGAAAAGGCTTTCCGCAAGAAGTCCTGAAAAAAAAATTGAAAAAGGGGGAGACTTGTAGTCTGCGCAGCAATGAAGTCCTGGCACTAAAATACAAGGACAAAAAAGATGTGCTTATGCTGTCCACCATGCACACAGAGGGCACAGTGCTAGTGACGTCTCGCCGATCAGAGACTGTCAAGCCTATTGCGATTGATGACTACAACAAGCATATGGGAGCAGTGGATCTGTCCGACCAGATGTTGGCCCCATATTTGGTAGCTAGAAAAACGAAATCCTGGTACAAGAAGGTAGGGATTTATTTGCTACAAATGGCAATGTTCAATGCCCATGTGGCATACAGAAAAGCAGGCAATACCGGGTCATACCTGCAGTTCCAGGAACAGATCATTGCATCTTTCCTTTTTGGATCTGGCACAACACCAGTACGCAGTGACCAATCCCAGTGCGAAGACATCATCAGACTCTGCGACAGGCACTTTATGGAATCACTCCCTCCTAATCCCCTGAAAAAATATCCTCAGAAGAGGTGCAAAGTGTGTGCCAAACATCAAATAAGAAGGGACACAAGATATTACTGTCCAGATTGTCCCTCCCACCCAGGCCTCTGCTTTACTCCGTGTTATAAAATATACCATACGGTCACCAATTATTAGAACCATGCCTATCTCCCAAAAAAAATTCTGTAGCCACCAGCTCCATTTGAAAAAAAAAAAAAAAAAAAAAACTTTTCCAAAAATAAAGAAAATAGACCAGGGGCAGCCTAAGGCATGTGCCATTAATTAAGGGCCACCGTTCCCAGCGGGCCACCACATTATATTCTTATTGTTACAGTTGGTCATTGTTTATGACTGTATTTTGTTCATGTTTTTTTTATGTTGCAGTTATACACATAAATGAATATCAAACAATAAAAAAAGTGTAAAAAGAAAAGTAAAAAGACAAAAAAAGTAAAAAAAAAAAAATAAAAAAAAAAGAGCTAGGCATTGCTGCTACCTCCACGTGGTGCCTGGTGGAAACAGCGAAAGCTGGCAAAATGCAGTGGATATTTCATTTCATTTTATATTTGATTTATCAGCACATAGTGGCTATGCAGTCTCTACGGTGGATGTTGCCATTTGCCCTGCATAGGATACTATATTGACAATGGCGGATGAAGGGGCCACAAATTCTTTCTGCTGCTCCTGCACAGGCTGAATATAATGGTCAACTACATGATCATCTAGTAACAAAATAAGGCTTATGGCACATCATTTTCATCTTGAGAAGCTGAAGAATACATTTTCCAGTGTTTTATTTCAGAGGCACCTGTCACTTTAAAAATGCTTAGCGACAAACTGTCACCAACAGTCAAAAAAATATTTATTTTCAAACAAGTGGTCACACTTGTGCAATTTTCAGCAAAACCACAAAAATGTAACGGACACAATATACCCATCTTTGTATAGCCCTGGATCTCTACTTTTCAAAATGGTGGCATTTGTAGTACTTATTTTCTGTTCTGACACACATAGGACTCTGTGAAGGAAGCGTGACGCTATAAAAAGGAAAGCGGAAAAAATGCCCTTCAAAAATCCAAGTACGCAGGTCTCTTATAAAGGCCCACTACGTGGTCAGCTAGTAACAAAATAAGGCCTATGGCACATCATTTTCATCGTGAGAAGCTGAAGAATACATTTTCCAGTGTTTTATTTCAGTGGCACCTGTCACTTTCAAAATGCTTAGCGACAAACTGTCACCAACAGTCAAAAAAATATTTATTTTCAAACAAGTGGTCACACTTGTGCAATTTTCAGCAAAACCACAAAAATGTAACGGACACAATATACCCATCTTTGTATAGCCCTGGATCTCTACTTTTCAAAATGGTGGCACTTGTAGTACTTATTTTCTGTTCTGACACACATAGGACTCTGTGAAGGAAGCGTGACGCTATAAAAAGGAAAGCGGAAAAAATGCCCTTCAAAAATCCAAGTACGCAGGTCTCTTATAAAGGCCCACTACGTGGTCAGCTAGTAACAAAATAAGGCCTATGGCACATCATTTTCATCGTGAGAAGCTGAAGAATACATTTTCCAGTGTTTTATTTCAGTGGCACCTGTCACTTTCAAAATGCTTAGCGACAAACTGTCACCAACAGTCAAAAAAATATTTATTTTCAAACAAGTGGTCACACTTGTGCAATTTTCAGCAAAACCACAAAAATGTAACGGACACAATATACCCATCTTTGTATAGCCCTGGATCTCTACTTTTCAAAATGGTGGCACTTGTAGTACTTATTTTCTGTTCTGACACACATAGGACTCTGTGAAGGAAGTGTGACGCTATAAAAAGGAAAGCGGAAAAAATGCCCTTCAAAAATCCAAGTACGCAGGTCTCTTATAAAGGCCCACTACGTGGTCAGCTAGTAACAAAATAAGGCCTATAGCACATCATTTTCATCGTGAGAAGCTGAAGAATACATTTTCCAGTGTTTTATTTCAGTGGCACCTGTCACTTTCAAAATGCTTAGCGACAAACTGTCACCAACAGTCAAAAAAATATTTATTTTCAAACAAGTGGTCACACTTGTGCAATTTTCAGCAAAACCACAAAAATGTAACGGACACAATATACCCATCTTTGTATAGCACTGGATCTCTACTTTTCAAAATGGTGGCACTTGTAGTACTTATTTTCTGTTCTGACACACATAGGACTCTGTGAAGGAAGTGTGACGTTATAAAAAGGAAAGCGGAAAAAATGCCCTTCAAAAATCCAAGTACGCAGGTCTCTTATAAAGGCCCACTACGTGGTCAGCTAGTAACAAAATAAGGCCTATGGCACATCATTTTAACCAGGAAGGGCCAAAGAACATTTTTTGAAGTGTTTTATATCAAAATCACTTGTCATGTGAAAATTAGGCAGGGTGAAAAGTGACAAAAATGTATATTTTCTGCTTTTACATCTGTTTTTCCTTGTCATATGCATATGAAATAAAATAATTGCTTGGAAACAATATTACTGAGAGATAGCCTAGATTGTCCTGAAAAAAACAACACATGTTTCAATTAGATAGCATAAGTAATTAAAAAGTTATCACTGTATTAAAAGCAACACAGCTGAGTATCAAAATTGTCAGGAATATGAAGGGGGTAAAAACCCAGGAATGCGAAGTGGTTAAAAACTCTTCTTCCTGAAGCCTAGCCTAAACCGTCCTCCCTGCCGCAAACAACTAAACATTTTGGTTATAGATTGTAGCCACAGTTACATTAACTCCAAATTTCAAATAGCAGGTACCCCAATTTCTATGTATAATACTATGGGAAGTTATGGTGGCACCCAATCTTCAGCAGTGATGGTGCTGAAATGTTCTGCTTCCAGAGGGGGCCCCATCCAAAAGTTTTGCAGGGGGGCCCCAAGATTTAGGTGTAAACTTTGTAATTGCCAGGTAGTGGTAAAGGTGTTTGGCATGTAAGCCCAAGGAACTCCTGAGCCCAAGCTGCGGCTAGGATTTTTGGTTCATGCTTGAAAATGGTTTGCCCCTCCATTTGTTTTGTTCTATCAAAGGGATGAAGATTTTGCTGAAGTTTTGGAAAGTTATGTTCTCTGTAATATTTTTTATAATTAAATGACCATGTTCTGATCTTGAATTGTTTTTGATGGTAATGTTATTATGATGATAATCCCTATTATGCATTATTACTTAAATTTGTGAATGTCACTGTATACTGCAGCCAATATTAAAAAAAAGTAGTATCATTTTAAACACTGCTTTAATCTCTGTCGTGTTTAGGTACAATAGAAGTGTATTGGAATGAAAGTGTTAAGGGGGTTGGTCACATTTAGCATATGTGGGTTTGTATTTAGGGGTGGGTGGTGTTAGTGTAGTAAAGTGGGAGAGAGTGAGCGCTGCAGGGTCATGCAACGCAGTAACACACCACTGTGAATTCCGCCTTGAGTCTATATTCACTGTAGCCCTGTGATTGCAAAAACACAGCAGATCAGGACTGCAGAGACGCACATAATATTCGCAATGCGTCATGTACAGTGAAGCATTCAGTCAAATAAAAAATATGTTTTACTCCTACCGTTAATGCACGCGTTAGGACGGTGGTAACAAACCGCATGCCGTGTGTTGGGATCAGGGGCGTAGCAATAGTGGGTGCAGAGGTTGCGACCACATTGGGGCCCTCAGATGCAGTATTAGCATTCTATTGGTCCTGTGCTCAATAAATCACTTCTATAGATACTTTGAATAGTGGTAATCTTTAACAAAATGTTTCCCATTCCCTTCTTGCACCTCTGACACTGTAGTTGCCATTGGCAGGTTTTGGTGCGCCATATCAATTGCAATGTATATAGTGTAATAAAACTTGCATCAGGGTCCACAGCTCCTTAGTTACACCACTGGTTGGGGATACTGTAGTGCATTGGATCCCAAAGCACTGCACTGCATACTTTGTGAATTTTGTATAAACATACTATTGCAGTGTGGCTTTCTGTGTTACGATGCTCCCATAAAGTCACACTGCAATGCACCACAGTGAATGCAGTGCGTTACCATACTGCAACCCATTATACAGCAATGCACCTGCCACACTGTGAATGTTACATCGGTGGTGCATTGCAGTGTGGTAAGACATGTTACAAATCAGCTATTACACTGCACCGTAATACACCCACTGTGTACGTGGCCTAAGTGTGTAAAACTAACCTGCATATTAGTTAATATAAGGATAATTCCTCCAGTTGCCAGCAAGGAGAGGGCAGGAAACAGCAGAAATCCTGAATCTGTAAAAGCATAAAGCATAAATCAGTCCATTACTGATGTAATCATATATGACAAGTTCTATAATAAGTAATTACAGGTTCCCCTGACCTCCCAAACTCATTCCTACAAGAAATGTAAACCAAATTACTTAAAAGCATTAGCAAGCAACAGCAAACACTTTACTCTACCATACCATAATCATACTTTCAAAGAAATCTGCCCATGGGGTGTAATTAGAAATCACTGAGCCCCCTGCCAAAATTTGGAAGCCCCCCCCCCCCCCCCCCCGTATGAGTCAAGCTCAGGGCCATTTTGGGGGGCAGGAGTGGTGGCAGTATGAGGGGAGAGCATTGGTCCCCACATCGGCGGGGAGGGGGGCCACTCGGTTGGAGTGCTACACGCTACTTCCTTTTTATCAGTAAGTAGCGTGTGGCACTTAGAGATTGGACCTCAGTGGTGGAACACAGAGGTATGCCTGTGTTCCTGCCGCCACTGCTGCCACCTATTTAATGCAGGAGGGGGGCGTGCTGAGGAGAGATCTGGAGGTGAGAGAGGAGGAGGAGTGGCCTCCCCTCCGATGTGGGGGCCAATGCTCTCCCCTCATGCTGCAACTCCTCCTAACCCCCAAAACAGCCCAGAGTGCCCCTGCCCAAGCCCCTATTGTTACGCCCCTGAATCTGCCTGTTTGTACAGTTACATAGTTGAGTTGAAAACAAATCTCTATCTAGCAAGTTCAACCATGACAAAAAAAGTAATTTAAAATAAAGTACTTTTCTGTATTGCACTCTCAGTTGATCCAGAGGAAGGCAAAAACCCTTATTTACAAGGTTTGGCCAAATAACCTTGAGTTACAGATTGCCCAGCTAGCTCATGTTGAACTAGAACTCCTAGGAGTGTGTAAGGCAGGGAACACACTTGTCTTTCAGTTTTTTGCGCACCTTTTTCTGCGTACGTTTTCTGCACACCAAGTGTGTTTCTATGCAGAAAAACAGGCACATTTTTTCACAGCAGCTAATGTAATTGATACAGAAAACTGACAAAATGTACAGAATCCTGATGCAGAATGTCAGTTTTTTTCTGCGTGCAAAAAACACATTAAGTGTGATCTAGCCCATTGATTACCATGCATTCTCAGGTTTTTTTGTGTATAAAACACGTACGAAAACTGTCAAGTGTGTTCCCTGCCTGAGGGGCTGAAAGAGATAAAAAATCCCAATTAAAAAAATGCTATGCAAAACAAGTTTGCCTTCTTAAAGTGGTCTGAAACTCTGACAAAAATTTTAATTAAAATATGTTTTCCTACTTTTTATTACTCATACAGTTATCATATTTGCTTTTGTGCACAAGTAATATTGACCGTCTACAAATTAAAAGTTTCCAAAGTGTAGTTTATCTTGCTCTGAAAGCTGCCATTGCATTTTATTCCAACGGCTTTATATTATACAATATATTAAAATCTTCTAATTAGCGGTTATGAACTGAGTGTGTGCCTGAAGCAGAGGCAGCTTTTCAGAGTGTTTTTTACTTGTTACACACAAATGTATCAACATTGGAATGTAAACAAAGATTGTTATCTCCAGTCTGGATTCGGATTTAAAGCAGAATAGCCTTTGCATAGCAGAACAAAGTGCTGTTCTACTACAATTTTTGTTCTGGGATAGTAGCTTTTAATGCTGTAAGGAATCTTTTTCAGAGCAAAGTAGAAATGCTGGCTTTCAGAACCCTTTAAGGTATTTGGGATTATTCAGGTTGGAGTGAGCTCTGAGGTGTCCCACAGTGCATCACTGCAGATTATGCAAATTATCTCTTTGTTGTCCATGATAGCTACACACAACTCCAGAATCTCTGGATTGCAATGATGTGTCAACTTGGTAACTTCCCTGGCAGTAGACCCGAGCCTGGCTCGGGGTAAGGAAAATATGCCAGTAGCGGTATTCCCGAGCTACACTCCGGGTAGCTAAAGAAAAAAAGCCCTGCAGTTTACCTAGGTCCCAGTGATTGGTGCTGCTCAGCGGGACTCCAGGCCTCTCCTGCCGGCCACCAGGATCCCTATCTCCTCTGCTCTTCTTCCTAGATCCCGGAAGCCAATCAGCAGAGGTGTGGCGGTGTGGCATGACGTCATGAAGGGATGTGGAGCGGGAAATTTAAAAATGTACAGGTGATTGGCTCAATTATGTACTGTATTGGATACAAGTTTACAAATAAGCTATATATAGAATTTGGGTGAATTATATGTTTTATGACAAGATGTCACCAGTATCCATTTATATTATGTTGCCAAGTAGTTTCTTCTTAAGCCCACTAGATGGCGTAAATTTGGCATGATGCCATAATTACTGGTATAAAAAGAGTAGTCTTACAGGGGTGAGGCGAAACGCGTAGATGTCATGCTACACTATCCCTATCTACTAGCCACCGCCATGCTGCCCATCTTCTAACTGCACGCCACCTGACATTATTACAGCATTGCTACAAATGGCCGATTGTTTGCCTGGACACTATACATTGCCTTTGGAGCCTTTTGAATCCAATCATTGCCACTACAGCAATCTTCAGAGTAGATATGCAAAACTGTGTTGTTACTTTGTGAACCTTGCACAGAGGGAGCGCTTAAACTATTGATGTGCAGTGTTGTGTCACACATGCTTTGAAGGGCGGTTGCCTGAGGTTAAAGTGGAACGGTTTTGTTACAGCAATAAGCAGGACTATCTTTACTTAAAAGGCTCCACATACAGCCGGAAATGAGACCGCTAGCTTTACATTTTGTGGCAGCAACATCGGAAAATGACAGGATGCTTTATCCCTACTAGCGATGGCCCAAACTATTCGCCCAGCAAATAGTTCATGTCAAAGAACGGGTGTTCGAGCCCGCCTCCTCAGGCAAATACATAGCACATTCGATCCACCACTCCATACATCATCATTGAGCTAAACTGTGATCCCTCACTCTAGAGTCAGCAGGCACATGGAAGCCAATCAGCATACCCTCCCTTCTGGACCACATCCCCACTATAAAAACGCCAGCACAGCAGTCATAGACTCATTCTGTGGCTGCTGTTAATGAGAGCAGGGAGAGTGCTGTGCTGCAGATATGAAAAGTGTTAGAAAGGCCTCTGTTCTGTGTCCCCACCAAATTTATTGCTGTTTGTACAGCATCCTGATAAGGCAAAGAGTCCTTGTAAGGGCTGGTAACAGGTTTAATTGCTATTGTGAAATAGCAGTTCTTTTTGTCTGTCCACAGTCTCTGATATAGGTGTGCAGTGTGTGGACACTGCTGCTGCTGTAATACCTTGCACAAGACACTCCATTATAATTGCTCTTTTTGTTATATTTTGATCATGTTATATTGCATATCTCTAGATCCACTATGCACCTGTCCAGTGCAGAGACTTTAGCTGATGGACACTGCTAGTGCTGGTCCAATTCCTTGCACAAGACACCCCATCAAAATTGCTCTTTTTGTTCTATTTTGAGCATGTGATATTGCATATCTCCACTGACTGTCCAGTGCAGCCGCTTCACTTGATATATTGTATCAGAGAAGTTATTCACACACCAGTTTGAGGAAATTAGGGATGCGCAAGCATTATTGCCAGAAGATGAAGGAGATAAGGATGTTACACCTGATATGTCTCAGTCAGGAAACATTACGCACATGGACGAAAGGTGTGATGATGATGATGATGATAATGATAATGTGCCCGCTGCTGCTGCCTATTGTGAGTTGTTAGAAACAAGTGAAGCAGCTTAGTAAAAAGTACTAAGGAAAAAACACAAAGACAACGGGAGCCCAAATGGTGCAGTACGTCACAGGTTCATAAATGTATAGCAAAACGTGTTCAACAAAGGGATACTCACAAAGGTGGGTTGCATAAGGGGAAACCGACCACTTTAGACAGGCGGAGTGTATTAAACCTGACTCCATTCGGGTATACATTACACAAATCTGATTTATTAAATTTCACACACTTCGCAGACCTTAAACAAGACCACCTAAAATATAACTTTTAATTTATTACATTAAAAACTTTGTTTTAATCTAATGTTCATGATCAAATTCACATAAACCTAGTTGGATAGTTTAAAGACAAAAGAGTGTAGGTTAAGGAAGACTAATTATTGAATTAGGAAGACTAATTCAATATATGCATAATCGAAAGTATACACAGCTATTTACAAGTGCATAATCATGAAAACAAAAAATGGGAGCTGTGCTCCCTAGCAAGGTCAGCAATCAAAACTTTTGATTGCTGACCTTGCTAGGGAGCACAGCTCCCATTTTTTGTTTTCATGATTATGCACTTGTAAATAGCTGTGTATACTTTCGATTATGCACTTTGCACCCTAAGCACTTTAGTATTATAGCGCTGACGATAGCTCTCTTTTAAGGAGCCAAAACATGTCGGTTAGGTGGAGGGTTTTTTCTATGTAGAAGTTACTCAGCTTACTTTACTTCAGTGCCTAGTATTGGGATAGATAAGGCTTGACTATATATTGAATTAGTCTTCCTTAACCTACACTCTTTTGTCTTTAAACTATCCAACTAGGTTTATGTGAATTCGATCATGAACATTAGATTAAAACAAAGTTTTTAATGTAATAAATTAAAAGTTATATTTTAGGTGGTCTTGTTTAAGGTCTGCGAAGTGTGTGAAATCCATTCGGGTATGCCAGCAATCCTGGATGCGGTTGCTCTCACACGCTCTAAATCCTGTAATATGGTGGAGTTCCACCTTGGGCCTGGTGTGTGAAACTCCCCTCACTAAGAAGCGGGGGGTGTAAGGTACAGTAGGAGGTAAAGAGGCACCCAATGGGTATATAAAACACTCTAAAATCACTAAAATTAAAAAATGAGGTAGCTTACCTCACAGACGACAACTCTCTTTAGATAGAACAGTTTAATAATGACAAGCACAGGCAACGCGTTTTGTGCAATCTAGCCCAATTCCTCAGGCCAAATAAAGTGCCGTTGTAGTCAACAAGCTGCATATGGGGCACCTTGCTTGTCATTATTAAACCGTTCTATCTAAAAGGAGTTGCCGTCTGTGAGGTAAGCTACCTCATCTTTTTTCATTTTAGTGATTTTAGAGTGCTTTATATACCCATTGGGTGCCTCTTTAGCTCCTAAGTGAAGCAGCTGATGATGACAATGTGTCCACAGTGGTGTATCTAGGTAAGACAGTGCCAAAATACTAAAATTCCGCCCCCGCTCCCCCATACACACACACACACACCTACAATCAAACAGCATCCTATCAAAAGGTTAAGGGGCGCTATTGTGAGAACAAACCAGATCACCACAAACTGGTAAATTTAGGGGGATATTATTACCTCCTTTATCTTGCTGCTATCTCACTTGGTTGGAGTACCCCTGTCTCTCAACTCAATTCAAACAACCTTATATGAAAAAATGTGAGAAGCGCCAGAATTTACCATAGAAAAAAAAGTTAAAAGTCTATATAGTTCTCACATACATACATTCATACCACTCACAACAATCCCCTACAGTCACACTGGGAGTGTGCTTATGAGCTTTTCCAAAAAAAGAGAAAAATATAAAAAATATATACAGTATATAAAAATTATATGAAAAATAGGTTTCAAAAACACCTTATGCTTCGGGGTCTATATTATTCCCCCTATTGGAAGGTGACTGTTATAAGGGAGTCCAGTTTTCTGGACTCCCTTATAACAGGCACCTTCCAATAGGGGGAATAATATAGACCCCGAAGCATCAGACTATCAGCACTTTAGGAAATGAAGCGTATCAGGAGGACTGGATGCAATGTGGAGGTTCTTGTGAAGTATACAGAGACTATTCAGCTTTATATACATATATTCTATGCAAAATTGATCATAAGGTGTTTTTGAAACCTATTTTTCATATATTTTTTATATATATATATTTTTTTTATATTTTTCTCTTTTTTGGAAAAGCTCATCAGCACACTCCCAGTGTGACTGTAGGGGATTGTTGTGAGTGGTATGAATGTATATATGTGAGAACTATATGGACTTTTAACTTTTGCTGTTGTAATATTTGATGAATAAAAGGAGATTTTTTCTATGGTAAATTCTGGCGCTTCTGAAATTTTTTCAATCAACAGCATCCTGTCTAACCTTTTTGGACAGGGTAACCCCTTCATGCAAAAAGAACACATGCACAGACACAAATACCAGAATGTAACAGTCACTATGAAATAAGTTAGGCTATCCATCTGATCCTCTGCTGAGATACACAAGTGACATGAATGTCGTATAGATGTATGTTTAGTGTTCACTCTCATATGTCTTTGCTTCTGGATACTGGAGTTCAGTACCTGGGTATTATCTGAGTTCAATTCCAGATGTCATGGATGCTATTTGGGTTCAGTGAAGAATGTTGATGCATTCCTGAATCCTGCTACAGCCAGTTTGAGCGGGTAGTCGTGGGATAATGGTGCATGAGATACGCAGGCGTACTAAGTAAGCCATTGTTTTCTCATACAGTGAGCTGATCCATCTGTTAGCCTCTTCAGATGTAGAGCACCATAAATACGAGAACGCTCCCTGTACGCTGACAGCGGAGCCGCCATTGAATGTGAGTCCGAAGTCCCTCCCCTTTATTCCCCCGACCCAGAGAGTCACGCTGGTCGCAGCTCTGACGTCCATCGGATCCGCCCACCATGGAGCCGGAGGCAGAAGGGAGAGGTCCACATACCTCTAATGTTTTCCGTTAGGGCGCCGCATCCCGAAACAATCGGCCGGCCCGGTGGTCTGTGTAGGCATTTGTGGACCTTTGGCAGGGCATAGAAAGTTGGGGTAACTGGCTCATCGATCTTTAGCTATATGCTTTCTCTTTGGATGCATATATAGGAGTTAAATATGGGTCTGTGTATGTGGGGTTCCCCCTTTGGAGGTTCCCCCACTACTACTCTTTTGGCTCCTGCTCATTGTAATATTAGTAGAGAATGTTTCATTATTTATTTCAGCATCTTCTTAGGTAGGCTGATACATATGGATATATATATATTTTTGTGTTTTTTGACTTTTGTTATTTGTTTTTGCATGTGGTTCTCCTTTTTCCCCTCCCTTCGTTCCCCCGCCCTTTGTCTCGCTATAAGTCCCACTAGTCTCTCAGCCTGAGTCTCTCTTTGCACACACGGTTCCTCCCATTGTGGGCGGAGTCCATGTGACGCGGCTGTTTCTCTTCCCATCCGCATTGATCTCCGCGTGATATGCGCTCCATGGAGGTATGTGCGGTACATCCCCAGCTCTGGCTCAATGTTGTGCTGGGCGGGGTTAGTGGACTGACAGCACTGTGGCTGACAGACTTGGTTCCCGGATGAGGCGCGCTGTATGCGCTTCATCCTGGTGCGCATGACGCCCTCTCCCTTCTGCCTCCGGCTCCATGGTGGGCGGATCCGATGGACGTCAGAGCTGCGACCAGCGTGACTCTCTGGGTCGGGGGAATAAAGGGGAGGGACTTCGGACTCACATTCAATGGCGGCTCCGCTGTCAGCGTACAGGGAGCGTTCTCGTATTTATGGTGCTCTACATCTGAAGAGGCTGACAGATGGATCAGCGAAACATGTCATGTACTGAGCGCCGAGTGGATTATCTGACATGACATTTACCCCCCCTTCCAACCACCCTGGAGCTATGTGGGTCTGGTAACTATAACCTGATCTGTGGCTATATGAACTGGCATTACACTGATGGTAGCAGGAGATTCTAAAGCCTTTTTAGGACTGTGATTGAGCCCTTGTTGCATGCTTCTCCGTATCTCCATATAAGTGATTGTGCCTTCCATGCTATTGGCTCTGCTTGCAAGCAACTGTGCTTCTTACTCTATCCGCTGTGTCCCGCAATCTGCGATTGGGATTGAACTGCATGTGGATGCAATTTGTCTCGTATGCTGCCTTATGATATCTGCTTCATCTGCAAGGAAATTGTGCTGTGTCTACCTTGTTTGCTGCAATCTGCGACTGGGATTGAACTGTATATGGATTGGAGAAAGATATATGGAGCAACAATTATGCTTTACTAACCAACTTACAAGCTTCAATAACGTCTATGCATGTTCATGCCTATCATCCTTTTTCTCCTCTGCTTATTGATAACCATCAGATGATTTTTTATGCTTGTCAGGATCACTAACAGTGCACTATAATACCAGGACTTGGTCTCAGGGGGAGGACTGCAGCCTCCGTAGGGTTTTAAGGGGTTTTCTAGGGGGGATCTCATTGTCAGATGGTCCTTTAAATGGGAGTGGTCTTTATAATTGATGTTTTTGGTAAATGTGCAATATAGATGTCATTTTTGAATAAAACATATATATATTTTTTTAAAAGCAAGAATAAAGTAAAAAGTTTTTTGCATGCACCCAAGAGCCAATTGTTTTTCTGTGCCTTTATATATTCAAGCATCATTCTCCCATTATATCACGTTTTGCATGCATCAATAAAGATATACTTGCAGTGACCCCGCAGTGTCGGATATTCCAGTCCAGCTTGGCATATCTTCTCCCCTGCAAGTGCTTTCAGTCAGATCTACTATAACAGCAAGTGTCCAACTCCTACATCCTTCTGATATGGTCTAGGTCAGCTTTAACCACCCTGGCGTTCTGATTAAATCGCCAGGGTGGCTGCGGGAGGGTTTTTTTTAAATAAAAAAAAAAACTATTTCATGCAGCCAACTGAAAGTTGGCTGCATGAAAGCCCACTAGAGGGCGCTCCGGAGGCGATCTTCCGATCGCCTCCGGCGCCCAGAATAAACAAGGAAGGCCGCAATGAGCGGCCTTCCTTGTTTTGCTTACATCGTCGCCATAGCGACGAGCGGAGTGACGTCATCGACGTCAGCCGACGTCCTGACGTCAGCCGCCTCCGATCCAGCCCTTAGCGCTGGCCGGAACTTTTTGTTCCGGCTACGCTGGGCTCAGGCGGCTGGGGGGACCCCCTTTCGCAGAGCGGCGGCGATCAGGCAGCACACGCGGCTGGCAAAGTGCCGGCTGCGTGTGCTGCACTTTATTTGATGAAAATCGGCCCAGCAGGGCCTGAGCGGCAGCCTCTGGCGGTGTTGGACGAGCTGAGCTCGTCCAGACCGCTCAGCAGGTTAATCACATCCATGTGCTGTACATAGTGAGGGTGAATCCTGGATATTCGTATCCGCATGCAAAGCAAACCGACTGTGCAAAGTTCACACTCCACTTAGATTTGGCGTGGGGCGGCTAGTGTGCGCCGACTGGCTGTGTCAGCATCCACGCATATACGCATCCGCCTCCACACACCGAACACATCGGGTTAGCAGCAATTTTTCTCTGCCTACATCTGGCAAGGGGCAGCTTGCGGACGCTAGATAGCTGTGTCAGCATGGGCAGCGGGGACGCTGGATACGAGTGGTGTGGCAGCTGGCTCCTCCCACCGACGCGTTTCACGTCACATGACGCTTCTTCAGGTTGATGTTGTCACAATAATTCCCAAGGCACCTCATGTCCTCCGGTCGCTGACAATAGGTGCCTGGAACGTGCCTTCAATCCAGGCATGGTTGATCTTCAAAAATGTGAGTCTGTCCATGCCCTCTGGGGACAGATGAGAGCGCTTCTCGGTGACCACGCCACCGGCCGCACTGAAGCACCTCTCGGACAGCACGCTGGAAGGGGGCAAGACAAAACTTCCAGGGCGTACTGCGCCAGCTCACTCCAGATGTGCAAGCTCTCTACCCAGTACTCCATGGGGTCTGTGTTGCCAAGCGTCCGTCTTTTGACGGACAGTCCGTGAATAATGAGTCAAATTTGTCCCGTCTGTACTGCCCGTATATTTGCTCAGTGTGTCCGTCAATTTGTGGATTCTACTGTGATATACCGCAGCTTCTCGCTCTTGCTGTGATACATCACTCAGTCTTCACTCCTCTCCGCCAGTAAGATCTCTTCCCTCACTCTGCAAATGTCCCAGGCTCCGCCTCCAGCTGCTGCTATGATCGTCTGTAGTCTTCTCTGGGATGGCATGGGCATGAGAGAAGCAAGTGAGTCACAGTCAGACTCGCTAGACCTTGGAGTGTGTGGCCAGCTAATGAAGCACAGCAGCCCGACTCAGTAATGCTATCCCTCACCGCATTCCATCGGAGCTCGCTCTGGTCTGGTCTGCTGCTTGTGACCACTGATCAGGTCACACAGTGTTCAATTATGCCTGAATTCAGTAGTAGAGGCTGTCCGAGCCATGTTAAGAGTTTCCCCTATTCCTGCTGCAGTGCTGTGTGAGAGGTGAGGACTAGTTCATTTATTGCTAAATGAATATATATATCTATATATATATATATATATATATATATATATATATATATATATATATATATATATATATATATGTATATATATATATATATATGTATGTATGTATATATATATATATATATATATATATATATATATATATATATATATATATATATATATATATATATATATATATATATATCATATCACACATAACACACATAAAGAGTGCCTGTTGACTGCAGTCTGCCTCCACCAGCCCTAAATGCATTGCCTTCCCCAATCCTGCCACCTTTGATCAGCATTTTTCTATAGGTCTGTACCATGTAGTCTCCACTAGTTATATCATTCCTTCTCCAGGGTCACCATTGCTGCAGGAGCTACAATACCTCACTGCTTTGTCTGTATAGAAGACCCCCACTGCGGCAGCACGGTGTTTTCTGTGTCATCTGACAGGCAGCTGTGCAATATAAACCTGCTCAGGACTTTGTACCAGCGTGGCTTCATTTCATAACCAACACCAATACACAGTTTTGAGTGCGCTCACAGCATTTAGTCACCTTTCAGATGACACACAGGGCTTTTACCAGTACTGTAGCAGAGAGATAATCAGAAGTGCAAGACATCAATATGGAGGGGAGTGGTTTGAGGTTTGAGGGTGAAATGGGGTAGTAAAGAGAAATGAGGACCTGTGGGATCCCTATGCAGCGCCCTAGTCCTGCTGCAACCATTAATTTATATTAAAACATTTTTTTTAAAGTGACCGCCCACAATTAAGCCCCACCTATAACCCTGCGCTGTTGACTCCGCCCCTTGTCTGTCCAAAATTGTGGGTGTCCAGATTTTTTGGGCTTTTTGTCCGTCAGAAACTAGAAATCAGGTTGGCAACCCTGCATGGGGTCCACAGGCTCCTCGCTGCTGGTGTCAAGCCCACTGAAGGACCCCATGTAGTCGCCCACCACCCGGGTCATGTGCTGGCTGTGACTTTGAGAGGAGGTGGCTGCTGCACGCACCTCCTCTCTCGGCTGCTCTACCATCATGTAGAGCGCCTTCGTCAATGACAGCAGGTCTCCTGGGCGCCTGACGCTGCTGCTGACCACAGGCACCGGCTGCTGTGCTGGCTGGACAGGGACAGAGGGGGTGGAAAGCTGGTAGAAGGCTTCCTCCAATCGCCGAACAAGGATCTCCTGCAACTGCCTTGTTCGCTGCTTACGGTCTCCAGCAGGCAGAAACTGAGCCACCTTCCCCCTCAGCCGTGGGTCCTGGATCATGCTGATGCAGGCATCCGCCCTCGCTTGCATCTGCTTGACCCTGGGGTCTGTGCACAGGCAGTGCAGCATGTGCGCTGCCATGGGGAACAGGGTGGTCCATCCAGCAGAGACATCAGGGTCAGCGGCCGCAACACTGTCCTCCTCCTCTGGCCCCTAAACCTCTTCCTCCTCTCTCCACCCTCTCACCACTGCTGCTGCGCTCCGCTGTTCCCCCTCAACAGCAACATCCAGCACCTCCAACTCCTCATCCTCCTCCTAGGACTCAAATTCCTGCGCAAAAGTGGACTGCGCAGGTGGCTGCTGTTCCAGCTGGATCAGGGCCTCCTCTCCCAAATCCATCAAATCGCACAATGCCCTGTACAGCAGACAAACAAAGGGCACCCACTGGCAGAGGGATGCCTGTTTTCTCGCTGACCAGGTTGGTTCCCTGCAGGAAGGGAGCCAACACCAAGCAGACCTGCTGCATCTGCCCCCACTGTGCGTTGGAGAGGAGCTGGAGTTTTGTGGTGCCGGCGAGATTGCCCTCAATGATGTGGCAGTTGACAACCTTCCTCTGCTCAACCAACTGCTCCAACATCGCCAGGGTGGAGTTCCAGCGAGTTGGCACATCAATGACAAGGCGGTGTCGTGGCAGGCCCTCGTGCTGCTGGATGTCTGCCAGGTTTGCTGCGGCAGCAGCTGAGGGGCGGAAAGTGCTCACAATCTGAGCCACGTCCAACAGCTCCTCCATTCCCTAGTAGGTGCGCAGGAACTTCTGCACCACCAGGTTGAGTACATGGGCCAAGCAGGGGACGTGGACCAAGTCTCCCCTGCTGATGGCAGCCAGCAGGTGGGCCGCATTGTCGGACACCACGAATCCGACTCGGAGGCCTCTGGGGGTCAGCCACGTCTTCTCCTGCTCCCTCAGGTAGTGGAGCACGTTGGCTGCTGTGAGACTGTTCTTCCCCAGGCATCTCATCTTCAGCAGCGCCTGGCAGTGGTGGGCCTTAACGCTGCTGTTGATGCTGGGTCGCTTGGTGGCGGGAGCTGCTGCTTCTCCCCTGACCCTGCGTGGTGGCACCACATAGTGGGCAATTGGTGCTGCTGCTGCCGCTGATGCGACCGGGGATGGACATGCTGCTTCCTCGCTGGCCTCTACCAGGCTGATCCAGTGGGCCATGAAGGACAGGTAGCGCTCTGTCCCAAACGGCTGCTCCATGAATTCATGGTGACGTGGATCCGCTCACTCACGGCGTGATCGAGTGCACGGCCCACGTTCGCCATAGCAAAGCAGTGCAGTGCTGGGATCGCTGTGCGGGAGAAGTAGTGGCGGCTGAGGACTTGCCACTCCGAGATCCCAAACTGCAGCAGTGCTGTCATGTCACTCCCCTCCTGCACAAAGGAATATGGCAGGAGCTGGGAGCACATGGCCCGGGCAAGCATCCCGTTCAGCACCCAGATGCGCCTGTTGGTGGGAGGTAGAACTTCGGTCACACCCGGGAATGACTCGCTGAGCAGGGTCTATCGGCATTTGCCTGCACGGGAGGATGAGGAGGCCACTGTGGAGGGAGCTGATGAAGCCACCGAGGACTAGCAGCCCGGGATGGAGGGGGGGGGGGGGAAATGTGAGTTGCTGTGCTCCTGCTGCTGCTGGATGAGCAGGAGGGTGGGATGCTGCTGCTGCTGCTGAAGTCTGTGCAGTGGCTTTCTGGCTCTGACCACTGCCTGCGCCACTGTCCTTCAGCTTCAGAAACTCACTGTACTCCTGAAAATTTCTGGTGTCTAAGTGGGTCTGCAGGCACCAGGTACTCAACTTGTTGAGATCACGACCTGTGCTGAGACTGATACCGCAACTGTGGCAAATTGCACGGGTCTTGTCATCTTCGCACACAGTGAAGAACCACCAGACTGGGGATTTCAGCTTGCCCTTTGAGCTTGAGGGCTGGGGATTTTTTTTTCCCTTGGAGGGTTGTGGTTTTTTTCGGTTTGCTGTGGGTGGTGGTAGCGGCTGAAGCAGCAGGCTGTGGCTCCTGCCTTCCACGCCCTGTGCTGGCCGCTTTGCTGCTGCCACGCCTCTGCACCAGAGACGCCTCCTCCTCCGATGACGAGCTGCCTTCTACCAACTATGCGGATGGTGGTGGCACATAGGGACGATCCAGCACCTCATCATCATCATCCCCAAACATCTCCTCTGAGCCCGCCTCAACCAACTTCTCTACCCCAACATCCCCTGCATCACGCACCTCCTCCTCAGTGCCAACAACAAACTCCTCCACCTCAAACTCCTCCTCCTCCTCCTTGCATGCCCCCATCATCTCCTCCTCAAACTACTCCACAACATCCCTCAAAACACTCACGGTCCCTGGGGTGAAGAGTGAGCTCAGTGAGGGCAGGCTGGTCGTTGGGGTCGTCATGACCTCAAGCGGTGGTGGAGGCCTGCTGTGGACCGGAGTGCTGGTGGTGGTGGCACTGGTCTTGCTGGTGCTAGAGGTCTGGCTGGAAACGGTGGCTTGCTGCTCCGCCATCATTTCCACCACAGCCTGCACCTGACTCTGCGCAATGGGCCGGGGGCGACGACCCGTCTCAAAGATGGGCGCAACACGCTGCTGTTGCGCCTCTGCTCCCTCCTCCACAACTCTGCGGTGAGTGGCTGGTGGCGGACCAGTCACAGATATGCTGATGCTGGTAGTGGCTGTTTCAATGGCGCTGCCTCTCCTGCTGGTGCCTTGCCCTCTGCCTCTGCCAGTCATTGTACAATTATACAAATACAATAAGAGAAAAAATATATATGTGTAGAAAAGGGCGGGAAAGGGTGTAAACTTTAATAAAGAGTCTGGGTTGATGGTGACTGGTGTTGAGTGACAACAAAAAATTATTATTTTTTTTCATTTAAACAGCAGTAGTACTAGTACTAACAGTAGTGTAGTCTACAGTAGTCACTAACAAACTCGGTTGGGCGCAATCAATCAATAGGGTCGGGCAGATGACAGTCACAGATCGCAACGGATGCTGGCCTGTGAAATAACTATTACACAGTACAGAAGCTAATAAACTTACAGACTAACAGTAGAAATTAAGTAAACTAGTAGTAGTAGTAGTCAGGGCTGTATTTAGGGTTTGGGCTCCCCTAGGCACCCCAAACCTATGGCGCCCCCCCCCCCCCCCTGCAGGAGAATGTTGGCGGCGCGCGAAAAGTGGGCGTGGCCACAGAATGCAGTGGGCGTGGCCAATTAAAATTTCCTAGTAAGAGTGCAGCCCAAAGTCGGTGGGGCCATGATTTCTCCCCGGGTATGAGTAAAGTGACCCTAAAAAAAGCAAGTAGGAAATGCGCCCCCCCCCCCCCAAACACACATTAGCCAGTGTTCTCTCGCACAAAATAGTGGTAGGTATTAGATTGTGAGCTCCCCTGAGAAAAGTCTGTAACATGACTATGTTCTCTGCAAAGTTCTGCAGAAGATGCCGTGCTATATAAATACATAAGAATATGGTAGGGCATTCGACTATGGCAGGATTAGATTGTAAGCTCCTCAGAGGATAGTCAGTGACATGACTATGTACTCTGTGAAGTACTGCTGAAGATGGCAGTACAATATAGTACAGTAGTATGGCAGCATGGTGCAATAGTGGTTAGCGCTCTCGCCTTGCAGCGCTGGGTTCCCGGTTCAAATCCCAGCCAGGTCAACATCTGCAAGGAGTTTGTATGTGCTCCCTGTGTCTGTGTGGGTTTCCTTAAGACACTCTGGTTTCCTCCCACATCCCAATAACATACGATACAGATAAGTTAATTGGCTTCCCCCTAAAAATTGGCCCTAGACTACGATACTTACATACACATATGACTATGGTAGGGATTAGATTGTGAGCTCCTCTGTGGGGCAGTTAGTGACAAAACAATACATACTCTGTACAGCGCTGCATAATATGTTGGTGCTATATAAATAATTAGTATAAGTACAGTATAAAGTAGCCAGGTCTATAGGTGTCCAAATGTAGACATACTATAGGTGTCCCCAGTATAGATAGCCAGGTCTATAGGTATTCCCAGTTTAGGTAGTAGTCATGGGCATAACTAGAAATCACTAAGCCCCCTTGTGAAAATTTGGATGTCCCCCCCCATAGGTGCCAAATAATCATAATGGGGCAGCGTTTCCCCATAAAATAATCATAAATGCAGCAATGTTTCACCATAAAATAGTCGCAATGTGAGCAACATTTCACCATAAAATAATCGCAATGAGTGCAACATTTCAGCAGAGAATTATCGCAATGTGGGCAACATTTCACCAGAAAATAATCGCAATGAGTGCAACATTTCAGCAGAGAATAATCGCAATGAGTACAACATTTCAGCAGAGAATTATCGCAATGTGGGCAACATTTCACCAGAAAATAATCGCAATGAGTGCAACATTTCAGCAGAGAATAATCGCAATGAGTGAACATTTCAGCAGAGAATAATCGCAATGTGGGCAACATTTCACCAGAAAATAATCGCAATGTGGGCAACATTTCACCAGAAAATAATCGCAATGAGTGCAACATTTCAGGAGAAAATAATCGCAATGAGTGCAACATTTCAGCAGAGAATAATCGCAATGAGTGCAACATTTCAGCAAAAAATAAACACAATGTGGGCAGCATTTCAGCAGTAAATCACACAGTGGGCAGCATAACACCAGTGGGCTGGCTGAGTACCTGGCTGAGCGAGCGGGCAGTGGGCTGGCTGGGTAGCTGGGTGAGAAAGCAGTGGGCTGGCTGGGTACTTGGCTGGGCGAGCGGGCAGTGGGTCAGGTACCTGGCTGGGCGAGCGTGCAGGCTGGGTGAGCAGGCAGTGGGATGGCTGGGTACCTGGCTGGGTGAGCGGGCAGTGGGCAGGCTGGGTACCTGGCTGGGCGTGTGGGCAGGCTGGGTGGCTGGGCATGCGGGCTGGCTGGGTACCTGGCTGGGCATGTGGGCTGGCTGGGTACCTGGCTGGGCATGCGGGCTGGCTGGGTACCTGGCTGGGCATGCGGGCTGGCTGGGTACCTGGCTGAGCATGCGGGCTGGCTGGGTACCTGGCTGGGCATGTGGGCTGGCTGGGTACCTGGCTGGGCATGTGGGCTGGGGCTGGCTGGGTACCTGGCTGGGCATGCGGGCTGGCTGGGTACCTGGCTGGCTGGGCATGCTGGCAGTGGGCTGGCTGGGTACCTGGCTGGGCATGCGGGCTGGCTGGGTACCTGGCTGGGCATGCGGGCTGGCTGGGTACCTGGTTGGGCATGCGGGCTGGCTGGGTACCTGGTTGGGCATGCGGGCTGGCTGGGTACCTGGCTGGGCATGCGGGCTGGCTGGGTACCTGGTTGGACATGCGGGCTGGCTGGGTACCTGGCTGGGCATGCAGGCTGGCTGGGTACCTGGCTGGGCATGCGGGCTGGCTGGGTAACTGGCTGGGCATGCGGGCTGGCTGGGTACCTGGCTGAGCATGCGGGCTGGCTGGGTTCCTGGCTGGGCATGCGGGCTGGCTGGGTACCTGGCTGGGCATGTGGGCTGGGGCTGGCTGGGTACCTGGCTGGGCATGCGGGCTGGCTGGGTACCTGGCTGGCTGGGCATGCTGGCAGTGGGCTGGCTGGGTACCTGGCTGGGCATGCGGGCTGGCTGGGTACCTGGCTGGGCATGCGGGCTGGCTGGGTACCTGGTTGGGCATGCGGGCTGGCTGGGTACCTGGTTGGGCATGCGGGCTGGCTGGGTACCTGGCTGAGCATGCGGGCTGGCTGGGTACCTGGCTGGGCATGCGAGCTGGCTGGGTACCTGGCTGAGCATGCGGGCTGGCTGGGTACCTGGCTGAGCATGCGGGCTGGCTGGGTACCTGGCTGGGCATGTGGGCTGGCTGGGTACCTGGCTGGGCATGCGGGCTGGCTGGGTACCTGGCTGGGCATGCGTGCTGGCTGGGTACCTGGTTGGGCATGCGGGCTGGCTGGGTACCTGGCTGGGCATGCGGGCTGGCTGGGTACCTGGCTGGGCATGAGGGCTGGGTACCTGGCTGGGCATGCGGGCTGGGTACCTGGCTGGGCATGCGGGCTGGCTGGTTGGGCATGCGGGCTGGGTACCTGGCGGGGCATGCGGGCTGGCTGGTTGGGCATGCGGGCTGGGTACCTGGCGGGCATGCGGGCTGGGTACCTGGCGGGGCATGCGGGCTGGGTACCTGGCTGGGCATGCGGGCTGGCTGGTTGGGCATGCGGGCTGGGTACCTGGCGGGGCATGCAGGCTGGCTACCTGGCTGGGCATGCGGGCTGGCTACCTGGCGGGGCATGCGGGCTGGGTACCTGGCGGGGCATGCGGGCTGGGTACCTGGCGGGGCATGCGGGCTGGCTACCTGGCTGGGCATGCGGGCTGGCTACCTGGCTGGGCATGTGGGCAGCAGGCTGGCTGGGGCATGTGGTGGGCAGGGGGCTCAGGGCTGGCTGGGTACCTGGCAGGGCTGGGTAGCTGGGCTCCAGCGGCTCCTTCGCGTGTGTCCCGACTCCCGGGCTTTTCATGACTCGCCCCCGCCCTCCAGCAGAGTGAGTGACTGTGGCAGCGGTTGGTCAGGACGTGATCCTGAACTCTGCACTCCGCCGCCTGGTCTGGTGACGTCACTAGACCAGGCGGCGGCATGCAGAGTTCAGGATCACGTCCTGGCCGGCCGCTGCCACTCTGCTGGAGGGCGGGGGTGAGCGAGTTCCCCTCCATCTGTCGGTGCGCTCTCCGCCGCTCCCCCCCCCCCCCCCCCCCCCCAAAAAAAAAAGGTAAAAAAAAAAAAAAAGAAATTTTAAATGAGAAACAAAAAAAAAAAAAAAGAATAAATGAACTACAGGTGGCCGCCCCCCCCGAGGACCCGCCCATGGCACCGGCCCACGGGTGCCTCTTAATAGATACGTCCATGGTAGTAGTGGTAGTAGTAGTACGCAATTAACTATAATCCCTAGTGTACTACACAATAACTACGTCGTGTGGCAGACAGTGAGTGACAATTAAAGTTGGTCACACACGGTCTGACGCAATCAATCAATAGGGTCGGGCAGATGACAGTCACAGATCACAACGGATGCTGGCCTGTGAAGTAATACAGTAAACTAGTGGTAGTAGTACCAGTACGCAACTAACTATAATCCCTAGTGTACTACGCGATAACTACGTTGTGTGGCAGACAGTGAGTGACAATTAAAGTCGGTCACACACGGTCGGACGCAATCAATCAATAGGTTCGGGCAGATGACAGTCAGATCACAACAGATGCTTGCTGGCCTGTACACAGTCAGTAACTATTAACTAACAGTACTGAAGCTAATAAACTAACAGACTACAGCAGTCAGGGCCAGCCTTAGGTTTCACAGCGCCCTGAGCGAAACCGGATTTTGTTGCCCCCCCCCCCCATAAGTAGCATAGTTGTCCCCATATAGGTAGCATAGTTGCCCCCAGTGTATGTAGTATAGTTGCCCCATATAGGTAGCATAGCTGCCCTCAGTGTAGCTAGTACAGTTTCCCTCAGTGTAGTAGCATGGTTGCCCCCAGTGTAGGTAGTATGCCCCTAGTGTAGGTAGTATGCCTCAGTATGCCCCCAGTGTAGGTAGTTTGCCCCAGTGTAGGTAGCATGCCCCCAGTGTAGGTAGTTTGCCCCAGTATGCCCCCAGTGTAGGTAGTATGCCTCCAGTGTAGGTAGTTTGCCCCCAGTGTAGGTAGTATGCCCCCAGTGTATGTAGTATGCCCCCAGTGTAGGTAGTTTGCTCCCAGTGTAGGTAGTTTGCCATCAGTGTAGGTAGTTTGCCACCAGTGTAGGTAGTTTGCCCCCAGTGTAGGTAGTGTGCCCCCAGTGTAGGTAGTTTGCCACCAGTGTAGGTAGTTTGCCACCACTGTAGGTAGTTTGCTCCCAGTGTAGGTAGTTTGCTCCCAGTGTAGGTAGTTTGCCACCAGTGTAGGTAGTTTTCCCCAGGCAACCCCCCCCCCTTTATGTGGCAGCGAGCCAGGCAGAGACTGACTCACCTGACATCCAGCTCCAGCACCGACGTCACTCTTCTCTCCCCGCCTCCGTTCCATCTGTAGTTAGAGCAGGCTACAAGAAAATGCCCGCCGTTTGTCTGCATTTGTCGACATTAGCGGCCATTTTCTTGTAGTCCTGCTCTAAATATATCCCTACAGCTAAGTTAAAAGCCAGGGTTTTAGTTCACAGAAGAATGCATTCTTATGCTTAGTCACCTATACTGCGCAGAAGTACCCAGGTAAACATAGGTGTCCTAACTCTAGCCCTGTAACATGCATAGTGCAGACATGCAAACACATTCATTGCATCAAACCTGGTAGCATAGTTGCCCCCAGTGTAGGAAGTATAGTTGCCCCATATAGGTAGCATAGCTGCCCTCAGTGTAGCTAGTACAGTTTCCCTCAGTGTAGTAGCATGGTTGCCCCCAGTGTAGGTAGTATGCCCCTAGTGTAGGTAGTATGCCCCAGTATGCCCCCAGTGTAGGTAGTTTGCCCCAGTGTAGGTAGCATGCCCCCAGTGTAGGTAGTTTGCCCCAGTATGCCCCCAGTGTAGGTAGTATGCCCCCAGTGTAGGTAGTTTGCCCCCAGTGTAGGTAGTATGCCCCCAGTGTAGGTAGTATGCCCCCAGTGTAGGTAGTTTGCTCCCAGTGTAGGTAGTTTGCTCCCAGTGTAGGTAGTTTGCCACCAGTGTAGGTAGTTTGCCACCAGTGTAGGTAGTTTTCCCCCAGTGTAGGTAGTGTGCCCCCAGTGTAAGTAGTTTGCCACCAGTGTAGGTAGTTTGCTCCCAGTGTAGGTAGTTTGCCACCACTGTAGGTAGTTTGCTCCCAGTGTAGGTAGTTTGCTCCCAGTGTAGGTAGTTTGCCACCAGTGTAGGTAGTTTTCCCCAGGCAACCCCCCCCCCCTTTATGTGGCAGCGAGCCAGGCAGAGACTGACTCACCTGACATCCAGCTCCAGCACCGACGTCACTCTTCTCTCCCCGCCTCCGTTCCATCTGTAGTTAGAGCAGGCTACAAAAAAATGCCCGCCGTTTGTCTGCATTTGTGGACATCAGCGGCCATTTTCTTGTAGTCCTGCTCTAAATATATCCCTACAGCTAAGTTAAAAGCCAGGGTTTTAGTTCACAGAAGAATGCATTCTTATGCTTAGTCACCTATACTGCGCAGAAGTACCCAGATAAACATAGGTGTCCTAACTCTAGCCCTGTAACATGCATAGTGCAGACATGCAAACACATTCATTGCATCAAACCTATCAATGGATTAGGAGCACACATCCTGACGTCCTCTCCTGGGACAGACCGTGCATCTTACCAATCGCACAAGGGAGCTAACGTTATGTGTCCATGTGCACCATGCACATACACCAGCATAAGCTGTGTGCATGCTGACAAACACATACAGGGGAAGGAGGGAGTACACTGAATTAGACCCTAGCCACAGGGGTCAGTAACCAGAAAAAAATACATATATCCAGGCACATCGCCTCTAGTTAGGACATTAAATAAGTTATTAAAGCGGAATATAACCCTGCATTTCAACTTTGCTCTAAAACATTATTTACAGCATATTATATGCAACCAGCATTTTTTTTTTACTAGACCAGCATTGGAAGGGTTACACAGAGTTTTAAAGTTCCTGGAGATTTCTGCAGACGCATCCGAAGCTGAAATAGATACATTTTGTTTACATAAATGTATCTAAGTGTTGAATGTGACTCACTCTCTCTGACTGAGCTGGATGACAGCCAAAGTGTGTAACATTCAACACTTAGATACATTTATGTAAACAAAATGTATCTATTTCAGCTTCGGATGCGTCTGCAGAAATCTCCAGAAACTTTAAAACTCTGTGTAACCCTTCCAATGCTGGTCTAGTAAAAAAAAAATGCTGGTTGCATATAATATGCTGTAAATAATGTTTTAGAGCAAAGTTGAAATGCAGGGTTATATTCCGCTTTAAGGAAAGGGAGGTGCTGAAAGGGGTGTGGCTAGAAAACATCAAAAATCTATTAACCCTTCGCACACTCGCATGCAAATGCTCAAACAAATGCATTCACAGATTCACTCACCCAGGCACCACTGTTATCCCTACAGCTAAGTTAAAAGCCAGGGTTTTAGTTCACAGAAGAATGCATTCTTATGCTTAGTCACCTATACTGCGCAGAAGTACCCAGGTAAACATAGGTGTCCTAACTCTAGCCCTGTAACATGCATAGTGCAGACATGCAAACACATTGATTGCATCAAACCTATCAATGGATTAGGAGCACATATCCTGACGTCCTCTCCTGGGACAGACAGTGCATCTTACCAATCGCACAAGGGAGCTAACGTTATGTGTCCATGTGCACCATGCACATACACCAGCATAAGCTGTGTGCATGCTGACAAACACATACAGGGGAAGGAGGGAGTGCACTGAATTAGACCCTAGCCACAGGGGTTTGTAACAAGAAAAAAATACATATATCCAGGCACATCACCTCTAGTTAGGACATTAAATAAGTGTATGTGTTTGTCAGCATGCACACAGCTTATGCTGGTGTATGTGCATGGTGCACATGGACACATAACGTTAGCTCCCTTGTGCGATTGTTAAGATGCACTGTCTGTCCCAGGAGAGGACGTCAGGATGTGTGCTCCTAATCCATTGAAAGGTTTGACGCAATGAATGTGTTTGCATTAGAGTTGGGCCGAACGGTTCGCCGGCGAACCTGGTTCGCGCGAACCTAGGTGGTTCGCGTGCGGGTACCGCACGCGAACTTTATTGCGGAAAAGTTCGCCCCATTGCGGTTCGCCCCATAATGCACTGAGGGTCAACTTTGACCCTCTACATCACAGTCAGCAGGCCCAGTGTAGCCAATTAGGCTACACTAGCCCCTGGAGCCCCACCCCCCCTTATATAGGCAGGCAGCGGCGGCCGTGGCCACTCGTGTGCCTGCATTAGTTAGAGTAGGGCGAGCTACTGCAGTCTCTCATAGGGAAAGATTAGTTAGCCTTAGCTTGTCCCTGGCTGCATACCTGTTCATTGATCCTGCCACTGCATACCTGTTCATTGATCCTGCCACTGCATACCTGTTCATTGATCCTGCCACTGCATACCTGTTCATTGATCCTGCCACTGCATACCTGTTCATTGATCCTGCCACTGCATACCTGTTCATTGATCCTGCCACTGCATACCTGTTCATTGATCCTGCCACTGCATACCTGTTCATTGATCCTGCCACTGCATACCTGTTCAGTGATCCTGCCACTGCATACCTGTTCATTGATCCTGCCACTGCATACCTGTTCTGTGAACCCACCACTGCATACCTGTTCTGTTCAGTGGACCCGCCACTGTATACCTGTTTAGTGAACCCGCCACTGCATACCTGTTCTGTTCAGTGGACCCGCCACTGTATACCTGTTCAGTGGACCCGCCACTGCATACCTGTTCTGTTCAGTGGACCCGCCACTGTATACCTGTTCAGTGGACCCGCCACTGCATACCTGTTCTGTTCAGTGAACCCGCCACTGCATACCTGTTCTGTTCAGTGGAGTTTGGTGTGTCAGTGTGAAGCAGTACCTTAATTACACTCCCTGATTGATGTATACACATGCAAGATGTTTTAAAGCACTTTAGGCCTGTCATTTAGCATTCAATGTGATTTCTGCCCTTAAAACGCTGCTTTGCGTCAAATCCAGATTTTTCCCGGTGACTTTTGGCGTGTATCCCACTCCGCCATGCCCCCCTCCAGGTGTTAGACCCCTTGAAACATCTTTTCCATCACTTTTGTGGCCAGCATAATTTTTTTTTTTTTTCAAAGTTCGCATCCCCATTGAAGTCTATTGCGGTTCGCGAACTTTAACGCGAACCGAACCTTCCGCGAAAGTTCGCGAACCTAAAATCGGAGGTTCGGCCCAACTCTAGTTTGCATGTCTGCACTATGCATGTTACAGGGCTAGAGTTGGGACACCTATGTTTACCTGGGTACTTCTGCGCAGTATAGGTGACTAAGCATAGCAATGCATTCTTCTGTGAACTAAAACCCTGGCTTTTAACTTAGCTGTAGGGATAACAGTGGTGCCTGGATGAGTGAATCTGTGAATGCATTTGTTTGAGCATTTGCATGCGAGTGTGCGAAGGGTTACTAGATTTTTACTGTTTTCTAGCCACACCCCCTTCAGCACCTCCCTTTCCTTAATAACTTATTTAATGTCCTAACTAGAGGCGATGTGCCTGGATATATGTATTTTTTTCTTGTTACTGACCCCCGTGGCTAGGGTCTAATTCAGTGCACTCCCTCCTTCCCCTGTATGTGTTTGTCAGCATGCACACAGCTTATGCTGGTGTATGTGCATGGTGCACATGGACACATAATGTTAGCTCCCTTATGCGATTGGTAAGATGCACTGTCTGTCCCAGGAGAGGACGTCAGGATGTGTGCTCCTAATCCATCGTTTGATGCAATGAATGTGTTTGCATGTCTGCACTATGCATGTTACAGGGCTAGAGTTAGGACACCTATGTTTACCTGGGTACTTCTGCGCAGTATAGGTGACTAAGCATAAGAATGCATTCTTCTCAGAATCAAAATCAGAATCAGCTTTATTCGCCAAGTGCGACATGTGCTGCACCTGGAATTATTTGTGGACACATGGCAGACATGGATGGTAGTACGTGTTAACAGCATCAGTAGTAGCTACATAGGAATGCAACAGTATGACAACAACAATATAGGAATACAACAGAGGAATACAACAGTTAACAGCGACAATATAACAACAACATTGATAATAACAGTAACAAAGCATAGTGTGGCTGAACAGCCCCATTGTGCCAGAGTTAGCGTGATACGATTGTAACACATGGAACGGTGGGACAGTGTGGACTACAGGCAAGCACGCATGCTCTCAGTCGTTGAGTAGGAGAACTGCCTGGGGGAAGAAGGTGTTTCTGTGCCTGGTGGTTTTGGTGGGGATGGTCCTGTAGCGGCGGCCTGAGGGCAGGGGGTCGAAGAAGCCACTGCCAGGGTGGGATTGGTCGTCGGTAATCCTGTTGGCCCTGGACCTCATTCTGGATGTGTGGAGGAGGTCCAGGGGAGGCAGAGGTGACCCGATGATCTTCTCAGCGGTGCTGATTACCCTCTGAAGTTTGTGCTTGTCCTTTGTATTTGCCCCCGAGTTCTGTGAACTAAAACCCTGGCTTTTAACTTAGCTGTAGGGATAACAGTGGTGCCTGGATGAGTGAATCTGTGAATGCATTTGTTTGAACATTTGCATGCGAGTGTGCGAAGGGTTAATAGAGTTTTACTGTTTTCAAGCCACACCCCCTTCAGCACCTCCCTTTCCTTAATAACTTATTTAATGTCCTAACTAGAGGCGATGTGCCTGGATATATGTATTTTTTTCCTGCTCTAAATATAGACGGAGAGGACACAGGGAGACAGCGGGGCGGCGAGGGGTGACAGGGCGCATGCGCCCTTGAGAGCATGGCACCCTGAGCGACCGCACAGGTCGCTCATAGCAAAGGCCGGCCCTAACAGCAGTACAAATTAACTAAACTAGTACACAACTAACTATAATCCCTAACCTACCTAAGCTAATAGTAGGCTAAGGCTACCTAGGCTAGCAGGCCTAGCCTGCACACAGACTAACACTAGCCTAGCACAGTATACAGTATACACTAGCTGACTAAAAACAATCAAATTACTAGCTATCTATAAAGGAGTACAATCAATGTGTTCAGGAGGTGATTATGAAGGAAAACGCTGGGATTAGCAATGAAAAAGCACTTGCTCAGACGCAGCAGCACTGGAGATGCTCTCAGTACCACACAAGTCACAAAGCAAGGACGGGGCTCCGCAAGATGGCCGCCACCTTGTATAGAGGAGGGGAGGGCCAGGCTCCCCTCTGATTGGTTGCTAGGGTCTCGGCTGGAGGACTTCTGATTGGCCCAATAACGTCATCCCTGGATACCGAAGCCCAATCTCATGATCACTGCGTCATCCGACATTCGGGAACCTTCGAATTCGGCAACTGCATCAGGCTTCGGCTTCGACTTCGACACCCATTTAAATCTACCTGAATATTCGGATATATTTGAATTTGAGAGTCCTGATGAGCACTTCTGTGTGTGTGACAGTCTTTGTGCTGCAGGCTGCAGCAGCTCTAGGTCCTGTGTCTGTGTGTGTGCTGTTGTGCACACAGGCCAGGCCTGTGCTATTAGCCTTAGCTACAGTATAGGTTAGGGAATAGGATTACTGTGCTATTGTGTAGTTAGCATTGCAGTTAGTTGTTATTGTAGTACTGTGTTATCTTACTACAGATTACTGCAGTGCTGCTGTCTGTGCTGAGTGTCAGTGTGTGTGACAGACCGTTAGTGTGCACACTGTCTTCTACTCTGCTGTCTGTCATTCCGTGCTGATTCATTAAAGTCCAACACCAATTACCCCGATTTCAACAAAGTACATGTACCCCATATCCATCTACTGACATCATCATCACACAAACTTGTACTATGTTTGCTGGCGCTGGCAGCCAGGGGAAGGGCCGCAAGGCCAAGAAGAGAGGGAACATTGCTGGCACCATCACCGTCAGCAGTTCTGCTGCGCCAGTGTCCATTCCGCCACTAGCCACTGGCCGTGGATGCACTGGGCGCCCAGCTGATAGGGGGAGTCGCGCTGCAGAGACGCAGCAGCGTGTAGTGGCCATTTTTCAGCAGGGTCGGTGGCGCAAATTGGAGGAGAAAGACGCCGAGCCTGTGATGCAGCTGATGGTGGATGAGCAGGCCACCACCAGCTCTACAACAGAGAGCTCCACACCCACCACCACTCCTGCTCGCAGAAGTAGCAGCAGCCGCCCAGCAGTGCATGGGGACTCGTCGGTCATCATGTCAACCCCAGCGGGCAGCCTACCCTCAGTCAGCGCACTCTTTAGTCCAGTCACCGTGAGCACAATCAGGACTGTTACCACTGAGTTTGAGGAGGGTATTCTGGCCACAATAGGGTATGTGGAGGAGGCACAGATAGTGACGGTGATTGTTGGAGGGGTCCTTGCCTGCTGCTTCATCTACTGCCGCTACCACCAGCCGCACCACTCAACCCCAGGCCCCAACCACCGCAGGGAGAAAAACAGCAGCAGCAGCCCATTCAGGGCGTAAGGGAAAATTCCAATCCCCAATCTGGCAGTTTTTTCATCTGCCCTCAGTGGACAGCCAGTTTGTCACTTCCAACATGTGCCAGATGAAGCTGAGCAGAGGTTGTAACCCCTCCAACTACGGCACCTCCAGCTTCATCAACCATCTGGCCAAAAACTTCATCACGAGCATAAGGAGTTCAAGAGACTGAAGGAAGCTGGCACTGGCAGTGTTCCAACTAAAATCACCACCAGATCCCCCTTTGCCACTCCTGCCGACACTGAGGCCTGTTCAGGCAGGCAGTCCTCAGTGGTCTCCTCTGCTCCCTCCTCCTCTTCCCGTGCAAACAAAAAACGCCACCAGACCCTGCTGAGTGAGTCATTCGTGGTAAGGGCTCAGCCTCCCGGCAGCCGTCGCATCCACCAGCTGAATGGCCTGCTTGCACGGGCCATGACTTCCCAGCTCCTCCCATACTCCTTTCTGCAGGAGGGGACCGACATGCGTGCGCTCCTGCAGTGCGCTGCGCCGGCCATCCTGCAACGCTTCGCGATGGCCAATGTGCAACGTGGCCTAGACCATTCGGTGGGTGAGCGGGTCCATGTGACCATGGACTCATGGTCAATCCGGTTTAGGACAGGCCGGTACCTCTCATTCACCGCGCACTGGGTCAGGTAGGTGCAAGTGGGTGAGGAGGGGACAGCAGCATCGGGCACAGCAGCAGCATCATCAAGCCAGTGAGCAGGGTCAGGGAAAGTGCAGCAGGTTCCTCTGATCCGGTTCCACCCTCTGGCAAACCCGCCGCCGCCAAACACCCCCGCCTCAGCAGCAGTGTGAAGGCCTGCCACTGCCAAGCACTGCTGGAGATGGTCAGCCTGGGAAAGCACAGACTGACGGCAGACCACGTCCTGGGCAAACTACAAGAGCAGGAGAGGAGTTGGCTGACCCCCAGAGGCCTCAGAGTCGGAGAGGTGGTGTCCGACAATGGGGCCAACCTGGATGCTGCCATCCACCGGGGAGACCTCACCCACATCCCATGTCTGGTCCACGTCCTGAACCTGGTGGTGCAGAAATTTCTGAGCACCTACCAGGGGATGGACACACTTTTGAAAGCGGCTAGGAAAACGGTGGGTCATTTCCGTCGCTCGGGTGGTGCCTCAGCGTCCCTGGAAGGCGTGCAGAAGTAGCTGAACCTGCCACGGCACCGTCTGGTCATAGGCGTTCTAACACGCTGGAATTCCACCCTGGCCATGTTGGAACGTCTGGTTGAACAGAGGCAGGCTTTCAACCAGTACCTGGCCAAAGCCAACGCCACCATCTTTTGGACCGGCACCACCCACCTCCCAGACATCATCCTCAGTGCTGAGTGGGGAAAATTCAGCTGGTGTGCTTGGTGCTGGCACCCTTCCTGGAGGCCACCAACATGGTCAGCCTGGACCGTGCGTCGCTGTGTGAGTGGGTGACCATGGTGTGCATGCTGCACAAGGCCCTCTATGCTCTGCTGGAAGTGGGAGAGACAGCCTTGATCCAGCAGGAGCAGCAGCCACCTGCACAGTCCACCTCTGTGCGGCAGAAGGAGGAGGACTTGGAGTTGGAGATCCTTGAGCTTGAGGATGAGGAGGCACTGCCGAGTGCAGCTGCAGTGGTGCAGGAGTGGAGAGAGCAGGGGGAGGCTAAGGAATCAGAGGAGGACAGCACTGTCAGCTCTGGGGGTGATGATTATGTGTCAGCAGAGATGGCAGCCCTCTTCCCCATGGCAGCGCACATGCTGCAGTACCTGCGCAGTGACCCAAGGGTGAAGCAGATGCGTGCTCGGGAGGACATGTGGATTACCCTGATGTTGGACCCATGGCTGAAGGGGAAGCTGCATCAGTTCCTGCCTGAAGGAGGAGAGAGACCCTGTGCACCGAATGAGGAACTTGCAGCGGTTCCTGGTTCGGCGCTTCCCCCAGACTTCCACCCCCTGCTGTCATAGTCCAGTCAACACAGCAGCAGTTGCCTGCGTCCATCAGCAGCAGGCGCTCAACAAACCTGCTGTCTCTCACAAAGGCGCTCTACGCCATGCTAGTACAGCTGCCGACTGAGGAGAAGGTGCCTGCAGCAGCATCTGGCTCTCAAAGCCAGAATCATTGCCTGACCCGGATGGTGGCAGACTACATGGGGTCCTACAGCGGGCTTGACAGCGACACCCCTGTGGACCCCTTGGATTACTGGGTCAAGCACCTGAATATTTGAAGCGACCAGTGGCGTGGTCACCAAGAAGCGCTCTCGTCTGTCCACCCAGTCTGTGGATAGACTGACATTTCTGAAAATAAACCAGGCTTGAGTGGTTGGTGAATTCCTGGCCCCTGTTGTTGGCAAGAGGGGGAAATGAAGTTGCTGGGAATCACTAAGCCTGCCTTACCACCATTTACCACCACAACTTCCTGGCTCCGTCTTGAGTAATAAGCCTGGTTCAAATTTTTTTTACAGCCGTGGTACTAGCACACTAGGTGCCATGGTCTATCTAAACACAATTGCTGTGTAATTTTTTTTGGAGGTGTCTGGGCTGATAACTGTGCTGTCCAAGTTGTGGGGAGGCCCCAACTGCGGCAGTACGACCTCTTCCTGAAACCTCTCCTTTATAATGTTTTAACTGTGCTGTGGAGCCAACACTAGGTGTCATGGTGGAATATCTATGCTGCCTGCCACACGTTACACTTCTTCTCCTCCTCCTGTCTTCTGCTGCCTGTGCTGCACCCACTGCCTGGGTGCATCTACCTACTCCTCCTGCTGCTGCTTTCTGTGGTACCCACCACACCCAGGGTCCACACAGAACTATATCTTCTGCAGCCACTGCCTCCAGATCTTCTGCAGCCACTGCCTCCAGCTGCTATGCCACTACAGTAGCTGCATCTACCTACTCATCCTGCTGCTGCTGTCTGTGGTACTTACCACCACCAGGGTCCACACAGAACTATATCTTCTGATGCCACTGCCAGTCTACCATTGCCACAAGCTATTACGCCACTACAATAGCTGCATCTACCTACTCCTCCTGCTGCTCCTGTCTGTGCTACCCACCACCACCAGGGTCCACGCAGAAATATATCTTCTGCTGCCACTACCAGCTATTACGCCACTACAATAGCTGCATCTACCTACTCATCCTGCTGCTCCTGTCTGTGGTACCCACCACCACCAGGGTCCACATGGAACTATATATTTTGCTGCCACTGCCACCAGCTATTACGCCACTACAATAGCTGCATCTACCTACTCATCCTGCTGCTGCTGTCTGTGGTACCCACCACCACCAGGGTCCACACAGAACTATATCTTCTGCTGCCACTGCCACCAGCTATTATGCCACTACAATAGCTGCATCTACCTACTCATCCTGCTGCTATCTGTGGTACCCACCACCACCAGGGTCCACACATAACTATATCTTCTGCTGCCACTGCCACCAGCTATTATGCCACTACAATAGCTGCATCTACCTACTCATCCTGCTGCTGCTGTCTGTGGTACCCACCACCACCAGGGTCCACACAGAACTATATCTTCTGCTGCCACTGCCAGTCTGCCATTGCCACCAGCTATTATGCCACTACAAAAGCTGCATCTACCTACTCCTCCTGCTGCTCCTGTCTGTGGTACCCACCCAGGGGAGGACTGGGACTTTTTGGCCTGGGGGGACAACACAAACTAGAGGCCCGTTTCACGGCATCCTCAGTCAAAAGCCATATCCTTCTTGTGTGCAAATCTTCAAATTGTGATGACTAACACACACACACACACACACACACACACACACACACACACACACACACACACACACACACACACACACACACACACACACACACACACACACACACACACACACACACACACACACACACACACACACACACACACACACACACACACACACACACACACACACACACAGTGTACCTGATGCCTAACCCCATTTCTCCACACAATCTACCTGTCTGGGTCTGATGCCTAACCTTAAAGGAGTTATCAGGCTTTTTTTTTTTTTTTATGAAAATAAGTGCTACTTACCCAGGGCTCGTCCAGCCCCAAGTTCCCAGCATGTCCCTTGCCACAGCTCTTCAGTCAGCTGTTCGCTGCCGCTGCCTCCCAGCCCCCGGCGATGACGGCAGGCTGACTGCGTCTGTGCGAGCGGCGCTGTCAATCACCGCCACATGGACCAGAGGGTACTGTGCAGACGCAGAACTGCGCCTGCGCAGTACACTCCGGTCCACGTGGCGGTGATTGACAGTGCTGCTCGCACAGGCGCAGTACAGGCCGACATCCAGGTCGGACTGGTACCATCGCCGGGGACTGGGAGGCAGCGGCAGCGAATGGCTGACTGCAGAGCTGTGGCGAGGGACATGCTGGGAGCGTGGGGCTGGAGGAAGCCCCGGGTAAGTAGCACTTATTTCATTAAAAATGCCTGATAACTCCTTTAAACAACCCCCCCCCACACACACACACAAACCTACCTACCTGGTGATGCCTAACCCCTCTCCTGCCCACCCACCATACAAACTACTTGTCTGACACCTACCCCCCCCCCCCCTCCAACTACCTGTTTGACAGTGCCTAACTGCCTGCCTCCCCCCTCCCCTGCCGCCAATCACACCACAAGAAGAAAAAACGTTCCCCCTCAGGCCAGGGTCAGAATGGGGATGATTATCACACACAAAAAAACTCAGAGGGCACTGGCCTGGTCAGAGAATTGAATTTGACAGCAGTAGCAGGCAGGCAGCAAAGTGTGAGTAACTCAGTGACAAGAAGGGAGAAGAAGTACAGAAACAAAATTTATAAAAACCACCTTCTCCTCTGGCAACCTGGACCCGACCTCCTCTATCCTCCTGTCTCCTCAGTCCTACACCTCCTCCTCCTCCACAACATCAAGCAGCTATAGGTGACATCTCCGACTCCCAGCCCCCAGAGTGTCCGACTCCTCCAGCCAGGACAGCCAGCCAGCCACTCGTAGCCGCAGCTCCAGGCCCCCAGCCCCCCCAGCACAGAAAGCTGTAGAGTGAGACAGCTCACTCCGATGACACCTCAGGCACAGCAGCACAGGGGAGGACTGTGTCCGACTCCTCCAGCCAGCCACTCGTAGCCACAGCTCCAGGCCCCCAGCCCCCCCAGCACAGAAAGCTGAAGAGTGAGACAGCTCACTCCGATGACACCGCAGGCACAGCAGCACGTTGCGGGCGGCAATGGCTCCAGGCGGGGGGCGGAGTCAAGCAAGGTCAACCCACCGGGCGGGAGAGGACCTATGCTATTTGTGTTCTTGTGCCACTCACATCCACCGCAGGCGCAGCCACGCACAAGGGCACACCATGGCCGGCCGCCTCAGCCCCTTCTCTGATTGGATACTTCAACTTGCCGGGAAATATCGCACAAGGTTGTGATCCCCACTGCGAACCTGTCACCTGTGGTATGTCTGCAGCCGCTACGTATAGCAGCGGCTGGCCCTAATTACTTAAGATTTGGAAGGCCCGGGGGGCAATAGAGTCCACACAGAACTATATCTTCTGCTGCCACTGCCAGTCTGCCACTAACTATTACGCCACTACAATAGCTGCATCTACCTACTCATCCTGCTGCTGCTGTCTGTGGTACCCACCACCACCAGGGTCCACACAGAACTATATCTTCTGCTGCCACTGCCACCAGCTATTACGCCACTACAATAGCTGCATCTACCTACTCATCCTGCTGCTCCTGTCTGTGGTACCCACGACCACCAGGGTCCACACAGAACTATATCTTCTGCTGCCACTGCCAGTCTGCCACTGACACCAGCTATTACGCCACTACAATAGCTTTCATTTTTTGGAGATGTCTGAAAACTGTGATGTCCCAGTTGTGCGGTTGGACTTTGGACACAATGTGGGCTGCATGACCGCTGTCTGGAACCTAGTCCTGATTTTAATTTACCGTCTTTTTTTTTTTATTGTAACTCCCCACATAATCAATTAGTGTTTTTCTTTAAAAAAAAAATGATGCTACATGCATCATTTACCTTAAAAAACGTTTTGGAAGCAAGTTAATGGCCACTTCCGGTTTTCTATCCGGATATCTGAATCCGACTGGATTTCCCAGATAATGGGTTTGGATATCCGATCCTATTCGGATACTACAAAGTATCTGGGTATTCGGATCTGAATCAATTCGGTTTTTAAAAAGCGGTATCCGAGCCCTCCTGTCCCTGTATATAAAGCGGCGGCCATGATGAGAAAATCGTCCTTGCTTGTGACTGCTCACTGAGAGACATCTCCAGTGTTGTTTGGCTAAGCAATGCTTTATACTGTGAGAAAACCTAGCATTTTTGCACATAAACCATACCTCCCAACATTTTAAATCTAAGAATCGGGACACTTAGGCCACACCCCTTAGGGGGGAGACACAGGGGGGGTTAGATTCCAAGGGAGGGAGGTAGTAATGGGATGCACGCGTCCCGCATCCCATTTACCCGCGGCTGGCGCATCGATGCTGCCTGGGACTTGGGGGGCTCATACCGTGATAGCGGGAGAGCCCCCCAAAATCGTGACAGTCCCGACGAAAACGGGACGGTTGGGCCCTATGCATAAACACCTGTACTATACCACTGTTTTATTGTTGTTTAGTTAGTTAGCTTGTATTTTGATTTTAGTTAGTGTGTGTGACAGTAAGACTCTGTGCTGCAGCAGCTCTGCTATTTAGGTCCTGTCTGTGTCTGTGTGTGCTGTTGTGCACATAGGCCAGGCCTGTGCTATTTGCCTTAGCTACAGTATAGGTTAGGGAATAGGATTACTGTGTTATTGTGTAGTTATTTAGTACTGCAGTGGTAGTTAGTTGTTAGTGTAGTAATGTGCTAGCTTACTACAGATTACTGCTGTGCTGAGTGTCAGTGTGTTTGACAGATAGACCGTTAGTGTACACTGTCTTCTACTCTGCTGTCTGTCACTCCGTGCTGATTCATTAAAGTCCAACACCGATTTCACCGATTACAATAAAGTACAAGTACCCCACATCCATCTGGTGACATCATCATCATCACACTAACTTGTACTATGTCTGCTGGCACTGGCAGCCAGGGGAAGGGCAGCAAGGCCAAGAAGAGAGGGAACATTGCTGGCACCATCAGCAGTTCTGCTGTGTCAGTGTCCATTCTACTGCTAGCCACTGGCCGTGGACTAGCTTTCTCCTCCAATTTACGCCGCCAACCCTGCTGAAAAATGTCCGCTACACGCTGCTGCGCCTCTGCAGTGTGACTCCCCCTAACAGCTGGGTGCCCAGTGTGGGCACCCAGCTGTTAGGGGGAGTCACACTGCAGAGGCGCAGCAGCGTGTAGCGGCAATTTTTCAGCTGGGTTGGCGGCGCAAATTGGAGGAGAAAGACGACGAGTCTGTTATGCAGCTGATGGTGGATGAGCAGGCCACCACCAGCTATACAACAGAGAGCTCCACCCCCGCCACCACTCCTGTTCGCAGGAGCAGCAGCAGCTGCCCAGCAGTGCATGGGGACTCGTCGGTCATCATGTCGACCCCAGCGGGAAGCCTACCCTCAGTCAGCGCACTCTTTAGTCCAGGCACCGTGAGCGCAATCGGGGCTGTTACCAATGACTTTGAGGAGGATATTCTGGGTGCAATGGGGTATGTGGAGGTGTCACAGTTGGTGACGGTGATTGTTTTGGGGGGGGAGTATGATGATGATAATGGTGATGAGATGTAGGACCATGACTACCATCCACAGTATGGGGATGTTAGCTCTGAGTCTGAGGAGGAGGATGCGTCGGTGGGTCTGGCACGGAGGATCAGCATCACTGACATTGGCAGGAGCAACATTGGGCATGGAATGCGGGATCCACAGCCTGTTGCTTTAATTTCTGCCGCTACCACCAGCCGCACCACTCAACCCCAGGCCCCAACCACCGCAGGGAGAAAAACAGCAGCAGCAGCGGACAGCCAGTTTGTCACTTGCAACGTGTGCCAGGTGAAGCTGAGCAGGGGTTGTAACCCCTCCAACTACGACACCTCCAACTTCATCAACCATCTGGCCAAAAAGCATTACCACGAGCATCAGGAGTTCCAGAGGCTGAAGGAAGCTGGTGCTGGCAATGGTCAGACTAAAATCACCACCAGAACCCCCCTTGCCACTCCTGCTGACACTGAGGCCTGTTCAGGCAGCCAGTCCTCAGTGGTCTCCTCTGCTCCCTCCTTCCCATGCAAGCCAAAAGCGACACCAGACCCTGCTGAGCGAGTCCTTTGTGGTCAGGGCTCAGCCTCCTGGCAGCCGTCACATCTGCCAGCTGAACGGCCTGCTTGCATGGGCCATGTCCTCCCAGCTCCTCCTATACTCCTTTGTGCAGGAGGGGTGTGACATGCATGCGCTCCTGCAGTGCGCAGTGCCGGATTGGCCATCCCCAGCCGGCACTACTTTTCACGCGCGGCCATCCCAGCACTGCACCAACACGTGAAGAACACAGTGAAACATGGGCTGGATGCGGTGGGTGAGTGGGTCCATGTAATCATGGACTCATGGAGCAGCCGGTTCGGGACAGGCCACTATCTGTCCTTCACCGCACACTGGGTCAGTTTGGTGGAAGGGGGTAAGGAGGGGACATCAGCATCGGGCACAGCAGCAATACAGTGGATGGTGCCACCCCGCAGCAGAGTCATGGAAAGTGCAGCAGGTTCCTCTGATCCGGTTCCACCGTCCGGCAAACCTGCCGCCGCCAAACACCCCCGCCTCAGCAGCAGTGTGAAGGCCCGCCACTGCCAAGCGCTGCTGGAGATGGTCAGCCTGGGGAAGCACATACTGACGGCAGACCTCATCCTGGACAAACTCCAAGAGCAGGAGAGTAATTGGCTGACCCCCGGAGGCCTGAGAGTCGGAGAGGTGGTGTCCGACAAAGGTGCAACCGGGTTGCCGCCATCCACCGAGGAGACCTCACCCACATCCCATGTCTGGCCCACGTCCTGAACCTGGTGGTGCAGAAATTTCTGAGCACCTACCAGGGGATGGACACACTTTTGAAAGTGGCTAGGAAAGTGTCCCTGGAAGGTGTGCAAAAGGAGCTGAACCTGCCACGTAGACGTTCCAACACGCTGGAATTCCACCCTGGCCATGTTGGAACATTTGGTTGAACAGAGGCAGGCTGTCAACCAGTATCTGGCCAAAGCCACCGCCGACGCCACCTTGTTCTGGACCGGCACCACTCACCTCTCGGACATCATCCTCAGTGCTGAGTGGGGAAACATGAAGCTGGTGTGCTTGGTGCTGGCACCCTTCCTGGAGGCAGACTACATGGGGTCCTACAGCGGGCTTGACAGCTACACCCCTGTGGACCCCTTGGATTACTGGGTCATGCACCTGGATATTTGGAGCGAGCTAGCGCAGTACGCCCTGGAAGTCGTTGCTTGCCCTCCTTCCAGCGTGCTTTCCGAGAGGTGCTTCAGTGTGGCCGGTAGCGTGGTCACCGAGAAGCGCTCTCGTCTGTCCACCCAGTCTGTGGGCAGACTGACGTTTCTCAAAATAAACCAGGCTTGAGTGGTTAGTGAATTCCTTGCCCCTGTTGTTGGCAAGAGGGGGACATGAAGTGGCTTGAAATCACTATGCCTGCCTTACCACCCTTTACCACCACAACCTCCTGGCTCCATCTTGGCTAATAAGTCTGGTTCAAATTTTTTTTACAGCCGTGGTACCAACAAACTAGGTGCCATGGTGAACTATCTAAACACAATTGCTGTGTAATTTTTTTGGAGGTGTCTGGGCTGATAACTGTGCTGTCCGAGTTATGGGGAGGCCCCAACTGCAGCAGTACGACCTCTTCCTGGAACCTCTCCTTTGTAATGTTTTAACTGTGCCCTGGTACCAACACTAGGTGCCATGGTGGAATATCTATGATGCCTGCCACACCTTACGCTCCTTCTCCTCCCCCTGTCTCCTGCTGCCTGTGCTGCTCCCACCGCCAGGGTGCATCTACCTACTCCTCCTGCTGCTCCTGTCTGTGGTACCCACCACCACCAGGGTCCACACAGAACTGTATCTTCTGCTGCCACTACCAGCTATTACATCACTACAATAGTTGCATCTACCTACTCCTCCAGCTGCTGCTGTCTGTGCTACTCACCACCACCAGGATCCACACAGAACTATATCTTCTGCTGCCACTACCAGCTTCTATGCCACTACAATAGCTGCATCTACCTATTCCTCCTGCTTCTCCTGTCTGTGGTACCCACCACTAGTGTTGGGCGAACACCTAGATGTTCGGGTTCGCGAACGTTCGCCGAACATCGCCGCGATGTTCGGGTGTTCGCGCCGAACTCCGAGCATAATGGAAGTCAATGGGGACCCGAACTTTCGTGCTTTGTAAAGCTTCCTTACATGCTACATACCCCAAATTAGCAGGGTATGTGCACCTTGGGAGTGGGTACAAGAGGGAAAAAAATATTTGAAAAAGAGCTTATAGTTTTTGAGAAAATTAATTGTAAAGTTTCAAATGTGGAAAATGTCATGTTTCTTTGCACAGGTAACATGCTTTTTTTCGCCATGCAGTCATAAATGTAATACAGAGAAGAGGTTCCAGGAAAAGGGACCGGTAACGCTAACCCAGCACCAGCAGCAGCAGACGTGATGGAACAGGAGGAGGCGCAGGAGGAGAAGGCCACGCTTTGTGAGACACAACAACCCAGGCCTTGCATGAGGACAAGAAGCGTGCGGATAGCATGCTTTGTACCGCCATGCAGTCATAAATGTAATAAAGATAAGTGGTTCAATAAACAGGGACCACGCGGCAACGCTAACCCAGCAGCAGCAGACGTGATGGAACAGGAGGAGGCGCAGGAGGAGAAGGCCACGCTTTGTGAGACACAACAACCCAGGCCTTGCATGAGGACAAGAAGCGTGCGGATAGCATGCTTTGTACCGCCATGCAGTCATAAATGTAATAAAGATAGGTGGTTCAATAAACAGGGACCACGCGGCAACGCTAACCCAGCAGCAGCAGACGTGATGGAACAGGAGGAGGCGCAGGAGGAGAAGGCCACGCTTTGTGAGACACAACAACCCAGGCCTTGCATGAGGACAAGAAGCGTGCGGATAGCATGCTTTGTACCGCCATGCAGTCATAAATGTAATAAAGATAAGTGGTTCAATAAACAGGGACCACGCGGCAACGCTAACCCAGCAGCAGCAGACGTGATGGAACAGGAGGAGGCGCAGGAGGAGAAGGCCACGCTTTGTGAGACACAACAACCCAGGCCTTGCATGAGGACAAGAAGCGTGCGGATAGCATGCTTTGTACCGCCATGCAGTCATAAATGTAATAAAGATAGGTGGTTCAATAAACAGGGACCACGCGGCAACGCTAATCCAGCAGCAGCAGACGTGATGGAACAGGAGGAGGCGCAGGAGGAGAAGGCCACGCTTTGTGAGACACAACAACCCAGGCCTTGCATGAGGACAAGAAGCGTGCGGATAGCATGCTTTGTACCGCCATGCAGTCAAAAATGTAATAAAGATAAGTGGTTCAATAAACAGGGACCACGCGGCAACGCTAACCCAGCAGCAGCAGACGTGATGGAACAGGAGGAGGCGCAGGAGGAGAAGGCCACGCTTTGTGAGACACAACAACCCAGGCCTTGCATGAGGACAAGAAGCGTGCGGATAGCATGCTTTGTACCGCCATGCAGTCATAAATGTAATAAAGATAAGTGGTTCAATAAACAGGGACCACGCGGCAACGCTAACCCAGCAGCAGCAGACGTGATGGAACAGGAGGAGGCGCAGGAGGAGAAGGCCATGCTTTTTGAGACACAACAACCCAGGCCTTGCATGAGGACAAAAAGCGTGCGGATATAGCAGCAATGCTTTTTGCCGCCATGCAGTCATAAATGTAATACAGATGAGAGGTTCAATAAACAGGGACCGGAAACGCTACACCATCCCAGATGTTCATTGGTCATGTTACTTGGTTGGGGTCCTGGAGTGTTGCGTAGTCATTTCCAATCCAGGATTGATTCATTTTAATTTGAGTCAGACGGTCTGCATTTTCTGTGGAGAGGCGGATACGCCGATCTGTGACGATGCCTCCGGCAGCACTGAAACAGCGTTCCGACATAACGCTGGCTGCCGGGCAAGCCAGCACCTCTATTGCGTACATTGCCAGTTCGTGCCAGGTGTCTAGCTTCGATACCCAATAGTTGAAGGGTGCAGATGGATTGTTCGACACAGCTACGTCATCTGACATGTAGTCCTTGACCATCTTCTCCAGGCGATCGGTGTTGGAGGTGGATCTGCACGCTTGCTGTTCAGTGGGCTGCTGCTGCATGGGTGTCAGAAAATTTTCCCACTCCAAGGACACTGCCGATACCATTCCCTTTTGGGCACTAGCTGCGGCTTGCGTTGTTTGCTGCCCTCCTGGTCGTCCTGGGTTTGCGGAAGTCAGTCTGTCGGCATACAACTGGCTAGAGGAGGGGGAGGATGTCAATCTCCTCTCTAAAGTCTCCACAAGGGCCTGCTGGTATTCTTCCATTTTGACCTGTCTGACTCTTTCTTCAAGCAGTTTTGGAACATTGTGTTTGTACCGTGGATCCAGAAGGGTATAAACCCAGTAATTGGTGTTGTCCAGAATGCGCACAATGCGTGGGTCACGTTCAATGCAGTCTAGCATGAATTGAGCCATGTGTGCCAGAGTCCTACCAGAATCCTCATCATCCTCTTGTGAGCGTTGTGATAGTTGTTGTGATGCATCATAGTCGTCACCTTCCTCCTGGTCTGCTTCTGCTGACCATTCGCGCTGAATTGTGGAAGTCCAACGTGCACCGCTCTGGCCCTCGTCAGTGGTGGCATGAAATTCCTGCTCCAACTCCAGCTGTTCCTCCTCCTCTTCTTCGTCATAGCTGCTGGGGCCAGCGTTCCCTGAGGCGGATGGCCTGATGTTGGTACCATCACGCTGATCGTTTTCTCCTTCAGATTCCCCCAGTTGCATCATGACAGCTGTTTCCTTGATTTTCAACATTGACCTCTTCAGTAAACACAGCAGTGGTATGGTAATGCTGACTGAAGAGTTGTCACTGCTCACAAGCAACGTGGATTGCTCAAAATTTTGGAGGACTTGGCAGAGGTCCAACATGTTGGCCCAATCGGATCCACAGAAGCTTGGCAGCTGTCCGGATGCGCCTCGGTACTGCGCCGTCATGTACTGGACCACTGCACTCTTCTGCTCACAAAAGCGGGCTAGCATGTGCAGCGTAGAATTCCAGCGCGTAGGGACATCACACAGCAAGCGATGGTGGGGGAGATTGAAGCGCTCCTGCATCTTGGCGAGTGCCCCCGAAGCAGTACTGGAATTTCTACAATGTTTGGCCACTCGACGCACCTTCAACAGAAGATCGGCCACGCCTGGGTATGTCCTCAGGAACCGCTGAACTACTAGGTTCATCACGTGCGCCAGGCAAGGGATGTGTGTCAGCTTAGCCAACCTTAAAGCGCGAATGAGATTACTCCCATTATCACACACAACCATGCCCGGTTTCAGGTCCAGCGGTGCCAGCCACAAATCCGTCTGTTCCTTTATTCCCTTCCAAATTTCCTCCCCTGTGTGCTGCTTATCCCCAAGGCAGATCAGCTTCAGCAACGCTTGCTGACGCATGCCAACAGCTGTGCTGCACTGCTTCCACGATCCTACTGCTGCTGGGTTAGCGTTTCCGGATGAGGTACAGCTTTGAGATGCGTTGGAGGAGAAGGAGTCAGAGAGGTAGGTACTGCTGTTGTTATCCAGTGGGAGGGGCGGCGGTGCAGCTGTTTGCGGCGTGGGCAACACCCGCGCCGTAGCAGGTGAGGAATCGCTGCCAGGCTCCACAAGGTTCACCCAGTGCGCGGTAAGGGAGATGTATCGACCCTGGCCGAACGCACTCGTCCAGGTGTCAGTGGTGAGGTGAACCTTGCAGGCAACGGCATTCTTCAAGCTTCGGGTTATTTTGCTGACCACGTGCTCATGCAACTCAGGCACTGCAGAGCGCGCAAAGTGGTAGCGGCTGGGAACCACGTAACGTGGGATGGCCACTGACATCATGCCCTTGAAGCTGTTTGTCTCCACCACTCGATATGGCAGCATTTCGCAGGCCAGAAGCTTGGCTATGCTGGCTGTTACTGCCACGGCCCGGGGGTCATTTGCTGGCAATTTCCTCTTGCGCTCAAACATCTCCGACACAGACAACTGAACCGTAGCGCTGCACACGGAAGGGCTGTTGGTTGTTGTGTTTGATGAACACTGGGAGACCTCAAGAGCACTACTCCGGAAAGTGACAGTGTCAGCGTCGTCTGATGTTTGTGAATGTTGTGAACCACGCAATGGCTGGGCTACTGCTGCTGCTGAGGCGGGTCTGGTGGTGAGTCTGGTGAACCCAAGGGAGGCAGTGTTGCTGGTACCCTGTCCTGCCGCGTTTGCCCACAGAGTGGGATGTTTGGATAGCATGTGGCGGCTCATGCTGGTGGTGGAGAGGTTGTTAATACTTTTCCCCCTGCTCAGGCGGGTCTTGAAACAACTTGCAAATCGCCATGGTAACATCCTCAGTGCAGTCTTCAAAGAAAGCCCAGACTTTGGAGCACCTGCCTTGCTGGCGATTTCTGTTTGCTCCTCTTTTGCCTCTCACTTGAACTTCCACGCTTGTGGTGCCTGAAATTGCGCGCCGCCTACCTTGTGGCACAAGGCGAACTCGTGCAGCAGTGGGTTCTTCAACAGACTCATCTGTGCTGCTGCTAGGACGGCGATGTTCTCGTTCACAAAAATCTGGGTCTCTGTCCACATTGTCCATACCCTCCTCTTCCATCTCCTGAAACTCGTCATATGTCATTGTGGGGGGCCGCCGCCATGGAGTAGAGCTCCCCAGAACAACCTCTGCGCAGCTCACTCCAACGTCGTCTTCCAGATCTTGTCGGCCGACCTCCTGCAATTGCAACCCCTCCTGCCCAACTTGCTCTGGGATTTGGGTTTCCGAGTCCTCCTCGGACTCGCCTTGTATTTCAGTGCGAGGTGCATTTCCCACAGTTAATGGTTGTGAATCCAGGCACAACATTTCTGGCTGTTCCTCCATTGACCTTTGAAAGGTGGAAGTTTGTTGGGCTGGGAATAGCTCCTGCGAATAGCCCATTGTGTCCTGAGGTAATTCATCGGACTGGTTATCTGGCAGTTGTGTGCGTGGTGTCGCTGCCAGTTGTGTCAGCTTTGTGCCCACTGGCTCCTTGTAACTGGCTGAGGACTCAGACCTCGTGCGTGATGTGCTGGTGCTGCTTAACCCACTGCTGGACGCTTGAGAGGTCATCCAAGTAATTATCTGGTCCTGTTCTTTTGGTTTTGTGAGGGTTGTTGTCCTGGACAACATGGGCGGTATTGAGTGGGTTTTCTTGGGTGCTCCCCTGTGGCCTGTACGTGAACAGTCAGGGGAAACACCTCTTCCCTTGCCCCTCCCTCTTTCACCGGATTTCTTCCTCATTTCACTTATCCTTACAGTACACGCTGACTGGCAGCAGTACAGTGGCAGTACAGAAATGCTATACAGTACCACTATTCCCAGCAGTGACACAGAGCAGGTACACAGAGTGGCAGTAAACAGAATGCTATATAGTGTGGCTGAGCGAGCGGTGTACTACTATTCCCAGCAGACACAGAACAGTAAACAGAATGCTATATAGTGTGGCTGAGCGAGGTACACAGAGTGGCAGTAAACAGAATGCTATATAGTGTGGCTGAGCGAGCGGTGTACTACTATTCCCAGCAGACACAGAACAGTAAACAGAATGCTATATAGTGTGGCTGAGCGGTGTACCACTATTCCCAGCAGCGACACACAGCACAATGCTATACAGTGGCGGGTGAGCGGTGTACCACTATTCCCAGCAGCGACACAGAGCACAATGCTATACAGTGGCGGGTGAGCGGTGTACTACTATTCCCAGAAGACACAGAGTGGCAGTAAACAGAATGCTATATAGTGTGGCTGAGCGAGGTACCACTATTCCCAGCAGCGACACACAGCACAATGCTATACAGTGGCGGGTGAGCGGTGTGCCACTATTCCCAGCAGCGACACAGAGCACAATGCTATACAGTGGCGGGTGAGCGGTGTACCACTATTCCCAGCAGCGACACAGAGCACAATGCTATACAGTGGCGGGTGAGCGGTGTACCACTATTCCCAGAAGACACAGAGTGGCAGTAAACAGAATGCTATATAGTGTGGCTGAGCGAGCGGTGTACTACTATTCCCAGCAGACACAGAACAGTAAACAGAATGCTATATAGTGTGGCTGAGCGAGGTACACAGAGTGGCAGTAAACAGAATGCTGAGCGAGCGGTGTACTACTATTCCCAGCAGCGACACAATGACTGGGGGGACCCTGGCTAGCGTGGCTGGAGCGCGAACTACCCTGCCTGCCTACCCAAAGCTAAACCCACAGACAAATGGCGGAAATATGACGATGTTCGGGTATTTATTTACCCGAACCACAAGACAGTTCGGCCAATCAGAGCGCGTTCGGGTCCGAACCACGTGACCCGTTCGGCCAATCACAGCGCTAGCCGAACGTTCGGGGAACGTTCGGCCATGTGCTCTTAGTTCGGCCATGCGGCCGAACGGTTTGGCCGAAAACCATCAGGTGTTCGGCCGAACTCGAACATCACCCGAACAGGGTGATGTTCTGCAGAATCCGAACAGTGGCGAACACTGTTCGCCCAACACTACCCACCACCACCAGGGTCCACACAGAACTATATCTTCTGCTGCCACTACCAGCTACTACGCCACTACAATAGCTGCATCTACCTACTCCTCCTGCTGCTCCTGTCTGTGGTACCCACCACCACCAGGGTCCACACAGAACTGTATCTTCTGCTGCCACTACCAGCTATTACGTCACTACAATAGCTGCATCTACCTACTCCTCCAGCTGCTGCTGTCTGTGCTACTCACCACCACCATGGTCCACACAGAACTATATCTTCTGCTGCCACTACCAGCTTCTATGCCGCTACAATAGCTGCATCTACCTATTCCTCCTGCTTCTCCTGTCTGTGGTACCCACCACCACCAGGGTCCACACAGAACTATATCTTCTGCTGCCACTACCAGCTACTACGCCACTACAATAGCTGCATCTACCTACTCCTCCTGCTGCTCCTGTCTGTGGTACCCACCACCACCAGGGTCCACACAGAACTATATCTTGTGCTGCCAATACCAGCTATTATGCCTCTACAATAGCTGCATCTACCTACTCCTTCTGCTGCTGTTGTTTGTGGTACCCATCACCACCAGGGTCCACACAGAACTATATTTTCTGCTGCCACTACAATAGCTGCATCTACCTACTTCTCCTGCTGCTCCTGTCTGTGGTACCCACCATCACCAGGGTCCACACTGAACTATATCTTCTGCTGCCACTGCCAGTCTCCCACTGCCACCAGCTATTACGCCACTACAATAGCCTGCCACTGCCACCAGCTATTACGCCACTACAATAGCTTTAATTTTTTTGAGAGGTTTGAGCTGAAAACTGATGTCCGAGTTGTGCGGTTGGACTTTGCACACAATGTGGGCTTCAGGACCGCTGTCTAGAACCTAAGAACCTAGTCCTGATGTTAATTTGCAGCCATTTTTTTTGGGGGGGGGGGGGGGGGGGTTAAGTCCCCACATAATCAATTAGTGTTTCTCTTTAAAAAAAAACATGATGCTACATGCCTCATTTACCCTAAAAAATGCTTTAGAAGCAATTTAAAGACATCTTTTCTATCCGGATATCCGAATCCGGGCAGATATCCCGGATGTTGGGTTGGGATATCCGATTCTATTCGGATACCAAAAAGTTCGGATTCGGATATCCAATCTGGATCCAGATATCCGGGTATCCGGATCCGAATCAATTCGAATTTTAAAAAGGGGTATCAGAGCACCCCTGTCCTTGACATCCAGACCTGTTAGAGCTTAGTCTCGCATGGCTGGATGGACATGTAGTTAGCCAAGTAGTAATTAACTAGTTAGCATGGAGGAGTTTACAAATAAGCCAAAATAAAAAAAATATTAGGTTGTACAGTGACGCGGATCTGTTTCATCGTACAGTTCAAATAATTTTTTTCCCATCCCAAAACATGGCCTCTGCTATACGCGATGCTGGTCCTGTTAGCGCCCTTACATCTTAGTAAGGGGGCTTTTAGGACCATTGTAGTCCCTTACACACTCCAATGAGTTCTGGGTCACCATGAGCTTGCTGGTTAATCTGGTCCTGTTAGCTATCTTGGTAAATGCGGCATTTGGTCTGTCAGTGTGAAGCAGGCACAACCCTTACACTACCTGATCGACATGTACACAGTCCGGACATCTTAAAGCAGCACTTTATTCTACAAATGTAGGAATGTAATATGATTTCTGCCCTTTAGTGATTAAAACATCACTATGCGTCAACTACCTAACCCTACTTTTGCCATAGATCCATCTCCAGCATGCCACGGTCCAGGTGTTAGGCAACTTGAAACAACTTTTACATCACTTTTGTGGCCAGAAACAGTCCCTGTAGGTTTTAGAATTTGCCTGTCCATTGAAGTCTATGGCGGTTTGCCGGTTCGCAAACTTTTACGAAAATTCGCATTCGAGGTCCTCAAACCAAAAATTTGATGTTCAGACCATCTCTAATACCTTCCTACTATGCCTTTACCTTTTATGTTTAATGGCAATGCAGAAGTCCACGCTGTGGTAGTGTGTCCTTTCTGTCTGGCTTCAAAAACGTCCCAGGCCACAACTATTTGGAACTGAACAGCCTGTTATGAGTTATAGCTTAATTAACTGCTGGAATTCAGTTCTGGGCACCACATTACAGGAAAGATATTGCCATTTTAGAGCAGGTGCAGAGACTGGCAAAAAAAATTGATACGAGGGATGGAAGGTCTGACTTACCAAGAAAGGTTAGATAAACCGGTTTTATTAAGTCTAGAGAAAAGACGCATTAGAGGGGATCTAATTAACATGTATAAATACTAGTGTTGCTCTGATACCCCGATCCACGGATTCGACAACGTGGTTAACAAAAAATCCGGAACCGCCATGATTGCTTTCCGGATTTGAAACTGAAGCACTGATTTGAACCGGATTTTTTGCCGGGAATGAGTCAATCACAACTACTCACGACCTGTGATCCGGATTTTCTTTTAACATTTATAGCAAAGCCCCCATACATGTTACAATCCCCAAAATTGCATGGATTATAAAGGTGATAAGGGGCTACAACTTAAAAAAAAAATCAAAAAGGACTTTTAGTTTTTGAGAAAATGGATTTTAAAGTGAAATCAACACTTGAAATGTGGCTAGTAATTGGTAATAATTGTTTTTAAACAGGGAAATACACTTTAAGCAATCGCATTGGTGAGTCCCAATGGCCCCTGGCATTGGTGGTACCACTGGAGGAGGATGAGACAAGTGGGCGATGGCACAAAAAAAAAAGCAGTGAGGTTTTTGTCAATGTTTTTTTTTTCCTTGCAGCAATAGCAATGACATGACAGCAGAGTTGTCAGTGGACCCTGGCATTGGGAACGCGAGTCAGGAGGACTAAGCGGTCAGTACGGCAGCACAGAATGGCCATGGCACCTCACTGGTAGTACCAGAGTATGATAATGCTGCCCAAAAAATTATATGCATCCGTGGACCCTGGCATTGGGAACACAGACTTTAGTAGTGAGTCAGGAGAACTAAGCGTTCAGTGCAGCAGCACAGAACGACCATGGCACCTCACTGGTAGTACCACAGTATGATATGCTAACCCCCCAAAAATATATGCATCCGTGGACCCTGGCGTTGGAAACGCAGACTTTAGTAGTGAGCCAGGAGGACTAAGCAGTCAGTGCAGCAGCACAGAATGACCATGGCACCTCACTGGTAGCACCACAGCCAAAAAAAAGAATCAAGGCAGGCAGGTTCTAACTTGCTTTGGAAAGGCCGGCAATGGTTAAATTGCAGGAGCCACTTCATGTCCCCCTGGCGCCGACAATAGTGGCCAGGAAGTCACCTTCCACCCAAGCCTGGTTTATTTTCAGGAAGGTGAGTTTGTCCACAGAGTAGTGGGACAGTGGAGAGCCACGCCACCGGCCGCACTGAGGCATCTCTCGGAGAGAACACTGGAAGGGGGCAGGACAGGACTTCCAGAGTGTACTGGGCAAGCTCACTCTAGATGTCCTGTCTCTTGACCCAGTACTCCATGGGGTCCACGGGGCTGTCGCTGGTGTCAAGCCAGGTGAATGACCCCATGTAGTCAGACACCATGCTGGTCAGTCGCTGGTGGATGCTGTGTCTGCTGGCACCTCTGTTCTGGACATCTGCACTGCATACAGGCTCTTTCTTAGGCTCAGCAGGTCTCCAGGGTGCTGTTTGCTGCTGCTGCTGGTGGTGCTGCTGCTGGTGGTGGTCTCAGGCACCTGTTGCTGGGTTGGCTGAACAGCAGCAGTGGGGGTGGAAGGCTGGGGGAATGCTTCCAGTAGTCTGCGCACAAGGGGATCCTGCAACTCCCTTGTGCGTTGCTCGGTGGTAGATGTTGTCATGAACTCTCCCAGCTTCCCTTTCAGACACAGGTCCAGCATCAAGGTGTTCTCCCTTTGATGCATCTGGATCACTTGGGGGTCCCTACGAAGGCAGTGAAACGTGTGTGCAGCCATGGGGAACACGTGGGTATTGGCAAACACATCATGTTCGTCGTCATCATCCAATATGACATGTCTTTCCTCTTCCTGTGCCGTGTTCTCCTCCCCAAGCCACCATCCCCATACAACGGCAGCGGTGCTCTGTTCCTCCTCCTCACCATTCAGGTTAGGGACCTCCTCCACTACCTCTACTACCTGTAAGCCCTCCTGTGCACTGGACTGTGCTGCCAACTGCTCCTGATCCAGCTGGCTTAGGGCTGTCTCCCCCTCTTCCATCAAATCGCACATTGCCCTGTCCAGCAGGCAAATCATGGGCACCCACTCACACATGGAGGCCCGCTCCTAGGTGAGCATTTTGGTTCCCTGCAGGAAGGGAGTCAGCACCAGGCACACTTGCTGCATCATTGTCCACTGAGCTGCAGTTATCATGGGAACTTGCTGTTTGCTGGGGACGCTTTGGTCCAAAATGTAGGCCCTGAGAGACACCCTGTGCTGGCAAAGCCACTCCAAAATGGCCATTGTTGAATTCCAGTGAGTTGGAACATCAAAAATTAGGTGGTGTGGCTTGCCATATTGCCGCTGTAGGCTGGACAGGAGTGCAGAGGCAGTGGCTGAGTGACGGAAATAGCGACCATCTCCTGGTGCGCAGGAAGTGCTGCACCACAAGATTCAGAACGTGTGTCAAGCAGGGGTTGTGCCGGAGGTTTCCCTGATGCACTACGGCCACCAGGTTGGCCCCATTATCGCATGCCACATAACCCACTTTCAGGCCTCGGAGGTCAGCCACCTCTGCTCCTGCAGCCTGAGGGTGGCCAGAGTGTGGGCAGCCGTCAGTTTTTCCTTTCCCAGGCTGACCAATTTCAGCAGCGCTTGGCAGTGACAAAGCTTGGCGCTGCTGCTGCTGAGGCGGACTTGCTTGCTGTGGGGTGTGGAGGGAATGGGATCAGAGGAGCCTGCTGCATTCCCCTTGATCCCACGTGGTGGCACCACCAACTGGGCTTCTGGTGCTGCTGCGTTCTTGTCCTCCCCCCTTCCACCAATGTCACCCAGTGCACCGTAAAGGACAGGTAGCGGCCTGCCCCAAATCAGCTGCTCCACGAGTCCATGGTGATGTGGACCCCCTCGCCCACGGCGCAGTCGAGCGAACGGGCCACATTTGCCACCACAAACTCATGGAGTGCTGGGATGGCGTTCCTGGAGAAATAGTGGCAGCTGGGGATTTGCCACTCGGGGATGCCAAACTGGAGTAGCGTGCGCATATTGCTCCCCTCCTGCACCAGGGAGTAGGGAAGGAGCTTTGATGCCATGACCTGAGCCAGCAAGCCATTTAATTTATGGATTCGCCTGTGACAAGGTGGTAGAGGCTTGGTCAGACCCTGAAAGGTGTCGTTCAGCACGATCTGATGCCGATTTGCTGCAGGGGAAACAGAGGAGGCCAAGGACTCACTGGCTTCACCAGACTCGATGTCTGTGTCATCTGCCGAGGGTGAAGTATGCTTGCGTGCTGTGGCGGGGGCTTCACGACCCTGAGGGAGGGATGATGCTGCTGTGGTGGTGGGTCTTGTGCTCTGAACACCCCCTGCTTGCTGTTCCTGCATCCTCTTAAAGTCAGCATACTCATTGCAGTGGAAGCTCTTCATGTGGCTCTGGAGGGATGAGGTACCCATCTTGGACACGTTGCCCCCACATCTCAATTTTTTTTCTGCATGAATTACAGATAGCATACGTTTTGTCCTGGCTTGACACTTCAAGTTCCATATTGGGGACGTTAATGACCTGTAGCCCTGCCCGCTACGGCAAGTAGAGGGTGCAGTGGCTCTCTCTGTGGTTGCATGGTGGTGGTGGTAGAAGTGGTGCTACTGTTGGTGGTGGTGCCAGCTGAAGAAGCGGCCTGTCTGCTTCTACGCCCACTGCTGGACCTGCCCCTGCCTGACATATGGCGATGTCCTTGTCTAGGTGACTCATCATCCTGCTCCGAGCTTTCTTTTGCGGACTCAGGCTACACATACGGACAGTCCATAACATCATCATCATCTTACTCAGGTTAAAGCACTTTTTTTTTGTCCAACTTTCCTTAGTCACCACACATATTTAACAAAAAAAAAGAAAAAAGAAAAGGGTATCCCCCTATCCATTTTTATTATTTTTCTTTATAAATTGTATTGTGTATTGTGCTATGTCTGGCAGGGGCAGAGGCATCAGGAGAGGCGGCGCCATTGCGGGCTTCGCCAGCACATCTGTGACTGATCTGCCACCAGCCAAAGGGCACTCGGCTCTGGAGGAGGGAGCAGAGAGGCACAGTGCCGAGGCGCTGATCTTTGGTCAGGATCAATGGCCCATTCAGGAGAGGCAGACAAAGTCTGTTGTGGAGCTGATGGCGGAGCAGCAGCACATCGGTTCCACACAGACCTCCATTGTCACCAGCACTCCTGTGAGCAGCAGCAGACGCTTCCCGCTGGAGGACACATCGACCCCATTGGCCACACAGACCTCACTGGTCAAAAGTTCGCTCCACTTTAGTCCAGCGTTGGAGAGCACATTGAAGGCTGTTATGCAAGAGATGGAGCATATGGTGGGGGGGGGGGGGTCCGTTAAAAATGGCGCCAGTTATCGTAGTTAAAAAACGGCGCTCCATAGAGAACCACTATCGCTAGTTATTTTTCGTTTTTGACAGCTAAAAAATGGCGCCGGCTTTAAAAACGATATTTATCGTTTATATTTATATTTGTATTGCTCCCAAACGATATTTATCGTTTCAACCCTTGCTTTGCTGCTGTTTGGAAAATATCTGCCCGCCGGCTTTAATGTTTAATAGCAAAGCCCCCTTAAAAGCTACAAACACCAAATTTGCAGGGAATGTTAAGAAGAAAATTGTGAACAAGTGGAAAATTTTTTTTTTCAAAAGACCTTATAGTTTTTGAGAAAATCGATTTTGAATATTCTTCTTCTGACCGTGGGAAAATTAAACGCCCGCCGACTTTAGCGGTTAATAGCAAAGCCCCTTTAAATGCCAGAAACACCAAATGTGTAGGGAATGTTAAGAAGAATAGTGGGAACACGAAGCAAAAAAAAATGTTCAAAAAGACCTAATAGTTTTTGAGAAAATCGAGTTTAAATCTTCAAAGAGGAAATGTATCTATTTAAATCGCGTACTGACATTTCCGTGGAAACTTTTTCCGCCGACTTTAGCAGTTAATAGCAAAGTCCCCTTAAATCCTAGCAACACCAAATTTGCAGGATATGTTAAAAAGATACTGGGAAACAATATTTAAAAAAAAATTTGAAAAATTGTATTTATTTTTTTTTTTAAATTAAAATTTGTGGGTTATGTTCAGAGTGTGGGAAATGTTTTGAAAAAAATGACGTGGGGTCCCCCCTCCTGAGCCTCTGTAACCCCTTGTCCCCCATGCAGGCTGGGATAGCCAGAATACGGAGCCCCGGTCGACTGGGGCTTCGCACCCTGAGCTATACCAGCCCGCATGGTCCATGGTATGGGGGGGCTTCGGGGGGAGGGGCGGCCAAGCCTTCCCCTCCCCCCCGGAGCCCTTGTCCAATCCATGGACAAGGGGCTCTTCCCCACCTCCGGTGCCCCAGGAGGAGGTGGGGGCGACGACTCCCGGGGGGGGGGTTCATGGTGGCATCTGGGAGTCCCCTTTAAGAAGGGGACCCCCAGATGCCCACCCCCCTCCCAGGAGAAATGAGTATAGGGCTACTTTGTACCCCTTACCTATTTCCACAAAGGGTTAAATGAAATAAAAACACAACAACGAGAAAAGTCCTTTAATGTTCTAAATTAACCAGAAATACTTACCTGTACCTTTAAGAAAAAAATCCCACGTCAATTAGGTCCCACGACAGTATCCTCTGTCTTGCGACCTTCTGTTACATCTTGATTAAAGATCTCCGCCTCCCCGACGCCACACACGCCGCCTCCGCCGCACTGCTCTTAGCTATACTTAGTATAGCTAAGAGCAAAAAGCATCTTTAAATTTTAGCTCCAATGGTCCCCATTGGTTCCTTAACAGACCAATGGGGATCAGGAGGATCCCCATTGGTCGATAAGGAACCAATGGGGAGCCTTGGAGCCAAAATTTAAAGATGCTTTTTGTTCTCAGCTATACTGAGTATAGCAGAGAGTTGCATCTATGCATCTATATAGACGCATTAGCGCTAGCTGCCGCTGCCCTCCCTGCCTCCCCCCACCTGTCACCCTCACCCATGCTGGCACCCATGGGTGCATTGGGTGCCAGCATGGGTGAGGGTGACAGGTGGGGGGAGGCAGGGAGGGCAGCGGCAGCTAGCGCTAATGCGTCTATATAGACGCATAGACGCAACTCTCAGCTATACTTAGTATAGCTGAGAGCAGTGCGGCGGAGGCGGCGTGTGTGGCGTCGGGGCGGCGGAGATCTTCAATCAAGATGTATCAGAAGATCGCAAGATGGAGGATACTGTCGTGGGACCTAATTGACGTGGGATTTTTTTCTTAAAGGTACAGGTAAGTATTTGTGGTTAATTTAGAACATTAAAGGACTTTTCTCGTGGTTGTGTTTTTATTTCATTTAACCCTTTGTGGAAATGGGTAAGGGGCACTTTGTACCTCTAAACTCATTTCTCCTGGGAGGGGGGTGGGCATCTGGGGGTCCCCTTCTTAAAGGGGACTCCCAGATGCCACCATGAACCCCCCCAGGGAGTCGTCGCCCCCCGCCTCCACCTGGGGCAAGGGAGGTGGGGAAGAGCCCCTTGTCCATGGATTGGACAAGGGGCTCCGGGGGGGAAGGGGAGGCTTGGCCGCCCCTCCCCCCCGGAGCCCCCCCACACCATGAACCATGCGGGCTGGTATAGCTCAGGGTGCGAAGCCCCAGTCGGCCGGGGCTCCGCATTCTGGCTATCCCAGCCTGCATGGGGGACAAGGGTTACAGAGGCTCGGGAGGGGGGACCCCACGTCGTTTTTTTTTTAAATTTGGTATCAATTTTTATTTTTTTAATGTTCTGAGTGTGGGAAATAAATAAAAAAAAAAAACGACGTGGGGTCCCCCCTCCCGAGCCTCTGTAACTCCTTTTCCCCCATGCAGGCTGGGATAGCCAGAATGCGGAGCCCCGGCCGACTGGGGCTTCGCACCCTGAGCTATACCAGCCCGCATGGTCCATGGTATGGGGGGGCTTCGGGGGGGAGGGGCGGCCAAGCCTTCCCCTCCCCCCCGGAGCCCTTGTCCAATCCATGGACAAGGGGCTCTTCCCCACCTCCGGTGCCCCAGGAGGAGGTGGGGGCGACGACTCCCTGGGGGGGGGGGGGTTCATGGTGGCATCTGGGAGTCCCCTTTAAGAAGGGGACCCCAAGATGCCCACCCCCCTCCCAGGAGAAATGAGTATAGGGCTACTTTGTACCCCTTACCCATTTCAACAAAGGGTTAAATGAAATAAAAACACAACCACGAGAAAAGTATTTTAATAATCTTAATTAACCACAAATACTTACCTGTACCTTTAAAAAAAATGTTCCCACGCCAATATATCCTCGGAAATGATCCAACGAATAACAACATCCTCTTATCTTGCGATCTTCAATTAACTTGATTGAAGATCTCCCACGCCAATTAGAATACTATACCTTACAATGCGTCCTGCGTAGGGATGCATAGCACGGCTCCCGCTGTCCTCCCCGCCTCCTCACCTGTCACCCCCACCTAGCCTGGCACCTGGTGCACCCATGGGTGCCACCCTAGGTGAGGGTGACAGGTGCAGGCAGACGGGGAGAGACAGCGGAGCTGGCAGCTATACGTCCGCACAGGACGCAACCTAAGGTATAGTAACCGGCTCTTAAATGAGCCGGTTCTTTTTGTATTGAATCAAATGAATCGATCCATTTGATTCAATACAAAAAGAACCGGCTCATTTAAAAATTGTTCACAATTTTCTTCTTAACATTCCCTGCAAATTTGGTGTTTGTAGCTTTTAAGGGGGCTTTGCTATTAAACATTAAAGCCGGCGGGCAGATATTTTCCAAACGGCAGCAAAGCAAGGGTTAAAACGATAAATATCGTTCAGGCACGAAAAAAAAAAGTTTTAAAACGATACATTTTGTTCAAAAGGTCTGCACTATTTTAACCTTTAAAACGATAAATATCGTTTTAAACATATATCGGACAGAAGTGGGCGCCATTTTTTTGCCGGCGCCATTTTTAACTAGACGCATGGTGGGGACTGTCAATTAGGAGTCTCTGGAAGTGGAGGAGCCAGGGGATGTTGGGGCTAAATAAGTGGTTAAGGGGTCAGAGGAGATGTTTGGAGAGGAGGAATTTGAGGAGGAGGATGATGAGGTGTTGGACCGTCCCTATGTGCCACCAGCACATTTCTCCCCCCAAGGCAGCTCAGAGGAGGAGGAGGAAGAGGCTGTTGCAGAGAGGCACAGCACAGCAGCCAGGGGAAGGGCCAGGGAAAGCAGAGGGCGTGGTAGCAAGGAGCCACAGCCCGCTGCTTCTGTCACCACCACCAGTCGACCCCCAACCAGCAGCTTGAGACAGCAGCAGGCACCCCCTTCCACCTGTAGTGGGGCGTTCACATACCCCATTTGGAAATTCTTTCAAGTGTCCATGCTGTCAGAGTGTTTTGCAATCCCTCAGAGTGTTAAAAATCCCTCCAGGATTGTTACCTCACCCTTGCAGGCACATTTGAAGAGTCAGCACAGGAATCAGTTTGAGGAGTTCCAGAAGATGAAGGGAACTGGTGTTCATCCCTCAGCAGCAGCAGCAGGAGTGTGTGAATGCACTGTTCCCTCCAGACCTCCTCCCACCACCGACATTGAGACTGGTGAGGGCAGACAGTCCTCAGCAGCCTCCTCTGCTTCCTCCACAGCTGCTTCCTCTGCTTTCCATGCAAGCAAGCAGCAGACCCTGCTCAGTGATGCCTTTCCGGGTGTGACCAAGGCTCTGCCTCACGGCAACTGGCACATCCGGATGCTGAACGAGTTGCTTGCCCGGGCCATTGTGAACCCAGTTCCTGCCATACTCCCTTGTGCAGGAGGGGGGTGACATGAGAGTGCTCCTGCAGTATGGGATCCCTACTTCTCCCGCACGGCGATCCCAGCACTGCACCAATTTGTGGTGGCAAACGTGGTCCATTAGCTTGATTACGTCATGGGAGAGTGGGTCACCATTGACTCTTGGAGCAGCCGTTTTGGGACAGACCACTAACTGTCCTTCACGGCTCATTGGGTCAGCTTGGTGGAAGGGGTGAGGCAGCAGCAGCATCGGGCACAGCAGCAGCAGCCCAGTTGGTGGTGCCACCTCGCGGGGTCAGGGGAGATGCAGCAGGCTCCTCTGAGCCCATTCCCTCTTCTGGCACACCCGCCAAATGCCCCCACCTCAGCAGCAGCTTCAAGCCACGCCACTGCAAAGCACTGCTGGAGACAACCAGCCTGGGGAAGGACAAGCTCACGGTGAACAATGTCCTGGCCACTCTGAGGGAGCAGGAGCAGATGTGGTCCAGAGGACTCAGAGTCGGATTGGTGTTGTTAGATAATGGGTCCAACCTGCTGTCTTCCGTCAGCAGGGGACACATGACCCACGTCCCTTGTTTGGCCCACGTCCTGAGCCTGGTGGTGCAGAGGTTCATGCGCACCTACCCGGGGATGGAGGATCTGCTTGAAGGGGTGCGGCAAATTGTTCACCATTCCCGCTGTTCCGCCACTGCCACAGTAATCCTGTCCGACCTGCAAGAGCGTGAGGGCCTGCCACCGCACAGGCTCATCATCGATGTACCGACTAGCTGGAACTCCACCGTGGTGATGGAGCAGCTGTGCCAGCACAGGAGGGCTATCCCCCGCTACATCATTGATGAACACGTTTCTGGCACCACACACCTCCAGGTCATCTTGAACGCAGATTGGGGGCAGATGAGTCAGGTGTGCCTGCTGTTGGCTCCCTTCCTGCAGAGAATCCAACATGGTGAGCCAGGAACGGCATCCCTCTGCGAGTGGGTGACCATGGTTTGCCTGCTGCAATAGAGCAATTTTTGATCTGCTGGAAGAGGGAGAGGCAGCCCAAACCCAGCTGCATCAGCAGGCACAGTCCACATCTGAGGAGGAGGAGGAGAAGGAGGATGACGAGTTGGAGGTCACTGACCTTGCTGTTGAGGGGGAACAGCAGAGTGCAGCTGCAGTGAGGGTGGAGAGGGCAGGACGAGGCTCAGCAACAGCAGGCACAACAAGAGGAGGACAGGCGTGTCATCTCAGAGGGGGGTGACAACAATAATGTGTCTGCTGTGGCTGCATTCTTCCCCATGGCTGTGCCATGCTGCACTGTCTGCGAAGAGACTCCAGGGTGATCCAGATGCGGGAGAGGGAGGACATCTGGATCAGCATGATTCTGTCCACAACTGAAGGGCAAGCTGGGTCAAGTCATGCGGCCCTTATCCGCAGACTGGAGGAAGCCTTCCCCCAGCCTTCCACTCCCCCTGCACCTTTCCAGCAGCCAACACAGCAGCAGGTGCCTGTGGCCAGCAGCAGAAGCCAAGGAGATCTGCTGAGTCTGACTAGGCAACTCTACATGGTAGAGCTGCCTAGAGAGGAGGTTCCACCAGCAGCAGCATCCTCCTCTAGTCAGCACCAGCATCTGACCTGCATGGTGGCAGACTACATGGTGTCCTTCAGCAGGCTTGACACTGAGGCCTCTGTGGACCCCATGGAGTATTGGGTCAAGAGGCTGGAGATCTGGAGGGAGCTCATACAGTACACCCTGGAAGTCCTGTCCTGCTCCCCTTCCAGCGTGCTGTCATAGAGATACTTCAGTGCTCCCGGTGGCGTGGTCACAGAGAAGCGCTTTCGTCTGTACACCAAGTCTGTGGACAGACTCGCCCTCCTCAAGATGAACCAGGCTTGGGTTGAAGATGAGTTCCTAAGCCCCTGCTGTCGGCGAGAGGAGGACATGAGGTGGCTGACCAATCATCAACAGCACAACCTCCTGCAAATGAAATTAGGCCTGGTTCTTCATATTTTTGCTGTGGTACCACCGCTAGGTGCCATACTGTAATACTGCTGCTGCCACACGCTACTCTTCCTCCTCCTCCTGCAGCTGCATTGCCCTGATCCCACTGTCTGTGCTCCCACAGCTAGGGTGCCACAAGCCACTGCTGTTGATAGCTATTAAACCAACAAAATAGCTGTTGTAAAAAAAAAAAAATGTAATTTTCTTGGGGTGTCTGGGATGAAAACTGTGCTGTCCGAGTTGTGGGGAGGCCCCAACTGTGGGTGTATGACCGCTTTGTTGAACCTCACTGTTGTTATGATGTAATTGTGGCGTGGTACCACCGATAGGTGCCATTGCGTATTATATTGCCTGCTGCCACATGTTACTCCTCCTTATCCTGCTGCTACTGCTGCTTGTACAGCCTGCTCTTTGTGCTCCCATTGCCAGGGTCCACAGAATAAGGCACTGCTGCCACGCGCCACCAGCTATTACGCCACTACAATAGCTATATATATTGTTGTAAAAAAATTCTGAAGTGTCTGGGATGAAAACTGTGCTGTCCCAGTTGTGTATTAGACACGGGCTTCACGACCACTCTCTGGAACCGCCTCCTGTTTTATCAGTGTTATATTTACAGCTGTGGTACCACCGCTAGGTGCCATGGCCTATTATATTGCGTGCTGCCACAAGTTACTCCTCCTTCTACTGCTGCTGCTTGTACCTCCTGCTCTCTGTGCTCCCACTGTCAGGGTCCACAGAATAAGGCGCTGCTGCCATGCGCCACCAGCTATTACTGGTTAGGCCTAACAGGAGGGAAATGCAAACTATGTTTGCTAAGCAAAAACTTAAAACTGGGGACATTGTGTCTTGGCAAAGGGGGAAAATGCTGGCTCTTTCCGCTGGCATGACAAAAATGTTGTCTGTCTCCTGAGCGCAGTCCATGACACCTTGACTGTCACAGCCAGAACAAGAAGAGGTAAAGACATCCAAAAGCCTCAGGTCATGGTGGATTACAACACCACAATGGGTGGTGTGGACAGAGACGACCAGGTGATTACTTTTTATCCAGCAGTATGGAAACTACAAAAAAAGTATTATATAAAAAAAAAAAAAAAATCTTTCGCCATCTCCTGGATCAAGGCCTGTGGAATGCCCACATCCTCTACAAGCAATAAAGAAGTGACAAGCCAGTTATAAATGCAGACTTCCACTGGAAAATGTGTGAGTGCATCTGCATGAAATATCAGACCACAGCTGATGTCAGAGTGGACACAGGGAATTCAGAGGCCATCACTTTATGGAGTATATTCCACTCACTCCAAAAAAAAAAAAAAAAAAAAAGGATTAACCAGGATGTGAGTCCTATGCTGCAGCAAGACAGATGACAGAGGGAAAAAAGTCCAAAAGGAATCATGATTCTACTGCCCTGATTGTGATATCACCCTCTGTACCATTCTCGGTTTCAAAATATACCTGTCATGGACTCACCTGTACGCTCTCGCGGCGAGATGCAAGCTGCTCTGTCCTCTTCCCCATCTGCGTGCGCAGCTCCTTGCAATACTGGCATCCTTCCCGACAGGGCTGTGCGCGCCGATCCTGATCGCTTGCGTTCCAGCGCTGAAGGGAGACGGACGTCCGTCCTATTCCCTAAGGAAGTGCAGGACTTAGTGTCAGTTGACAGTTTAGTCAGCTGACACATAGGCAGGTTTGTAATTTTGTGTGAGCTGATCTGTTAGTCAGATGGCACTCAGGCAAGGCTGTCATGTGTGTGATACTGATTGGTTGCTGTGTTTGTGGCCGGCCACTTATTTGATGCTGTCAGTGTTTAAAGTCTGCTCTGACACTCTGATGTTGCATGTGATAGCTTTGGCTGTGTGCTTATTGCTGGGTGCAGGGACGGATTTATGGGCAGGCCACCTAGGCCGGTTCCTAGGGCGGAAAAATGTTTGGGGTGAGTGGGGAGCCACCCGTGACAGTTTGCATCCCCACAATGCCACAGGTGCGCAGAAGATCTGTCCATCCGCAGCCGTCCGCTTTGCACACAGCAGCATGTCCTTGTGTGCATGTATGTGCGTGCAGGCAGCCACCGAGCGGCTACGGAGAAGTCGGGAACAAGGTAGCCAATCAGCTGCTGGGGACACAGCGACCCGACGTACGAAGGAACAGCAGCGTCTGCAACGTGCATGGAGGTCTCGTCACGCTGCAGATCAGAAACCCTCAGGGCGCACAGACATACACAGAGCATAGTTCCCAACTGTCCCTCTTTCGAAAGGAACAGTCCCTCTTTGGGAGCCCTGTCCCTCTGTCCCTCTTTCCTCCTCATTTGTCCCTTTTTCAGGACATTGTCCCTCTTTGTATGTAAATATATATATTTCTCTACTAAAAAATGTGTTTGATTGACTCTAAACTTTATTCCCATCCTTTAAATTGATATATTACTAATTTAAAATGATAATATGAAGGAAAATGAACCAGGATAGAAAGGACCAATGTGGGTTGAATTACAAAACAACATATTTTTCTTATGAAATCTTCATTGTATGCGTGACTCGGGGTGTGGCGGGGGCGTGATTAGGGGTGTGGCAGGTGTGGCTTAAATGCCCCTCTTTCTCATCTCAAAAAGTTGGGAGGTATGACAGAGCGAAACCTCCATGCACAAATCTGGAGGACCATGACAGGCAGCTATATGTCCCTTCTCCCCTCTGCTCCGAGTCCCGACAGCAAAGTGCGGGGGAGGGAGAAAGTGATCAGCTGATCGCTGAGCTCACATGGGGAGAAGCATGGCTCTAGTGCAGCCTTCCCCAGTGTACAGAGGAGAGGCACCATGAAGCAGGAAGATCTGGTTCCTGACTGGGGATAACATCAGCTGTAACTGTCTGCAAGTTAGTAAGTAGCTGCTGTAACTGAATGTTACTACACCCCACCCCCAAAGCAGCAGTAGGTGGTCTTTTTGTCCCCTATATAGAGGCACCACACAGCTCCTTCCAAGTGCCCCCCTCTATAGGCACTGCAACTCTCAGCATATCCCCCCCCTGCCCCCACTCCACAGAGGCACCACTGCTGCCAGCATGCCCCTCCATAGAGGCACTACAGCTCTCAGCATGTCCTCCCATTCCACAGAGGCACTACTGCTCCCAGCATGCCCCTCCATACAGGCACTACTGCTCCCAGCATGCCCCTCCATAGAGGCACTACTGATCCCAGCATGCCCCTCCATAGAGGCACTACTGATCCCAGCATGCCCCTCCATACAGGCACTACTGCTCCCAGCATGCCCCTCCATACAGGCACTACTCCCAGCATGCGCCTCCATAGAGGCACCACTGCTCCCAGCAGTGGCGGACACAGCCAGCAGTGGGCCCCTGTGCAAAATTGCAATTGCGGGCCCCCATGACCTGTAAAAAATGAGCGTGGCTATGACCTGCCGCGCCGCAGCAAAAATGGGCATGGCAATGACAGGATGAGGGCGGAGCTAACTGTAATTTAAAGTGAACCCGGGGTGAGAGTGATATGGAGGCTGCCATATTGATTTACTTTTAAACAATACTAGTTGCCTGGCGGCCCTGCTGATCTATTTGGCTGCAGTAATAAACTGAATTACACCAGCAACAAGCATGCAGTTAATCTTCTCAGTTCTGACAATATTGTCAGAAACCCCTGACTTGCTGCATGCTTGTTCAGGGTCTATGGTTGAAAGAATAAGAGGCAGAGGACCAGCACGGCAGCCAGGCAACTGGTATTGCTTAAAAGGAGAGAAATATGGCAGCCTCAATATTATTCTCACCTCAGGCTCCCTTGAAAAGTGCAACGCAAAGACAGTGGGCCCAAGTTTTGGTGACCCTTTCCCCAGAAAATTCACATAATTGTGCAAGTTTTCTCAAGAAAATACACATAATGTGAGCAGATTTGCCCAGAAACTACATTTAATCATGTCAGCAGATATGCCCAGAAAATACATTCAATCATGTCGGCAGATATGCCCAGAAAATACATTCAATCATGTCGGCAGATATGCCCAGAAAATACGTGCAATCATGTCGGCAGATATGCCCAGAAAATACGTGCAATCATGTCGGCAGATATGCCCAGAAAATACGTGCAATCATGTCGGCAGATATGCCCAGAAAATACGTGAAGTCATGTCGGCAGATATGCCTAGAAAATACGTGCAATCATGTCGACAGATTTGCCCAGAAATTACATGCAATCATGTCGGCAGATATGCCCAGAAAATACATGCAATCATGTGGCAGACCTGCCCAGAACATACACCTGCTAATATAAATTAAAAAAAAAACATTTACTCACCTGCAGCAGCAGACCTCCTGTCCCAGCCTCCATCCGGCGCGCAGCTCCCATGGGTGGTTGGGTGGATAGGTAGCCTGGTGGGTGGGTAGGTAGGTAGCCTGGTGGGTGGGTAGGTAGGTAGCCCTTAGCCGGGTGGGTAGGTAGCCTGGTGGGTTGGTGGGTGATTAGGTAGCCGGGTGGGTGGGTAGGTAGCCTGGTGGGTGGGTGGGTGGTTAGGTAGGTAGCCTGGTGGGTAGGTAGCCAGGTGGGTAGGTAGCCTGGTTGGTGGGTGGGTAGGTAGCCTGGTGGCTGGGTAGCTGGGTGGGTAGGTAGCTTGGTGGGTGGGTGGGTGATTAGGTAGCCGGGTGGGTGGGTAGGTAGCCTGGTGGGTGGGTAGGTAGCCGGGTGGGAGGGTAGGTAGCTGGGTGGGTGGGTAGGTAGGTAGGTAGCCTGGTGGGTGGGTGGTTAGGTAGGTAGCCTGGTGGGTAGCCTGGTGGGTAGGTAGCCAGGTGGGTAGGTAGCCTGGTTGGTGGGTGGGTAGGTAGCCTGGTGGGTGGGTAGCCGGGTGGGTAGGTAGCCTGGTGGGTGGGTAGGTAGCTGGGTGGGTGGCTGGGTAGCCAGGTGGGTAGGTAGCCTGGTGGGTGGGTGGGTAGGTAGCCAGGTGGGTAGGTAGGTGGGTGGGTAGGTAGCCTGGTGGGTGGGTAGGTAGCCGGGTGGGTGGCTGGGTAGCCGCGTGGGTAGGTAGACTGGTGGGTGGGTAGGTAGACTGGTGGGTGGGTAGGTAGCCAGGTGGGTAGGTAGCCAGGTGGTTAGGTAGCCTGGTGGGTGGGTTGGTAACTAGCCAGGTAGGTAGGTAGCCGGGTGGGTGAGTGGTTAGGTAGGTAGCCGGGTGGGTGGGTAGGTAGCCTGGTGGGTAGGTAGCCGGTGGGTGGTTAGGTAGCCGGGTAGGTAGGTAGCCGGGTGGGTAGGTAGGTAGGTAGCCTGGTGGGTATTTAGGTAGGTAGCCCTTAGGTAGCCGGGTGGGTGGCTGGGTAGCCGGGTGGGTAGGTAGCTTGGTGGGTGGGTAGGTAGCCAGGTGGGTAGGTAGGTGGGTGGGTAGGTAGCCTGGTGGATAGGTTGGTAACTAAGCCGGTAGGTAGGTAGGTAACCGGGTGGGTGAGTGGTTAGGTAGGTAGCCGGGTGGGTAGGTAGGTAGCCAGTTGGGTGGGTAGGTAGCCTGGTGGGTAGGTAGGTAGCCTGATGGGTCTTTAGGTAGGTAGCCTGGTGGGTCTTTAGGTAGGTAGCCGGGTGGGTGGTTAGGTAGCCCCTCCTGGTATGCGCGGCGGGAGAGCGGCAAATGCAGGAAGTCTCCGGGGCTCCAGCAGGCGCTAGAGGTTCAGCCGCTTGGTCTCCGATGTCTCCAACTCTGTATACTGCTCGCTACTTCCTGGTTTAGTAGCGAGCGCCGAGCAGTATACAGAGTTGGAGACATCGGAGACCAAGCGGCTGAGCCTCTAGCGCCTGCTGGAGCCCCGGAGACTTCCTGTATTTGCCGCTCTCCCGCCGCATGAGGGGGGCCTCGAGGTGAGGGGGGGAGGATAGGAGTCGGGGCCCCCCAGGAAAAAAAAAAAAAAAAACAGCAATACTTAATGGGCCCCTGAAGCAATGGAACTTCAGGGGCCCTCGTGCGGCGGCACGGCCTGCACGGCCGTATGTCCGCCACTGGCTCCCAGCATGCTCCTCTATAGAGGCACTACTGCTCCCAGCATGCCCCTCCATAGAGGTCCTATAGCTCCCAGCATGCCCCTCCATAGAGACACTACTGCTCCCAGCATGCCCCTCCATAGAGGCACTACTGCTCCCAGCATGACCCTCCACAGAGGCACTACAGTTCTCAACATGTCCCCCACTCCACAGAGGCAGTACTGCTCCCAGCATGCCCCTCCACAGAGGAACTACTGCTCCCAGCATGCTCCTCCCCCTCTATAGAGGCAACAAACAGAGATCTCAGCAAGCCCCACCTTCCTCTATAGAGGCACTACAGTTCCAAGCATGCCCCTCCTACTCTATGTAGTATTGGGTTGTCACCTAGGGCCAGCTGGCGAATCCCCCGGGCCCTGCTCTCCCCGCAAGGTGATAAATGGCCCCCTGGAGCTTCTGCAGAGTAATCGCAGCAGAGCGCACTTACATGTCCATAACGCTCCTCTGTGCTTTATCCTCACAGACATCTCATCTCCGTGACCCAGCAACACATGACTCTACAGGGGCCTCGTGGGACCACTATTCACATAAGAGGAGGCCTGGGGGCCCAGCAGCTAGCTCTGGGGGTCAACCTAGTGCTATATGGAGATGGAGGGACATGCTGGAAACTGCAGTGCCTCTGGAAAGGGAGGAGCATCCTGGGAGCTGTGGTGCCTCTGTGGAGGGTTAGGGGCATGCCTGGCAGCTGTAGTGTCTCTATAGAGGGGGAGGTACGCAGTGAGGATTTTTGAGTTTGCCGCTATGGAAACGCCAGCCCTGGCTATCCCCTCAATTCTTATCTTACCCTGCTGATTTTTTCACCCTCTTTCCTGTTATCCTCAATTCTGCCTGCCCCCCCCCCCCCCCCCCCCCCTTCTTATCCTTTCTCTTTCCTCACTGATCTCTCCTCACCCTGGCCACCTCTTCAGTTACTGCTCCTCTCCACCCTTATATCCCTCCCTCCAGTCTTATAATTTCTATGTATGGGGTGGTGCACACCAAGAGTGGTTCTGAGCGTTATTAAAAACGCTTGAGGAGTGAAAACCGCTTGGCTAATGAAAGCAAATGGGATGGTGCACACCAGAGCGAACGCAAACTCAGGTCCTGCAGCATTTTTTAGATTTCTGAGGCGTTTCTGCCTTAATGTACAGTACAGGAAAATGGAAAACTGCTCTGAAAAATGCTAGATCAGAGTGGTCTTCCAGGCGTTTATGTTACAGAAGCTGTTCAGTAACAGCTTTACTGTAATAATATTTGAACTCTGCTACACAAAAACGCTCCAAAAAACGCTAGGCATGTTTAGAAAATCTCACTAAACATGCCTAGAATCGCTCTGAAAATCTGCTTCAAAAACCGCTAGCGTTTGCGGATCTGCTAGCGGTTTTTGGTGTGCACTGGCCCTAATTTAAGAGACTGCTTATAGTAAATATTCAATATATTCACTCTCTTTACTCTTCTACTACATTGATTTGGTAAGATTGGTTGAAAAAGATTGGATCATTAGTGGCCACGTTAACCTGCGCTCCCCAGTATGGACATGCTCACACAATGAAGCAACCTATTTGATCAACGGACTCAGCATGGATGATCTTCGTGTCTGCCCTGAAGGGTGGCTTCAAAACGTCAAATGATCGATTAATAGCAGAAACAAAATTTATAAATTGGTTCAAAGCTGTGCAGAACGGTTTGAATAAGGACAACAACTTCTTATATTGGTATGAGGCGGATGATATTTAAACTTTCTCAGCCATTCTAGCTTAGGGTGACCAGGCGTCCTCTTTTGCCCGGACAGGTCCTCTTTTTCCGACCTGTCCGGGCAGTCCTGCCGGGATTTTGAAATGTCCGGGTAGCAGGTGAAGAGAGCCGAACAGGAGCATCGGCTCTTCTGGCTCGGCTCCCAAAGAGCCGGCTCAATGCGAGGACTCCATAGCGCCCCTGCAGGCGCATCGCTAGCCCCATAGAGTAAAGCAGTGGGTGAGAGGCACAGAATGATATTTGTCCAGTGCTCACTTGAATTGCTCAGCTTCCTGGTGTGCACGCAGTCGTCCCGCCCCCTATCCTCTCAATAGCAGACTAGCAGTATTCATTTGAGCACGGAGGACCTGCTGCCCGGTATTCAGCATTATCGGCTGCAGTAAACAGACAGGTAGCTGCTTGATCTTTCCTTTGCCTTCGCAGGTCAGTGCTTTTCAGCGTGTGCAATATAGCCAGACCAGCACAGGAAAGTCTTAATGAGTTTATGACTCTCTGTGCCCCGTGCTGCATATTTTTCCTTGGGGTCATCTGATAAAGATACTGAGTTGGGAGAGCTAAGAAGTGTTTCAGCACATAGTGAACAGGGAGACAGTTCAACAACACTGCTTTTAACAATGGAGGAAAAAAACTGTGAAAAAGATTGCCCAGTCCAAGTGCTGTAACATATATCTAAATGGTGTCCGCTGTAGTATTCAAATTCAGAATGGTGTTCTGAATGAAATGGATCAGAACTTGAATCCTACACATGCAGATTGCGGACTACAGGGTTTACCTGTCCCTTGTTGCAGACTTTGGTGCTGTACTCAATGTTGCATTCCAGCTATTGGAGAGCTGCAACGCAATGTAGAGCACTGCAGCTGGAGTCGGCAACAAGGGACAATCAAACCCCTTGCCGTGTTCCGTATGTGTAGGATTCAAGTTCTGATTCATATGATTAAGAACACCATTCTGAATTCCAACACTTTTTGAACCCGTGAACACTACCTAGAGGGTCCTGTGTCCATTATTTTCCTGACTAAATCCTAGAAGCACTGGGTGCATGTGTGTGTCTCAGAGGTGTATGTGTGTATCAGAGGTGCGTGCATGTGTCTGAGGTGTGTGCGTGCCTAACTGGCTCCTACCATGTCCACTTCCACATTCAAGTGCGTGACCACACCAATTTTTCGGTGCGGCACTCTGCATGCGCTGCAGGGGTACCCAAGAGTGCCCTGGATCCTAAAGGAACCTAGCAACGCCCCTGGCGCCCTGTTAGCAGCTGCCAACAACAGCACTAGCCGCCCAACGCGTGCGTGAGGCGCTGTCACGTGAGCCAATGCCTGCGCTGGGTGTAGCTACCAATAAGTCATGTGCGAGCGAGCTGGGCGTTGCGAGTGCCCCTGAGTTTGTACGTGGTCCTGCCCCTTCCTCTGGCAAGCCCCAGATGACGTCTCCTGGTTGGAGGTGCTGGGCTTCCTGGGCAAGCTGCTGGGCGCAGTTGCCATGCTGAAAGCAGCAGAGTACCTGCTCTGTGCGCTGTGTGCAGTCATGGCCTGGAAATCTGGGGGAGCCAGCCACCCCGAGCTGGTCGGCAACCTATGCAGCGAGTGTGTGAGGGAGGGGCGGCAGCAGCACCTATCTGCTCACACAACTGTCATATCATCTCAGTCTAGTAGGGAAATGTGCTGCCAATCTCATTGCATTTGTAGGGAAATGTGCCGCCAGTCTCATAGCATTTGTGGGGAAATGTGCTGCCAATCTCATAGCATTTGTGGGGAAATGTGCTGCCAATCTCATTGCATTTGTGGGGAAATCTGCTGCCAATCTCATTGCATTTTGTGGTCGGCCGGCCCTCCACCATGTGGTCTGGAAAAAAACGTCTCGCCTCCATGCCCGCGAAGTTGGACAGCACACTGCTTAAGTCTTGTATATTTGGCCCCACCCATGACCACGCCCACATGCTGTTGTGATCGTCCTCTTTTTTGGAAATCAAAATATGGTCACCCTATTCTAGCTGAACTTGTGAACTAAGAATTTACGATACCTCTGGGTCAATCCTAATCCCAGGACTGTGAGCATGGAGTAAACAAGGATGCTTATCTTAGCTAACAACCTTTAACCCCATTTAGATGGTCTGTTTGAATTAAGGCATCTTAATGACATGTATTTATGCTTGAAAAAAAATATGTTTTCCCTTTTGATGTTGCATGTATATAAGCTGTCTGTACCACCAGTTTGCAAACTAACAGGATATAAGCCCGACGAAGGCTGCAAGGCCGAAAGCTTGCTTATTTTTATTCATTTTTAGTTAGCCAATAAATGGTATCATCCTGATTTAAAACTTCTTGCTTTCACTGATGGCTAACACAGTACAATACCCTACTGCTACTATTTGATCAGAGAGGGACACAGTGCTAGAATATGGATTTATGTTTTTTTATGCTCAAGGGGGGGGGGGGGGGGGGGGGGGGCTTCAGCTGGCGACAGTGGGCCTAGAGCGGTAAAAGTACAAATCCAGCTCTGGCTGGGTGCGTTATTGTCATATTGGATTATCTGTGTAACGACCTTGCCTGGAAACTGACGATTCTCTGATTGCTGCCTGTATTGACCCTTTACTTGGAAACTGATTACTCTCTTCTGCCTGTACCGAATCTCTGCCTGGTACTTGACTACTCTTTGAACTCTGCCTAGACTGACCTTGGATTGCCTGACCTTGATACTGCCTGCTCCCTGTGTATTTTGATATCTCTGATCTTACATGTATGAACTTGGATTGTTACTGGACTTGCGGTTGTCTCTTATTTGGCTCTGGTGGGTTATCTAGCTCCCTCTACTTTCAGCTCCTATACCTTGCACCTACAAGTAGTGGTGCTCGGATACCTCTTTTTGATACCTGCATTGATCTGGATCCGGATAGCAAAAAATCTGGATAAATCGAGATATTTGGCTTCGAACCGTTTGGATATCCGAGTCTAACCAGATATCCGAACCCATTATCTGGATTGAATCCGGGTATCTGGATTGAAAACCGGAAGTGGCCTTTAAATTGCTTCCAAAACGTATTTTATAGTAAATTATGCATGAAGCATCATGTTTTTTTTTTTTTTTTAAAGAAAAACAGCAGTTGTTTATGTGGGGAGGTATAATACAAAAAAAAAAAAAGAAATGGCTGTAAATTAACATCAGGAGGTTCCAGACAGCGGTTGTGCAGCCCACATTGTGTCCAATGCACTACTGGGACATCATAGTTTTTAGCCCAGACATCTCAAAAAAATTAAACAGTTTTTCTTTTTCCAACAAAATACAGCTATTTTAGTGGCGTAATAGCTGGTAGCAGACTGGCAGCAGAAGATTTTTTCTGTGTGGACCCTGGCGGTGTGTAGAGATCTATGTTGTAGAGCTGGTGGTGGCTTGCTCATCCACCATCAGCTCCATCACAGGATCGGCGTCTTTCTCCTCCAATGTGCGCCGACAACCCTGCTGAAAAATGGCCGCTACATGCTGCTGCACCTCTTCAGTGTGACTCCCCTAACAGCTGGGCCCTCAGTGCGTCCACGGCCAGTGGCTAACGGCGGAATGGACACTGACGCGGCAAAACTGCCGACGGTGGCGGCAATGCTGCTCCCTCTCCTTTTGCCCTTGCTTTTCATACTGCCCCTCCCCCGGCTGCCAGTGCCAGCAGACATAGTACCACTTTATATGTGTCCAAATGAAGTGGGGTACTTGTACTTTAAACAAATCAGTAGTACTAGTAGATAGTAGCAGTAGTAGAACTTCGGAGTGACAGCAGAGTAGCACACACTGACATACTAACTGTCTGTCTATCTGTCACACTGTGCAAAAGGTGGATCAGTGCAACACCAGGCCGCCTCCGAATGGCCTCCATCAGAGATGCGCTGAGCCCCCCCAGGAACTACAAACGCACCTTGAACCCAAACAGAAGCTCTGCATATACACCAAAAGCATGGCTGTTAAGTGGGAGCAGTTGACCAAAAACGAATTACATTAGTACACAGCAAGGAAATGAGCAGCGCTACTTAAAAACAGACTAGTGCCTACCTGCAAAAGAGTGCAAGCCCCACTTGTGGGGTCGAATACACACCGAGCATACACATGACCTGTCTACCACTAGAGGAGGATGTTGGTTTCCATTAACAGCTTGCATGCAACCTATTAAGTACTCGTCCCTCCCACTGCGAAGAAGTCAATCCTCCATGGGAGGGGCCTAACACTAACTAAATCCTAACCTATGTATATGCATAGCCTGGGTGCGGCTAATCAAATAAAATCGAAAATTGAAAATTGCGCAAAAGGTGGATCAGCGCAACACCAGGCCGCCTCTGAATGGCCTCCATCAGAGATGCGCTGAGCCCCCCCAGGAACTACAAACGCACCTTGAACCCAAACAGAAGCTCTGCATATACACCAAAAGCATGGCTGTTAAGTGGGAGCAGCTGACCAAAAACGAATTACATTAGTACACAGCAAGGAAATGAGCAGCGCTACTTAAAAACAGACTAGTGCCTACCTGCAAAAGAGTGCAAGCCCCACTTGTGGGGTCGAATACACACCGAGCATACACATGACCTGTCTACCACTAGAGGAGGATGTTGGTTTCCATTAACAGCTTGCATGCAACCTATTAAGTACTCGTCCCTCCCACTGCGAAGAAGTCAATCCTCCATGGGAGGGGCCTAACACTAACTAAATCCTAACCTATGTATATGCATAGCCTGGGTGCGGCTAATCAAATAAAATCGAAAATTGAAAATTGCGCAAAAGGTGGATCAGCGCAACACCAGGCCGCCTCCGAATGGCCTCCATCAGAGATGCGCTGAGCCCCCCCAGGAACTACAAACGCACCTTGAACCCAAACAGAAGCTCTGCATATACACCAAAAGCATGGCTGTTAAGTGGGAGCAGCTGACCAAAAACGAATTACATTAGTACACAGCAAGGATATGGAAGGCCATAGTGCCAGTATAAAACGCAGGCCTCTTGGGAATTTGGTGGGCAGACAGTTAGGGTTTCCCTATAGGTTTTCATAGTTAGTTAGCAGGTATTTCTGGTAGGATTTTATATAGCTAATGAAGGTTATACAGGTAGGGATAGTTATATACTACTGACAGGATTAAGGGTACTCATAGGGTTAAATTGTTTTTTCTGTTTGATGCTGGCTGTGTCTTTCTTTTCTTTCAGGTGAAGGGCTGTCCCTAGAAAGCCTATGAGGAATCGGTTGCTGTGCGGATGCCCAAAGGAGCTCTCTGTGATTGGCAGCTGTCATTTGGAGCCAAGATTCTTCCGGCCAATCACGGAGGGGGTCCTGTCAAGACATCTCTGATGCTCTGTGTAGCTCTTCAGTTTCCAGTCAGGCGAGCTGGGAGCAGGAGCTGCTGTACCTGTGTCCTGTCACTAGCAGTTCTGACTGAATTTTCACTCATTGAACCTTTATTTATTTTCTCCACCCTTTATTTCCTCTTTATTTACTCTTTCTTTATTTTATTTCTCTTTTACCCCCTTGTTTTTTTATCTAAATTCCCCCCCCCCTTTTTCTATATTTTATTTCTTTCTTTCCTCTGTTATTATGGAGCAAATGTGGCTGAGATTTTCTGCTATTGCTGGGACTGAAGGTGGAGAAGACCTTCTCCGGAGGATGCTAGACTCTATCCCCCCACCTTCGTCTGTCCCAGACATTCCACCACCTATGCCTGCTTCCCAGCCACCTCTGATGCCAACTAACCTGGTGCCTCTTGTCGGACAGCCGCCTCCGGTGACCCCTTCCACCTCTGCGGCTGCATCTGGTGTGTCCGGAACGTCTGTGCGGGAGTCTAGGAGCCGCATGAAGAAATCAAGATGCCTGGACCCCCCTGCTGTTTCTGCCGGAGCGGGCGCGGACCTTTCTTTAGCGCCGCCGGCGAAGAGGACCAAAAAGCCTAGGCGCCCCTACTCTCCTGATTCCCGGGGGCCACTTTCAAAGAGCGCAGGAAGTCGGGCTGGTGAGGGCGGAAGTGCGCCGACGTCCAAGGGCGGAAGTCGTCACAGTCACATGATCGGAAAGAGGTCCGGCGGCCATTTTGCCTCACAGTCAAGGCCTAGCTGCGTTCCAGGGCGTCCTTCCGATCCAGCTGCCCGGAACGCTCCCTCCTCTGCTGCCGCTGATGCGGCTCCTGTACCCTCCGCCTCCGCTTCAGCCTTTACGACGGCGGCTGCCGGCCCTCTCATCCCGGGACCATCTCCGGCCTCCCTTCCTTCTACATCCGGCTCCATGCATCCATCTGCCTTCCACCTTTCCGGAGCAGCCTGCCAGGTACCCCTTCCTCCATGTATGATGTCTTCAGGCCAGCCCCCCTTCAACGCACAGCCTCCACCTCCGGGCCTGCCCAGCCAGCATCCACTCCTGGGGGCCCCTCCGCTTTTGAGCCAGCCTCCTCCACAGGACCAGCCTCCTCTGCAGGTCCAGCCAAGGGTCGCAGGGGATTACACTGCGGATCCAGCCTCTGACTCATCGGACGGGGAAGCGGAGGAACCTGTCCTTGGAATCCCTGCTCCCAGACCGGGTGAGAACTTGGGGAATCTTGGGGAGGGTTTAATGAATCGCATGAATGTTTTGTTACAGTGTATGCAGCAGGTGGTAGAGAGAATGCCTGCTCCTAGCCAGATTGCTTCACCTGCGACAGTATGGGTACCTTCGTTACAAGGTTTAAATGCAGTGGAAGGCAATTTTTGTAATTCTGTTTCTAATGTTGGTAGTTCTGTTACTCCTATCAGTGTCACTAATTCTGCAACTGTTGTTTCTAACCCCTTTCCTAATTCTGCTAACGCTGTTGTTCAAGGGTCATCCTCAGTACCTAATGCTTCTGGAGTGCTTAACACCCTTTCTGATTCGGTTACATCGCCCCCTGCTTTAAGGGCCGGTGTACCTGAAACGTCTTATAAGGGAGATATGCCTTGTCCCTCTTCCCCGCTTGGTTTTCACTTACCTCAAGCCATTAAAGAAAAAATCTGGAGTGGGGAATACGTGGATGTCCTCTCATTGCTCCCTTTACACAAGGAGAACTTGAAGGATCATAAAGAGGAGGAGGATCGGAGAAGGCCTGTGACCAGAAATTTTAACAATTGATTGCAGGCCTTCCTGATTTTCGCCGGTGTCATTGTCGAGAAAGATCAGAGTGTGGCGCTAGGCTTGCTCCAACATATTGACACGGTTTTTGATGCCCAGCGTCAGTATGGTGGAATAGCCTGGTTCCTCTATGATGAGGCATTTCGCCAGAAAAGGGCGATATACCCCTCGCTGCTATGGGGAACCAAAGATGTGGAACTGTGGATCCGTTTGATGATCCCACAGCAGCCCCAGAAACCCAAACCAGCTGTTCCTGCCACTTCGGGTGCTGTCCCTTTCAAAAAAGGCGTATGTCACGCGTTTAACGAATCGCAGTGCAGATTTACACCAAATTGCCGTTATAGGCACGAGTGTGCGCACTGCGGAGGTCTCCATGCGGCGATCCGTTGCTTCAAAAAAGCATCGACGGCGGTCCAGGGTTCCACTAAGGAGTCCTTTCTGCGCAGCGCTGACGCCAGTGAGAGTTCAAAACCTCACACAGTACCTAAAGAACTTTCCAAATCCGGAGATTAGTGAATTGTTGATTGGTGGTTTTACCTACGGTTTCTTTCTCCCACCTTTTGCTGGTTCGGGTTGCCTGTGGGCTGACAACTTGAAATCTGTGGACAAAGAGCCTGACATTGTCAGAGAGAAAATTGAAAAAGAGGTGCGGGCTGGCAGAGTTGCCGGCCCCTTCCTCTCTCACCCATTCGAGAACTTCAGGGTGTCACCCTTGGGGATTGTGCCTAAAAAAGATCCAGGCGAATGGCGCCTAATTCATCATCTGTCTTTCCCCAAGGGTGGCTCTCTGAATGACTCTATTGATTCCGCTATGTGCTCCGTGTCTTACTTGTCATTTGTGTCTGTGATCAGACAATTCAGTCGAGGAGCCTTGCTGGCCAAGGCTAGTGTTGGGCGAACACCTAGATGTTCGTGTTCGCGAACGTTCGCCGAACATCGCCGCGATGTTCGGGTGTTCGCGCCGAACTCCGAACATAATAGAAGTCAAAGGGGACCCGAACTTTCGTGCTTTGTAAAGCTTCCTTACATGCTACATACCCCAAATTTGCAGGATATGTGCACCTTGGGAGTGGGTACAAGAGGAAAAAAAATATTTGAAAAAGAGCTTATAGTTTTTGAGAAAATTGATTGTAAAGTTTCAAAGGAAAAACTGTCTTTTAAATGTGGAAAATGTCATGTTTCTTTGCACAGGTAACACGCTTTTTGTCGCCATGCAGTCATAAATGTAATACAGAGAAGAGGTTCCAGGAAATGGGACCGGTAACGCAAACCCAGCACAAGCAGCAGAACACGTGATGGAACAGGAGGAGGCGCAGGAGGAGAAGGCCACGCTTTTTGAGACACAACATCCCAGGCCTTGCATGAGGACAAATAGCATGCGGATATAGCAATGCTTTTTGCCGCCATGCAGTCATAAATGTAATAAAGATGAGAGGTTCAATAAAGTGGGACTGGAAACGCTAACCCAGCAGCAGCACACGTGATGGAACAGGAGGAGGCGCAGGAGTAGAAGGCCACGCTTTTTGAGACACAACATCCCAGGCCTTGCATGAGGACAAATAGCGTGCGGATATAGCAATTCTTTTTGCCGCCATGCAGTCATAAATGTAATAAAGATGAGAGGTTCAATAAACAGGGACTGGAAACGCTAACCCAGCAGCAGCACACGTGATGGAACAGGAGGAGGCGCAGGAGGAGAAGGCCACGCTTTTTGAGACACAACATCCCAGGCCTTGCATGAGGACAAAAAGCGTGCGGATATAGCAATGCTTTTTGCCGCCATGCAGTCATAAATGTAATAAAGATGAGAGGTTCAATAAACAGGGACCGACAACGCTAACCCATCACAGATGGTCATTGTTCATGTTACTTGGTTGGGGTCCAGGAGTGTTGCATAGTCGTTTCCAATCCAGGATTGATTCATTTTAATTTGAGTCAGACGGTCTGCATTTTCTGTGGAGAGGCGGATACGCCGATCTGTGACGATGCCTCCGGCAGCACTGAAACAGCGTTCCGACATAACGCTGGCTGCCGGGCAAGCCAGCACCTCTATTGCGTACATTGCCAGTTCGTGCCAGGTGTCTAGCTTCGATACCCAATAGTTCAAGGGTGCAGATGGATTGTTCAACACAGCTACGCCATCTGACATGTAGTCCTTGACCATCTTCTCCAGGCGATCGGTGTTGGAGGTGGATCTGCACGCTTGCTGTTCTGTGGGCTGCTGCTGCATGGGTGTCAGAAAATGTTCCCACTCCAAGGACACTGCCGATACCATTCCCTTTTGGGCACTAGCTGCGGCTTGTGTTGTTTGCTGCCCTCCTGGTCGTCCTGGGTTTGCGGAAGTCAGTCTGTCGGCGTACAACTGGCTAGAGGAGGGGGAGGATGTCAATCTCCTCTCTAAAGTCTCCACAAGGGCCTGCTGGTATTCTTCCATTTTGACCTGTCTGACTCTTTCTTCAAGCAGTTTTGGAACATTGTGTTTGTACCGTGGATCCAGAAGGGTATAAACCCAGTAATTGGTGTTGTCCAGAATGCGCACAATGCGTGGGTCGCGTTCAATGCAGTCTAGCATGAATTGAGCCATGTGTGCCAGAGTCCTGCCAGAATCCTCATCATCCTCTTGTGAGCGTTGTGATAGTTGTTGTTGTGATGCATCATAGTCGTCACCTTCTTCCTGGTCTGCTTCTGCTGACCATTCGCGCTGAATTGTGGAAGTCCAACGTGCACCGCTCTGGCCCTCATCAGTGGTGGCATGAAATTCCTGCTCCAACTCCAGCTGTTCCTCCTCCTTCTTCGTCATAGCTGCTGGGGCCAGCGTTTCCTGAGGCGGATGGCCTGATGTTGGTACCATCACGCTGATCGTTTTCTCCTTCAGATTCCCCCAGTTGCATCATGACAGCTGTTTCCTTGATTTTCAACATTGACCTCTTCAGTAAACACAGCAGTGCTATGGTAATGCTGACTGAAGAGTTGTCACTGCTCACAAGCAACGTGGATTGCTCAAAATTTTGGAGGACTTGGCAGAGGTCCAACATGTTGGCCCAATCGGATCCACAGAAGCTTGGCAGCTGTCCGGATGCGCCTCGGTACTGCGCCGTCATGTACTGGACCACTGCACTCTTCTGCTCGCAAAAGCGGGCTAGCATGTGCAGCGTAGAATTCCAGCGCGTAGGGACATCACACAGCAAGCGATGGTGGGGGAGATTGAAGCGCTCCTGCATCTTGGCGAGTGCCCCAGAAGCAGTACTGGAATTTCTACAATGTTTGGCCACTCATCGCACCTTCAACAGAAGATCGGCCACGCCTGGGTATGTCCTCAGGAACCGCTGAACTACTAGGTTCTTCACGTGCGCCAGGCAAGGGATGTGTGTCAGCTTAGCCAACCTTAAAGCGCGAATGAGATTACTCCCATTATCACACACAACCATGCCCGGTTTCAGGTCCAGCGGTGCCAGCCACAAATCCGTCTGTTCCTTTATTCCCCTCCAAATTTCCTCCCCTGTGTGCTGCTTATCCTCAAGGCAGATCAGCTTCAGCAACGCTTGCTGACGCATGCCAACAGCTGTGCTGCACTGCTTCCACGATCCTACTGCTGCTGGGTTAGCATTTCCAGATGAGGTACAGCTTTGAGATGCGTTGTAGGAGAAGGAGTCAGAGAGGTAGGTGCTGCTGTTGTTATCTAGTGGGAGGGACGGCGGTGCAGCTGTTTGCGGCGTGGGCAACACCCGCGCCGTAGCAGGTAAGGAATCGCTGCCAGGCTCCACAAGGTTCACCCAGTGCGCGGTAAGGGAGATGTATCGACCCTGGCCGAACGCACTCGTCCAGGTGTCAGTGGTGAGGTGAACCTTGCAGGCAACGGCATTCTTCAAGCTTTGGGTTATTTTGCTGACCACGTGCTCATGCAACTCAGGCACTGCAGAGCGCGCAAAGTGGTAGCGGCTGGGAACCACGTAACGTGGGATGGCCACTGACATCATGCCCTTGAAGCTGTTTGTCTCCACCACTCGATATGGCAGCATTTCGCAGGCCAGAAGCTTGGCTATGCTGGCTGTTACTGCCACGGCCCGGGGGTCATTTGCTGGCAATTTCCCTTTTGCGCTCAAACATCTCCGAGACAGACAACTGAACCGTAGGGCTGCACACTGAAGGGCTGTTGGTTGTTGTGTTTGATGAACACTGGGAGACCTCAAGAGCACTACTCCGGAAAGTGACAGTGTCAGCGTCGTCTGATGTTTGTGAATGTTGTGAACCACGCAATGGCTGGGCTACTGCTGCTGCTGAGGCGGGTCTGGTGGTGAGTCTGGTGACCCCAAGGGAGGCAGTGTTGCTAGTACCCTGTCCTGCCGCGTTTGCCCACAGAGTGGGATGTTTGGATAGCATGTGGCGGCTCATGCTGGTGGTGGAGAGGTTGTTAATACTTTTCCCCCTGCTCAGGCGGGTCTTGCACACCTTGCAAATCACCATAGTACCATCCTCAGTGCAGTCTTCAAAGAAAGCCCAGACTTTGGAGCACCTGCCTTGCTGGTGATTTCTGTTTGCGCCTCTTTTGCCTCTCACTTGAACTTCCACGCTTGTGGTGCCTGAAATTGCGCGCCGCCTACCTTGTGGCACAAGGCGAACTCATGCAGCAGTGGGTTCTTCAACAGACTCATCTGTGCTGCTGCTACGACGGCGATGTTCTTGTTCACAAACAAAATCTGGGTCTATGTCCACATTGTCCATACCCTCCTCTTCCATCCCCTCAAACTCGTCATATGTCATTGTGGGGGGCCGCCGCCGTGGAGTAGAGCTCCCCAGAACAACCTCTGCGCAGCTCACTCCAACGTCGTCTTCCAGATCTTGTCGGCCAACCTCCTGCAATTGCAACCCCTCCTGCCCAACTTGCTCTGGGATTTGGGTTTCAAAGTCCTCGGACTCGCCTTGCATTTCAGTGCGCGGTGCATTTCCCACAGTTAATGGTTGTGAATCCGGGCACAACATTTCTGGCTGTTCCTCCATTGACCTTTCAAAGGTGGAAGTTTGTTGGGCTGGGAATAGCTCCTGCGAATACCCCATTGTGTCCTGAGGTAATTCATCGGACTGGTTATCTGGCAATTGTGTGCGTGGTGTCGCTGCCGGTTGTGTCAGCTTTGTGCCCACTGGCTCCTTGTAACTGGCTGAGGACTCGGACCTCGTGCGTGATGTGCTGGTGCTGCTTAACCCACTGCTGGATGCTTGAGAGGTCATCCAAGTAATTATCTGGTCCTGTTCTTTTGGATTTGTGAGGGTTGTTGTCCTGGACAACATGGGCGGTATTGAGTGGGTTTTCTTGGGTGCTCCCCTGTGGCCTGTACGTGAACCGTCAGGGGAAACACCTCTTCCCTTGACCCTCCCTCTTTCACCGGATTTCTTCCTCATTTCACTTATCCTTAAAGTACACGCTGACTGGCAGCAGTACAGTGGCAGTACAGAAATGCTATACAGTGGTGGGTGAGCGGTGTACCACTATCCCCAGCAGCGACACAGAGCACAATGCTATACAGTGGTGGGTGAGCGGTGTACCACTATTCCCAGCAGCGACACAAAGCACAATGCTATACAGTGGCGGGTGAGCGGTGTACTACTGTTCCCAGCAGACACAGAGTGGGAGTAAACACAATAATGCTATATAGTGCTGGGTGAGCGGTGTACACAGAGTGGCAGTAAACACAATGCTATATAGTGTGGCTGAGCGAGGTACACAGAGTGGCAGTAAACACAATGCTATATAGTGTGGCTGAGCGAGTGGTGTACTACTGTTCCCAGCAGACACAAAGTGGCAGTAAACACAATGCTATTGTAATGATTGCGGAATCGTCTCCGTGGTCAGCGCACCAGACGTGCGCTGACGCTGCGGATTTCCTCCACAAGCGTATAATTGAGGACACCCAGGCTAGGTGCTATGCACCTGCAGAGGGAAATTCCTGTCGGCCAGTGGAGCTGTGGAGTGCAGAGGAACAGCTCCTCTGCCCTACCACACACGCCAGACAGGAATTGTACGAAGGGAAGAAACGCAATCGCAAGAGAAGCGATTGAGAGTGAGCACAGAGACAGATTGTGTGTGTGTGTGCATAAAATTAGTCGCCAACCCGCGACTGTGCACACACCACAGCAGATAAGAAGCTGGAACGCGATCACGAGAGGTGCGATCGCCAGATGTGACACAAGGTACAGCAAGGCGGAGCACGAGAGTAGCAAAGGCACAGCAAATAATACAATAAGGAAATACGGAAAATAACAAACGCTAGCTAACCGCGAACACCGCACTCATTCGCAACAGTGCACGCGGTTATGCGCGGTCTCCACGTGATAAGCACAATAGAGACAAGCACGCCTAACTAACCATTAACAGACAAACATGAAACAGAGGACGCGAGCGCTTGCTTAACGGTTACCTCACCGAGCCTCCAGCAAGCGCAGCAGACAAGACAGACACACGCAAACAGGGACAAGCGACAGAAGGATCCCCAGCGCTAGCGAAAAGTGGCTAGCGCGATCCCAGAAGACAGAACAGAAGGATCCCCAGCGCTAGTGAAAAGTAGCTAGCGCGATCCCAGGAGACAGAGTAGCAGAACAGAAGGATCCCCAGCGCTAGCGAAAAGTGGCTAGCGCGATCCCAGAAGACAGAACAGAAGGATCCCCAGCGCTAGCGAAAAGTGGCTAGCGCGATCCCAGAAGACAGAACAGAAGGATCCCCAGCGCTAGCGAAAAGTGGCTAGCGCGATCCCAGGAGACAGAACAGAAGGATCCCCAGCAGTAGCGCTAGGGCGAGTGCGATCCAAACACACGGCAGACAGAACAGATGAGGTAGGCAGAAACAACCGCTGTTCCAACCTACACTCCAGACTCAATCAGAAGGATCCACAGCCGCTAACGCTAGGGCTTGTACGATCCAAACACAAGACAGACGGAACAGGCAAAACAGATAATACAACTTGACTGGACTAGAAGGGGAGCCTAAAGCAACCCCCAGGAATTAACTATATTAGATAGCAATGGCTGACACTCCAGCAGTGTCCATCAGGAACAGACCATGGAAGGGAAATGTCCAGCAAAGCATTCTGGGAGCAGAATGCTTTTATAGTGCCAGTCATCAAAAGAAGGCAGGTAAGGGATTTGCATGACTAATGTATGCAAATCCCTCAGCAACACAAGCTGCACAACTGACAGAAGGTCTCCTTTCCAGAGTCCTGCAGCAAGCAAACCTAAACAATGGTCAAAAGGCTGCCTGCCTGCGCAGGCAGCTGAGCGGATTCTCACAGTACCCCCCCTCCTAGGGTCGAATTCCAGACGACCCTCAAAACTGATATCTCCAAACCACTTTAACAGAAGACTCATGAAGGTCGGGCCAGCCCGACAAGGTCCAATTCCAGAGTCAGTCCACCCGAAACCGACCTCATCTGAAACAGAAGCCACCGAAACATGCCCGTCAGCACTACCAGTCTCAGCGTAACACCCATCAGGACTGTGGATACCAGAGAAGAAGCCATCGACACCCTCCAGACAATACCCACCACCTTCCAAGGAGCGTCCGAAAATACCAAACCTGCCACAATACCTGTTCGAAGTGTCCCTTACAACACAAAAGCCACCGTTGATCTTATCCAGGGTACCAAGCAAAATCTCTCCCGGAATCTCCCAGAACCTTTTGAAGCTCCACAGAGATCCCAAGAGGGTAGAACAATCACCAGGCTCACATGGAGAATTACCAAGAACCCCCATGGAACCAATGACAATTCCGGATTCAGAATTACGAGGACACCCATCAAGATCAAGACTTTCAGGGACCACTTCTGGGCATGCAAGCAGGCAGGCCATATCAGAGCATGTCTCCACCGAGGAAGCATCTGAGTACGCTGGTAACCGAGGCACACTTGGGCTTTCTGGGTCACAGAGCACACTGGGGTACACCAGCACAGGAGAAACCTCAGGACATGTCGGGGAACTGCCAACCTCAGAGTCCGGCACGTCAAGACCAAAACCAGTACCGGGCAAAGAATCATCATGAGTGGAGGTCACAGGCACTGGACTTTCAAAAGAAGACTCGGATACAAATTCAGAAATTTCTGTGACAATAATATCATCATTGACTACACAGGCGTGAAGCTCCATCAGAGCTGAAAAGGTAGCCAGCAAGGCAGCAATGCCTACTGAAGTGGGCAACACCTCAGAAGGACTTGGGGGGCAGGAGACGTCTCCTACAAGTTCTGCACCCTTTGGGAGGAACTCGGAGATCTCCAGGAGGTCAGACAGGACCTCAGGAACTTCCTTTTTCAAGTTTCCTAAGAAGGATTCTGAACTATCCATGTTACAGGGCAAGGCTTGAACTTTATTTTGTAAACCGGGCAGATGTCCCAGGGAAGGTTCCACCATAAACTGAGACTGAATTTCATCATCAGGACAGGGATACACAGAAATATCTAGTGAAACTAACTCTGGCTTTCTGAGTTTAATTTCACTGCAGGGAAATTCCTCCATAGCAGTCAAACCAGACTGCAATTCCAAAATAGCAGAGAAACAGGTAACAATGGTTGCAATACCTAGACGAGCCTCTAGGGACACTGCAGGAGATTTTAAACAAGGTAATATTGACTCATCCAGATTACTGGGTGGAGAGTCAGTACTTACTTCAGAATCAGACTCGCAAAAGTCAATGCGGGTGGACATAATGTCTTTATTCATGATACAGGGCAGGCTCAGAGACATCTTCTCTGGACAGAGCAAAGGTGCTTCAGTATCAGGTTCACAAAACCAAAGTGCTGTCTCACTCTTAGACTCGGCCAACGATGTCGAATCCGAGGAGACAGAACGCAAAATTTGCGAATCCACAATCGCTTTAGGTTGCGAAACCGAACACTCCAAAGGCAGGGATTCTGAGGTCTCCAAGCTGGATTGCTGGATCTCAGAAACGCCAGCTGACAATGTACCTTTACAAACGTCACCTGAATGACGTACACGTAGTTCATTCAGAATCATTTTCCACATACAAATCAGCGGACTCACAAAGTCAAATTCACACCCCTTTTTTTCTCTTAAGGCGGAAGCATAACTTATATATGCTCTCAAGACAGATTCACTTCTGGCAATGTAGTACTCACAAAACGACTCTGAATCGTTCTCCAATTCATACGCCAACGCTTCGAGCTGTTTTTTCTGGAATGGGGGCTCCCATTCACACCTGACTAGGTCTGAGCATTCATACTGAACCATGTTAGGGGAAGTTGTGACAACAACATGAGGAATCATATTAATTTTACTCTTGAAACTGCATAGTTTGGGAATTTTCCCCATAGCAAGATCATAGATGGAGGATCTTAAAGTAGTACTGAGAGAAGAAGATCTGTTTTTACATGACAACGGATCACACAAATCATTGACAAAACTGACACACTCACGCCGATCACAATCGACAGGAACATCTGAGAAACCAGCATCAGATCGCACAGATTTAACCTCTAAACAAACGAGAGAAACTCCATCAGAATTCACCCAGGTGTCCACAGTCGAGGCACACCCATTCATTTCAGGTCGCACAGTGTCCAAACTCACTTGCTTTACCCCAGAAAGACAGGAATAATCATGTGACAATGGTGTCTCTTTATTGGAAATAATTGGTTGGTGTGTGTGCATTTCGTCCAAAATAGTCTGCCACACATAAATCACCAGATCCACATCACACTCATCACATTCATCAGAATCGATCAAAAGGTACATAGAGTCGAGACAATCATTCAGGTCATCCGCGCTCTTTGCGATATAAAAATCGCAAAAGGCTTTCCAATCGAAATCAAACTCTTCCAACAAGGCCCCAATCTCCCATGAGGCAAATGGCGGTTCAAACAACCCAGTATCTAGGTAATCTCCATATGGGTTGGGGTCAGGAACGAGGACAGACTTTTTAACTGCTTTAATGTAGTGTGCGATCCTACCTATAATAGGATCCACATATGCCTTTGCCTCAGGCAATGACATCTGAACAAAATCGAAGGTTCCCTCTGCCCTGGGAATTTTGGTTTGGCTGGACATTCTGTAACGATTGCGGAATCGTCTCCGTGGTCAGAGCACCAGACGTGCGCTGACGCGGCGGATTTCCTCCACAAGCGTATAATTGAGGACACCCAGGCTAGGTGCTATGCACCTGCAGAGGGAAATTCCTGTCGGCCGGTGGAGCTGTGGAGTGCAGAGGAACAGCTCCTCTGCCCTACCACACTCGCCAGACAGGAATTGTACGAAGGGAAGAAACGCAATCGCAAGAGAAGCGATTGAGAGTGAGCACAGAGACAGATTGTGTGTGTGTGCATAAAATTAGTCGCCAACCCGCGACTGTGCACACACCACAGCAGATAAGAAGCAGGAACGCGATCGCGAGAGGTGCAATCGCCAGATGTGACACAAGGTACAGCAAGGCGGAGCATGAGAGTAGCAAAGGCACAGCAAATAATACAATAAGGAAATACGGAAAATAACAAACGCTAGCTAACCGCGAACACCGCACTCATTCGCAACAGTGCACGCGGTTATGCGCGGTCTCCACGTGATAAGCACAATAGAGACAAGCACGCCTAACTAACCATTAACAGACAAACATGAAACAGAGGACGCGAGAGCTTGCTTAATGGTTACCTCACCGAGCCTCCAGCAAGCGCAGCAGACAAGACAGACACACGCAAACAGGGACAAGCGACAGAAGGATCCCCAGCGCTAGCGAAAAGTGGCTAGCGCGATCCCAGAAGACAGAACAGAAGGATCCCCAGCGCTAGCGAAAAGTAGCTAGCGCGATCCCAGGAGACAGAGTAGCAGAACAGAAGGATCCCCAGCGCTAGCGAAAAGTGGCTAGCGCGATCCCAGAAGACAGAACAGAAGGATCCCCAGCGCTAGCGAAAAGTGGCTAGCGCGATCCCAGAAGACAGAACAGAAGGATCCCCAGCGCTAGCGAAAAGTGGCTAGCGCGATCCCAGGAGACAGAACAGAAGGATCCCCAGCACTAGCGCTAGGGCGAGTGCGATCCAAACACACGGCAGACAGAACAGATGAGGTAGGCAGAAACAACCGCTGTTCCAACCTACACTCCAGACTCAATCAGAAGGATCCACAGCCGCTAACGCTAGGGCTTGTACGATCCAAACACAAGACAGACGGAACAGGCAAAACAGATAATACAACCTGACTGGACTAGAAGGGGAGCCTAAAGCAACCCCCAGGAATTAACTATACTAGATAGCAATGGCTGACACTCCAGCAGTGTCCATCAGGAACAGACCATGGAAGGGAAATGTCCAGCAAAGCATTCTGGGAGCAGAATGCTTTTATAGTGCCAGTCATCAAAAGAAGGCAGGTAAGGGATTTGCATGACTAATGTATGCAAATCCCTCAGCAACACAAGCTGCACAACTGACAGAAGGTCTCCTTTCCAGAGTCCTGCAGCAAGCAAACCTAAACAATGGTCAAAAGGCTGCCTGCCTGCGCAGGCAGCTGAGCGGATTCTCACAGCTATATAGTGTGGCTGAGCGAGGTACACAGAGTGGCAGTAAACACAATGCTATATAGTGTGGCTGAGCGAGCAGTGTACTACTGTTCCCAGCAGACACAGAGTGGCAGTAAACACAATGCTATATAGTGTGGCTGAGCGAGGTACACAGAGTGGCAGTAAACACAATGCTATATAGTGTGGCTGAGCGAGCAGTGTACTACTGTTCCCAGCAGACACAGAGTGGCAGTAAACACAATGCTATATAGTGTGGCTGAGCGAGGTACACAGAGTGGCAGTAAACACAATGCTATATAGTGTGGCTGAGCGAGCGGTGTACTACTGTTCCCAGCAGACACAGAGTGGCAGTAAACACAATGTTATATAGTGTGGCTGAGCGAGGTACACAGAGTGGCAGTAAACACAATGCTATATAGTGTGGCTGAGCGAGCAGTGTACTACTGTTCCCAGCAGACACAGAGTGGCAGTAAACACAATGCTATATAGTGTGGCTGAGCGAGGTACACAGAGTGGCAGTAAACACAATGCTATATAGTGTGGCTGAGCGAGCAGTGTACTACTGTTCCCAGCAGACACAGAGTGGCAGTAAACACAATGCTATATAGTGTGGCTGAGCGAGGTACACAGAGTGGCAGTAAACACAATGCTATATAGTGTGGCTGAGCGAGCAGTGTACTACTGTTCCCATCAGACACAGAGTGGCAGTAAACACAATGCTATATAGTGTGGCTGAGCGAGCGGTGTACTACTGTTCCCAGCAGCGACACACAATGACTGGGGGGACCCTGGCTAGCGTGGCTGGAGCGCGAACTACCCTGCCTGCCTACCCAAAGCTAAACCCACAGACAAATGGCGGAGATATGACGTGGTTCGGGTATTTATTTACCCGAACCACATGACAGTTCGGCCAATCAGAGCGTGTTCGGGTCCGAACCACGTGACCCGTTCGGCCAATCCGTTCGGGGAACGTTCGGCCATGCGCTCTTAGTTCGGCCATGTGGCCGAACGGTTTGGCCGAACACCATCAGGTGTTCGGCCGAACTCGAACATCACCCGAACAGGGTGATGTTCTGCAGAACCCGAACAGTGGCGAACACTGTTCGCCCAACACTAGCCAAGGCCGACATTAAGTCGGCTTTCCGCTTACTACCAATCTGGCCTGGGGCCTATAATTCTCTGGGTTTTCAATTTGAGAATAAGTTCTATTTTGATATGTGTCTCCCCATGGGCTGTTCACTTTCATGTTGCTATTTTGAAATTTTTGCCACCTTTTTGGAATGGGCAGTACAGAGAGAATGTCGAGCGGGCCGTGTTTTGCACTACCTTGACGATTTTATTTTCGTCGGTCCTTCAAATTCTGATGCAGCTTTTAATTTGTTTCGCATTTTTCGGGGGGTTTCGGACGCTCTGGGTGTACCTTTAGCGGAAGAGAAATCTGTTCTGCCAGTGACGGAATTGATTTTTTGTGGTATCACCATTGATACGGTCCGGATGGAGTTTCGTCTCCCTATGGAAAAAATTTCAATCTGAAGGAGCTGCTCAATAAACTATTGAGCAAGCATAAAGCGACGGTTAAGGAGCTGCAGGAACTCCTGGGTCGTTTGGCATTTGCAAGTAGAATCATGCCCATGGGGAGGGTTTTCTCTCGTCGTACTGAGCGTTTATTATCAGGCCTAAAGAACCCTACATGGCATGTAAGATTGACTAGACCAGTCAAAGAAGATTTTTTGGTCTGGTATGGCTTCCTTGTTAATTTTAACGGGCGATCAATGTGGCAGGAGGGCTTCGTTAAAGATGTTAACATGGACTTGTACACAGACACAGCCGAGTCAATTGGCTATGGTGCTTATTTTCAAGGACAATGGAGCGCTGAAAAATGGCCTGAGGATTGGTTCACCCTCGGTTACACTAAAATCATTGTACTCCTGGAGTTGTTTCCGGTTTTAGTTTCAATAGCCATCTGGGGCCATAGTTGCGCTAATAAGCGCATACTATTGCAATCTGACAACAAGGGAGTGGTCTTTGCCGTAAATACCCTGACTTCAAAGTCTTTACCGGTTTTGCAAATCCTTAGACAATTGGTATTATTATGCTTACGGTTTAATATATGGTTGAAGGTGGTTCATCTGCCGGGCAAATTGAATTGAAGATGCTTTATCCCGACAGCAATTTGCGTTATTCAGAGAGCTGGCGCCATCTGCGATCCAAGAGGGTGTCCCCTGTCCGGCACATCTATGGAAGTTAATCGGGAGCTAGTATCATCGGCAATACGCCAGTCACTGTCAGCCAAAACATGGGCTGAGTACTCAGCTGCATGGGCTGATTGGTGTGCTTACGCAAAGGCTGGTGGTATATCACCTTTAGCGGGCGAAGTAGAACTGTTTTTATCTTTCATTTGCGCTAAGCTTTCCGAGGGTTCGTCGGTATCCTCGCTCCAGCGTGTGTTGGCAGGTGTCACGGACGATTGCGGGGACGCAGGCGCGTCCTGGACGCCCGTGAAGAAAAGAACGATCGCACTCGATTCCTGCATCAAGTGCGCCTCAGATCACTAGAACCAAGATCTGATGTGCAGTATCCCTCTGCTTAGGAACAGCTGGGAAATCTGTCTTAGCTGAAGTGACAGCCTGGGGGGAAGGTGTTAATTAGCTTGGACATATTCCCTGTGGAAGGCACAATTTCCCTTTTGGTTCTGCGAACCAGGTGACACTTAGCTGATCTCATGGAGATGTTAATTAACCAAAGGAGGCCTAGGTCCAGCCAAGCAGGCTACGAATCCACGGGAGGTCTTGACACTCTGTTCTCTGCTAAAGATCAAAGGAAAGTCAGCTGTTAGCAGCTAAAACACCTCCTGAATTAACCTCAGGCTCATGGCATAATCCATAACTTCCCTGATCTGTAATATTTCTGGGGTTCCTGAGATGGCAGCTTCATCAAACGTGGGGGAAGTGTAGCATGAGCCCCGGTGCTGGTTCTGAGGAAGTTTCAGAACCTTCGGAGGTAAGGACTGCCAGCTAGGCAGTTTCAAGTGCCCTGATGATACCACAGGGGTCCCACCCCTCATGTCTGGTATCAGGGCGCTGGGTAAATCGAGACAGACCTGAAAATGTTAATAAATCTGCCCTGACCTGTACGGTTCTGTGAGATGGAGCCCATATATGGGTAGATATGATTTCTGGTCCTCAGGATAAGGGGAGGGCTCATCTCATCCTCCAAGGGGGTGTGTGGCTCCCCGCCCTCACTCCCTCCTACTGACTCAGGGGCATAAGAATGGCAGAGGACCCAAACTCAAGGTCCTCCACACTGAACCATCTTGCACTCATCAGATGCCAGCTTGAGGATATGCTGGTATCCACCTGGTCTGAACTCTGGACTTTGAAACCAAGGACTTTATGATTCTTCCCACAATAAGGACATCTTTCCAGGAACTAAGTATTTTTCTCCCTTCTTTTATTTTTCATACTGGCTATTACTGTTTTAATAATTGTTGATTTTTCATAATTGTCTGTATATATTAATTATTTATATTGCGTGAATAAACGACTTTCCCCAAGTCATTCACTGTTTCGCTACCCTGCTTATCAGCACACACAGAAATGATCCCGGGTCTCTGAAGATACGCTACTGTTTGTTTGTTGTTGGCTAGACAGAATATCGTGTGTTTAACCGTTTTATTCGCAGGATTAGTCAGTCAGTTAGTGGGCCCCACGGTCCCATAGTAACCGCGGTGGTGGCAGTTTACTCTGAACCAGTAGGTGACGTTGTAATTACCCGTGTCTCACAGGCTCCCTTCTGAGTTGTCTGCGGCTAATTCTTAACGGTTCCTGCGCATTGACTGCGACCAGAGTTCGCACGATCTGTGCGCTGGCACCATTTAGAAGGCTAAGTGCGGTCAGCCACTAGAGCTCCTGTGACAGTGTTAGGCAGCGGTTGGGACCTGTGTTGTGCTGAAAGTATCTGCGATAGCGCTAGCGCTATCGAGAAACGAACTAATTCGTTGGTGTAGCTGGAAGGCAATATATTTTTTATATATACAGAGAGACTGTGTAGCCAGTACCCCTCCCCAAAAGTTTTATTTTATTTGGCATGGAAATGTCCGGGAACTACCAGAACATGTGCCTAGCAGACCTGGAAAATCTTTGCGAAGAGAGGGGCATTGGCATCCTCCGCAAGAACAAACGGGACCTGATAGCAGACTTGTCCAGATGGGATGCCCAGCAACTGCGGGAGCCGGGAGTGTCCGCTGAAGTGGATACCAGCCCATCTGACAGTCTAGGGGAACCAGAGACTGAAGATCCTAGGCGTACAGAGGTTGAGCATCCTGCGGGCCCTGTTGCAACAGTTACGCCAGAGACTGTCAGTATGGACCCCAATCCCAGAGTTTCTGACAGTACTCGCCCGGAACTGGCCAGTACTGGACTGTCCATGGGTGCTGACCCGGTAATGCAGCAGGCATTACAAAAGCTGATGGAGACTGACCTGGACAAGTACCTGCAGTACATGCGTGAGGAGCGCCAATCTGCAGAACGGGAGCGCCAACGACAGCATGAGCTAAACATGGCAAAAGTGCAACAGGCCAGCCGGAGTTCACCGCCCAGCCTCCCTGCTGAAGGAGCTGCAGCACCCGTAAGTGCAAAATTTAAATTTGCTAATATTGAAGAAGACACTGACATTGACTTGTTTTTGCGGTCTTTTGAAAAAGCATGCCGTCAGTATCGTCTGTCCCAAGACCAGTGGGCCAGACATCTGACACCTTTGCTGCGCTACAAAGCGCTTGATGCTTTCGCAGAATTGCCTGCGGAAAAGGATAATGATTATGATGCTATAAAAGACGCTATCATTACTAAGTACCAGCTGACGCCAGAAGCCTATCGCAAAAAGTTCAGGGCCTGGCAGAAAAAGTCTTCTGATTCGTACCGAGATGTGGTCAGCAGCTTGCTCACCACACTCCGCCAGTGGACACTCGGCCTCACCAAAGGGTCTTATGGCGTCCTGGAGGACTTGATAGTCCTGGAACAATTTCTGAACATTTGCCCTGCTGATGTACGACAGTTTGTGTTAGAACGCAGGCCGGCTTCAGCCACTGTCGCTGCAGACCTTGCTGAGACTTTTGCAACTACCCGGGTGGCTGATACACGCAGAACTGTCCCATCCAGCTGGAGAGGAGGTCAGCCCAATACCTCGGCAGACCCTCCTGCCCCTGTGAGCCGTCCGCCACAGAGGCCACCCAGCGCAGCTGCTGCACCCAGGCCCGCAGCGCCTGGAGAGGTCACCTGTCACTACTGCCGCCAGCCCGGACACATGAAATTCGACTGTCCGGAGCGGAGACAGACACCACCAGCACCTGGATCATCTGCATCACCTGCACCTCACCCACAGCAGAGGCAGCCCGCCAGCGAACCACAGCCTGGATCATCCGATTTTGTCCTGTTTGCCCGCGGAAAGGAAATCCGCGACCGAACCGACCAGCAGCAACTTGTTAGAGTGAACGGCAAAGTTGTCACCGGATTTCGAGACACCGGAGCTGACATCACGTTAGTTCACTCACATCTTGTGCCAAAGGAGAGCATCAGCTCCAGCCGATCTCTTGCCCTTACTGGAGTAGAGGGCACCCTTTTCCACATAGCCCACGCCAGAGTGAAGCTGGATTGGGGAGTGGGAGGGGTCCACGAAAGGGTTGTTGGGGTTATGAAGGATCTCCCAGTCCCTGTGTTGCTAGGGACTGATTTGGGCAAGCTTGTGTCCTACTATGAACCTGCCACGACCGCCTTGTCGCTCACGGAAGGAGACGGACTCTCCACCCACCACCAGGTACTTTATACACTTGGGGGAGCACCAGGGGGAGGTGGGTTGAATGTGCCCAGTTCAAGGGTACCAGGTTCAATAGTGCCTGCTTCAAAGGCACCTGAGTTTGATGTACAGACTGTCTGTTGTGATGATGCTGTAACTGTACCTGAGTTTACTGTACAACCTATCTGTAATGAAACAATGTCTATACCTGTCAATATCATTACTGCATGCAATGATGATTTGAGTACTGTCCGTCTGTGCCATTCTGACAGTGTACCGGTGCTAGCAGTACCGCGCAGCTGCACTGCTCAGAACCTGGGCTCAGAACAGGTGGAGGGGGTTCCGGCCTCCTCCCCCTCCTCTGACCGCAGGGATGAGACCTTTCAGCCGCTGGCCTCGTGTGACATGAGCCAGTTGGCTGAAACTGACAGCGCCGTATTCTCAGCCGCACTACAAAGTGACCCAAGCCTGGAGGTGCTCAGGCAGCGAGCCGCTGAGCCCCTCGCAGACGGGGCTGCTTTCAAGGTGTACTGGGAAGGTGGGAGACTGTACAGTGAGTCTGTACAGCCCCCTACAGGTAGATCCCACGCGAATACCAAGTGGCTTGTGGTCCCGAGTGCGTTCAGGGGACATGTGCTGAAATCCGCACATGGTAATCCTCTGACAGGGCACTCGGGTGTCCGCAAGACACTCGCCGGTATTCGGAACCAGTTTTATTGGCCCCGGATGAACAGGGATGTAGCAAACTACTGCAGGGCATGTGCCGTCTGTCAGGAGCTGGGAAGGTCCAGGGATTCCCGCGGGGTTCCCTTAGGTCCACAGCCACTCAGCAGGGGAACCCTGCGTGGGCTGGCTGTTGACCTAACCAACCCACTGCCCGTTGTCAGCAGTCCCGGCAGACACCACGTCCGACTGCAGTGGCGCAAACGCCCTGTCCAGAACGGTCCATGTTGGGTCAACCCTGAGGGTAGCAGACCGCGACCGGTCCAGGGGAACCGAGCCACAGGCTCCAATAGGTTTTCCCGCCGTACCGGCAACTCGAGGCCCGTCAGCCAGGTTAGCGGCGCCGCCACACATCTTGCGGATGAGTGGCTAAGCCACGGACAAGGGGGAGGGCTGTCACGGACGATTGCGGGGACGCAGGCGCGTCCTGGACGCCCGTGAAGAAAAGAACGATCGCACTCGATTCCTGCATCAAGTGCGCCTCAGATCACTAGAACCAAGATCTGATGTGCAGTATCCCTCTGCTTAGGAACAGCTGGGAAATCTGTCTTAGCTGAAGTGACAGCCTGGGGGGAAGGTGTTAATTAGCTTGGACATATTCCCTGTGGAAGGCACAATTTCCCTTTTGGTTCTGCGAACCAGGTGACACTTAGCTGATCTCATGGAGATGTTAATTAACCAAAGGAGGCCTAGGTCCAGCCAAGCAGGCTACGAATCCACGGGAGGTCTTGACACTCTGTTCTCTGCTAAAGATCAAAGGAAAGTCAGCTGTTAGCAGCTAAAACACCTCCTGAATTAACCTCAGGCTCATGGCATAATCCATAACTTCCCAGATCTGTAATATTTCTGGGGTTCCTGAGATGGCAGCTTCATCAAACGTGGGGGAAGTGTAGCATGAGCCCCGGTGCTGGTTCTGAGGAAGTTTCAGAACCTTCGGAGGTAAGGACTGCCAGCTAGGCAGTTTCAAGTGCCCTGATGATACCACAGGGGTCCCACCCCTCATGTCTGGTATCAGGGCGCTGGGTAAATCGAGACAGACCTGAAAATGTTAATAAATCTGCCCTGACCTGTACGGTTCTGTGAGATGGAGCCCATATATGGGTAGATATGATTTCTGGTCCTCAGGATAAGGGGAGGGCTCATCTCATCCTCCAAGGGGGTGTGTGGCTCCCCGCCCTCACTCCCTCCTACTGACTCAGGGGCATAAGAATGGCAGAGGACCCAAACTCAAGGTCCTCCACACTGAACCATCTTGCACTCATCAGATGCCAGCTTGAGGATATGCTGGTATCCACCTGGTCTGAACTCTGGACTTTGAAACCAAGGACTTTATGATTCTTCCCACAATAAGGACATCTTTCCAGGAACTAAGTATTTTTCTCCCTTCTTTTATTTTTCATACTGGCTATTACTGTTTTAATAATTGTTGATTTTTCATAATTGTCTGTATATATTAATTATTTATATTGCGTGAATAAACGACTTTCCCCAAGTCATTCACTGTTTCGCTACCCTGCTTATCAGCACACACAGAAATGATCCCGGGTCTCTGAAGATACGCTACTGTTTGTTTGTTGTTGGCTAGACAGAATATCGTGTGTTTAACCGTTTTATTCGCAGGATTAGTCAGTCAGTTAGTGGGCCCCACGGTCCCATAGTAACCGTGGTGGTGGCAGTTTACTCTGAACCAGTAGGTGACGTTGTAATTACCCGTGTCTCACAGGCTCCCTTCTGAGTTGTCTGCGGCTAATTCTTAACGGTTCCTGCGCATTGACTGCGACCAGAGTTCGCACGATCTGTGCGCTGGCACCGTTTAGAAGGCTAAGTGCGGTCAGCCACTAGAGCTCCTGTGACAGCAGGCATTTCATTTTTTCGTCGATTGCATAATTCTACCCCATGCGCGAATCACTTTATAGTTAAACAACTTATTAAGGGCCTTAAAGAGAACCCGAGGTGTGTTTAAAGAATGTTATCTGCATACAGAGGCTGGATCTGCCTATACAGCCCAGCCTCTGTTGCTATCCCAAACCCCACTAAGGTCCCCCTGCACTCTGCAATCCCTCATAAATCACAGCCGTGCTGTGAGGCTGTGTTTACATCTGTAGTGTCAGTCTCAGCTGCTTCCTCGCCTCCTGCATAGCTCCGGTCACTGCCCCCGTCCCTTTCCTCCAATCAGCAGGGAGGGAAGGGATGCAGGCGGGGACTGGAGTTCTGCAGGAGGCGGGGAGAGCAGCAGACTGACACTATAGAGATAAACACAGCCAGCTCTGACAAGCTGTTTGTCAGCAGCACGGCTGTGATTTATGAGGGATTGCAGAGTGCAGGGGGACCTTAGGGGGGTTTGGGATAGCAACAGAGGCTGGGCTGTATAGGCAGATCCAGCCTCTGTATGAAGATAATATTCTTCAAACTCACCTCGGGTTCTCTTTAAGTCTTCCTCTGCTATCCCAGACGGCAGGCGCCCAATTACTTTTGAGCTCCTGGGTGACTTGCTGCGTGTTCTGCCAACGATTTGTTCTTCGGATTACGAAGTTCGCTTGTTCCGCGCAGCCTTTACGCTTGCGTTTTTTGGCGCTTTGCGTATTTCGGAACTGGTGTCCAGATCAAAACTGGTTCACACGGGTTTGGGCCACCAGGATGTGGCCTTGACTAGTGACTCAGTCCAAAATTTTTATTAAGAAATCCAAAACGGACAGATTTGGTAGGGGGCGTGGCTCTCACTTTATAAACTGGATGATGGTTTGTCATGCCCTTGTTATGCAATTTTCAATTTTCTACAGCTGCGGGCTCCCTCTTTATCATTCCTTGCGCATGCCGACGGTGCCCCACTGTCCATGTTCCAGTTCAGGTCAGTTTTAAGCAAATGCCTAAGTGTTCTCGGGCTGAAAGCCTTAAAATTCTCTAGCCATTCTTTTAGGATTGGTGCGGCTACTGAGGCAGCCAGACTTGGTTTAGCAGAATCTGTGATTAAACGCATTGGCAGGTGGGAGTCTAGGAGGTACAAATTATATATCTGCCCTGCCTTATCCTGTTACTAATGTTTTATTTTTCAGGTCTCAAAAGGGTGGTCTGGATAGTTGGACACTCTTTCATCTTCTGGGCCCGGATGAGAGCTAAAGAAAGGCCTTATTCTGAGCAGTTGGATCTCAATGTGGATGATTACCATATTTATTGGAAGGGTGCTAGGGGAATGCGTTGGACTTCATTTGTCCCAAAAATGTTATCCCTGTTAGATTCCTGGCCTGTACCTGATATCCTAATTGTGCACCTAGGGGGCAACGATTTGGGTAAGGTCAAGACGCTTGACCTTATGTCACAGATGCGTCAAGACTTCCAGCAGATCCACGATTCCTTTCCCCACACACAATTCTCGTTTTCTCAGAAATGGTTCAACGCTATCTTTGGTTAAAGGGTTCTCGCAGATTCTTGGAGAAAATCTGCAAAAGAGTTAATTTTGCGATGAGCAAATTTATGCCGTCGGTGGGCGGTTTCACGTTTCGCCACACCGAGCTAGAGGGAGATGTCCCAGGCTTGTACCGCCGGGATCTTGTTCATTTGTCCCCAATAGGACTGGACATTTTTAATTTGGACTTGCAAAGCATGGTTGAGAGGGCTGTGGGCGGTGGTGCCAGGCCTTAGCCTGGCGTGTGGCGGTTAAAGTCGCCCACGATTGTGGGTTGACTAGTTTTTGACTTGGATTTCTTGGCATAATACTAGTCTAAAGACTGTATTTTGGAATATTTATTGTTATACTGTTTGGAGTTTTATTTGGTTATATGATTTCGGATTGAATGGTCAAAGTTTTATAATAAAGATTAATTATTTAATTAAAAAAATAAACCGCAATAAACAGTGCCTACGGCCATTTTCATCCAGCCTGGTGTTTGTTTCTTCTTTATTATGATATTATGGTTAATCATGTATGTACCACTTAAATTCCCATGGAAGGCCATAGTGCCAGTATAAAACGCAGGCCTCTTGGGAATTTGGTGGGCAGACAGTTAGGGCTGGAACCCACAGGAGCGCTTTTGGCAGCGTTTTGGCAGCACTGCGATACGCTAGCAGTTTGCCAAAACGCTGGGCTAATGTTAATGGATGGGGCAACTTCCACAGGAGCGTTTGCGTTTCCCAGAAACGCAAACGCAGGACCTGCAGCATTTTGGGAGCGTTAGCGCTTCAATGTAAAGTATTGAAACGCTAGCAGAAACGCTCAGCAAAACCTAAACTGAGCGGTTTTGCTAGCGTTTTGCGGTTAAGCACACTGTAACAAAATGAAAAATAATTCACAGGACCAATCAGGATAAAAACGCAAAACGCAAAACGCTAGGCACCCGCTGGGGAAAAAAATACAATGTTGCAAAACACGACCAAAAACGCGCATGAATCCGCTTGCAAACCGCTCAGACAAAACGCTAGCGGTTGCGTTTTGCGTTTGCGGTTTTCAGTGGGTTCCAGGCCTTAGGGTTTCCCTATAGGTTTTCATAGTTAGTTAGCAGGTATTTCTGGTAGGATTTTATATAGCTAATGAAGGTTATACAGGTAGGGATAGTTATATACTACTGACAGGATTAAGGGTACTCATAGGGTTAAATTGTTTTTTCTGTTTGATGCTGGCTGTGTCTTTCTTTTCTTTCAGGTGATGGGCTGTCCCTAGAAAGCCTGTGAGGAATCGGTTGCAGTGCGGATGCCCAAAGGAGCTCTCTGTGATTGGCAGCTGTCATTTGGAGCCAAGATTTTTCCGGCCAATCACAGAGGGGGTCCTGTCAAGACATCTCTGATGCTCTGTGTAGCTCTTCAGTTTCCAGTCAGGCGAGCTGGGAGCACCCACCCGCCCTCCCTTTTGTTCAAAGACTGTCGTAGGCTTATTGACTTTATTGGCGGTTAAAGTCGCCCACGATTGTGGGTTGACTAGTTTTTGACTTGGATTCACATCCTCCTCTAGTGGTAGACAGGTCATGTGTATGCTCGGTGTGTATTCGACCCCACAAGTGGGGCTTGCACTCTTTTGCAGGTAGGCACTAGTCTGTTTTTAAGTAGCGCTGCTCATTTCCTTGCTGTGTATCTGTCACACTGTAACAACACTGCAATTAAAGTAAGCTAACTCAATACAAATGAATTATATATAACTGGTAGTAGTAGACTAGTTGTAGTAGTGCTAGTAGAACTTCAACTGATGGAGTGACAGGAGCACACACTAACTACTGTCTATCTGTCACACACTGACTGACTCTAAGGGCCCGTTCAGACTGCAAAACGCGGACGGCCACACGCCATCCGCGTTTGTGTGCGTTGCGCGGCTGATCCCATCACTGAAAAGTGAATGGGACAGCCGCGCATTTTTGTAAAATCTGCATGCAGCATGCGTTCCCGGACCGCACAGGTCCGGAACGCATGCAGTGTGAACATCAGACATTGCACTCTATGCACTGTCTGATGTCGTGCGTGTCGGCCTCCTGCACGCGTTTCCAAAACGCGGCTGGAAACGCGTGCAGTCTGAACGGGCCCTAACAGCAGCACTACAGTAACTATCTGTAGTAAATGAAGCTAACACAGTATTAGTAATCACTCTAACAACTAACTACACACAATATAAGACTAGTAGTAGCAGGGCTGGGCCGAGGCATAGGCTGGAGAGGCTCCAGCCTCAGGGCGCAGTGTAGGAGGGGGAGCACAATTCATTCAGCTATCATTCCTAATTGTGTTTGAAGCAGAAAGAAATAAGAAAAGGGAATACATAGCAATGACTGCAAGCCAGATAACTAGAGATAAAGGTGTTGGGGAGGTTGTGGGCCCTGTGGTCCTCTTAGTCTAATAGCAATCAGTGTGATGGCTGGGGTGGCAGGGATGGGGGGGCGCACTTTGGTGTCTCAGCCTTGGGTGCTGGAGGACCTTGTCCCGCCTCTGAGTAGTAGTACAGTAATCTAATCCCTAATAACCTACAAGCTATACTGTAGCTAAGGCTGGCAGCAGGCCTAGCCTGTGTACAGAGCAGGCCCTAACCTAGGCTAGCAGCTGCAGCACTGAGTCTTACTGTCACACTGACTGAAATCAAAATACAATCTAGCTAACTAAAAAGCAATAAAATACTGATGTAGTACAGGTGTTTAGGAGCAAAAATGCTAGGTTTAACACAGCACTTGCTTAGCCAACAGCACTGGAGATATCTCTCATCGAGCAGTCACAAGCAAGGACAAGATTCTCATCATGGCGCCCGCCTTATATACAGGAGGGGCTGGCCAGGGTTCCCCTCTCTGATTGCTTGCTAGGGCTTCGGCTAGGAGCCCTCTGATTGGCTCAATGACGTCATGGACATCATCTCCGTGGTTATTCTATCCAGATCCAGGTACCCAAACTAGGTATCTGGACTGATTTCCAAATATCTAATGCGTATCTGGATTCACTCGGATAGTGCATTTCGGATTTATCCAGCTATCTGGAATCCATATCCGAGTTCGGATACCAGAAAAAAGTTTGGATATCTGGAGAGTTCGGGTATATGGAATCTGGATGAGCATCACTGCTTACAAGGCCTGGGTGTAACCGAAGTCGGGCAGTTGTTGTTTGCCTCCCGTTCAAGCAGGGACACGCCACATAAGATGAAGAAGGTGGTGTTAGGTTGGGGCATAGGAGCTGAGCTGTGAGCTGATATCTTGTCAGGCCTGACAATACAGGGGCAATCCCAGGATTTTCAAGGGGGGATTCCTGAACGTTCTTCCTCAGTCATGCACAATACAGTATAATAATATAGTAGGACATCATGCTGGGTACACATAATGCAATTTTTCGTCCGACCGACAACGGGATCGATCAGGAGCAGTTTGGATACAGATAATGAGGACAGTAGACATTGCTAATGAAGAGGAAAGTGAAGCATTCACACAGCAAGGCGCAGGGCTGTGCTCATACCTGACTCTGTTCCACAGAACTGCTCCATGCTCTGTACACACACTGCTGCTCCATGCTCTGAACACGCGCTGCTGCTCTATGCTCTGTACACATGCTGCTGCTCCATGCTCTGTACACACGCTGCTGCTCCATGATCTGTACACATGCTGCTGTTCCATACTCTGTACACACGCTGCTGCTCCATGCTCTGTACATACGCTGCTGCTCCATGCTCTGTACACACACTGCTGGGATTCTGGGCAGCTGTAACCCCACCCCCCCTGCATCTGCCTATGCAATACCACACGTGGGAGGTATATTAGGTATATATACAGTATGTACATACTCTATAGTCTGGTGCCTTATTTGTACAGTTTCAGTATTTTTTAAGTCTGTTCATAAATGTAATTATTTAAACAACTAGTAGACCTAAGCCTGTTTAAAAACGGGCTCTAGGTCTGTGTCTGAACTCCCTCCCCTCCCTCCCCTCCCCTGTAACCGCCGCCACCACCGCACAGTCAGCGCGCATGCATGTGCCTGCCCGCAACGCGCGCATACGCCCACAGCGCACGCCCGCCCAGCCTCCTGCTCCATCCTGCTCCCTGGTCCAAAGGTTTCCTTGCGGCACATGCGCAGCAGCGCAAAGCACGGACCCACACACACACAGGGACGCAGAGACACAGGGATTTTATTATAAAGGATTTTGTGTTCCAGTCTTTTATTATACGCAGAATGTCTACAAGACCTTTACTATGACTTATTTTGTTGAGTTATAACTTAAAGAGAATCTGTACTCTAAAATTCTTACAATAAAAAGCATACCATTCTATTCATAAAGTTCTTCTGGGCCCCTCTTTGCTGTTCCTGCCACTCCCTGCTGCAATCCTGGCTTGTAATTGCCAGTTTTAGGCAGTGTTTACAAACAAAAGACATGGCTGCTAACCAGCATGTGATAGGCTGAGAGAAGCTCAGTCTGTGACTCATACAGAGCCTGAAGGGGGCTTGGAGAGGGTGTGTATAACGTCTGCCTATCACAGCAGAGAAGCACATTACTGCCTCAGTTGACAAAGCTGACAAAAGAAAGAAGATTAGATTATATAACAGAGATAATAAGCCACTGTGCAACTTGGAAAGGGTGCAGTAAGACAGACCACATTAGAACAGGTATAGGAACTTATAGAATAGAATAAATAAGGCTGAACATTTTGTTACAGAGTCTCTTTAAGAATTGGAGGCCTAAAATTTTGAAAAAAAATGTACCGGTTTTAAACCCATAAATCCAGAAAGAAATGAACCACTAGGGAGGTTAATATCACAGAGCCAAACAAATCCAACATATACATACAGACTGTTTCGGATTGGTTGATCCTCATCAATGCATGGCATGGATTAATATGGCTCTATGGGGTAAAACTTAAAACACCCAGAGTTACAGATTGCCCAGCAATTTTAGGGTGAACCAGAACTCCTTGCATATTCAGCAGAGATGTACTGTGGGACACCTCAGAGCCCACTCCAACCTGAATAATCGCAAATACCTTCTGTAAAAAAAAATCTTTTGTTTTCCCTTAGGTCCCTTTCACCCCGAGGCGGTGTGGTATTTTATTTTTACCGCACACCACCGCCATGCAATGAAAGTCTATGGAGACTTTCATACTGCGACATTACAGTGCAATGCGACTTTTTGCTGCATCACCAACGCAGGTCAAGAACTACATTACCGTACGGCTTCTGTGTCGAGTTGTGGCGATCTGGGTCAACCTGGAAGTCATGTTAATCTATTACATATACAGTATATCAGTGTAGTGCTTCACAGTACATGCTCATAAGGTCAAGTCCACAAAACTATTCACACAAATCAGTCCCATGAACTTCCTTGTTGTCAAATTCTCCAAGCAGGTCTAAAACTTCTTCCAACTAATATATAAAACCGTATATGCCCACCAAATTCTGTGGCTGACCCAACCAGATCAGCATATGCGTTTTTGGCTAAGCCCCCAGTCCTCTCTCTTCAGCATAGAGTCTTCACAGCTCATGCATAAAGGGAAGAAAATGCACAGCAATAGTGTAATACCGCTTTAAGTATGCACAGGTCTTCCTCCTCCACCTCACCAATGCACCCAAGCAAACACCCGCTTTGCACCCAGTGTGCTTTCATGCAGTAAATACAAGCCTCTCACCGGATCTGTCAGCTGACCCAGATCAGACCAGCAGCAATTGCTTTATGTGTAAACCCACACTTCACTTTACATACAATCTCAGGCTCCAGCTCCTCTCTGCTGTAGTGGCTCTATGAGAACAGCCTTCTAGCAGGGCAGCAGGCAGGGAGGGAGCTGTGTGTGCGACTCAGAAGTTTTTCGACCTGTGCTTAGTGTTGTCCGGATCATGAATGATTTGAATCTTTGATCCAGATCTTTTTTGTGAGTCGATTCATCCAGATCATCACAATGAACGATTCGGTTCACAGTGGGTGAAACAGGAACTGCAGCTTCTTCCTGAGTGCCTGTGTTCAGTGTGTGTGAACCCCTCCCCCGCCTCCTGTACAGTGTTTGTCAGCACAGTGGGAGGCAAAAGGAAGACAATACAGAGACTGGCTGGAGATGTGCTTTCTGCATCTAGTTAAAAATTGCGCCGGCAAAAAAATGGCACCCTCTTCTGCCCGATATATGTTTAAAACGATATTTATCGTTTTAAAGGTTAAAATAGTGCAGACCTTTTGAACGAAATTTATCGTTTTAAAACTTTTTTTTTTGTCCTGCCTGAACGATATTTATCGTTTTAACCCTTGCTTTGCTGCCGTTTGGAAAATAGCTGCCCGCCGGCTTTAATGTTTAATAGCAAAGCCCCCTTAAAAGCTAAAAACACTAAATTTGCAGGGAATGTTAAGAAGAAAATTGTGAACAAGAGGAAACATTTTTTTTCAAAAAGACCTTATAGTTTTTGAGAAAATCGATTTTGAATATTCTTCTTCTGACCGTGGGAAAATTAAACACCCGCCGACTTTAGCGGTTAATAGCAAAGCCCCTTTAAATGCCAGAAACACCAAATGTGTAGGGAATGTTAAGAAGAATAGTGGGAACACGAAGAAAAAAAAATTGTTCAAAAAGACCTTATAGTTTTTGAGAAAATCGATTTTAAATCTTCAAAGAGGAAATGTATCTATTTAAATCGCGTACTGACATTTCCGTGGAAACTTTTTCCGCCGACTTTAGCAGTCAATAGCAAAGTCCCCTTAAATCCTAGCAACACCAAATTTGCAGGATATGTTAAAAAGATACTGGGAAACAATATTTAAAAAAAAAATTGAATTTTTTTTTTTAAATTAAAATTTGTGAGTTATGTTCAGAGTGTGGGAAATTTAAAAAAAAAAAACCATGTGGGGTCCCCCCTCCCGAGCCTCTGTAACCCCTTGTCTCCCATGCAGGCTGGGATAGCCAGAATGCAGAGCCCCGGCCGACTGGGGCTTCGCACCCTGAGCTATACCAGCCCGCATGGTCCATGGTATAGGGGGGCTTCGGGGGGGAGGGGCGGCCAAGCCTTCCCCTCCCCCCCCCGGAGCCCTTGTCCAATCCATGGACAAGGGGCTCTTCCCCACCTCCGGTGCCCCAGGAGGAGGTGGGGGCGACGACTCCCGGGGGGGGGGGGGTTCATGGTGGCATCTGGGAGTCCCCTTTAAGAAGGGGACCCCCAGATGCCCACCCCCCTCCCAGGAGAAATGAGTATAGGGCTACTTTGTACCTCTTACCCATTTCCACAAAGGGTTAAATGAAATAAAAACACAACAACGAGAAAAGTCCTTTAATGTTCTAAATTAACCAGAAATACTTACCTGTACCTTTAAGAAAAAAATCCCACGTCAATTAGGTCCCACGACAGTATCCTCTGTCTTGCGACCTTCTGTTACATCTTGATTGAAGATCTCCGCCGCCCCGACGCCACACACGCCGCCTCCGCCGCACTGCTCTTAGCTATACTTAGTATAGCTAAGAGCAAAAAGCATCTTTAAATTTTAGCTCCAATGGTCCCCATTGGTTCCTTAACAGACCAATGGGGATCAGGAGGATCCCCATTGGTCGATAAGGAACCAATGGGGAGCCTTGGAGCCAAAATTTAAAGATGCTTTTTCTTCTCAGCTATACTTAGTATAGCTGAGAGTTGTGTCTATGCATCTATATAGACGCATTAGCGCTAGCTGCCGCTGCCCTCCCTGCCTCCCCTCACCTGTCATCCTCACCCATGCTGGCACCCATGGGTGCATTAGGTGCCAGCATGGGTGAGGGTGACAGGTGGGGGGAGGCAGGGAGGGCAGCGGCAGCTAACGCTAATGCGTCTATATAGACGCATAGACGCAACTCTCAGCCATACTTAGTATAGCTGAGAGCAGTGCGGCGGAGGCGGCGTGTGTGGCGTCGGGGCAGCGGAGATCTTCAATCAAGATGTATCAGAAGATCGCAAGATGGAGGATACTGTCGTGGGACCTGATTGGCGTGGGATTTTTTTCTTAAAGGTACAGGTATACTAAGCTATACTAAGTATAGCTTTTTGTTCTCAGCTATACTTAGTATAGCTGAGAGTTGCGTCTATGCATCTATATAGACGCATTAGCGCTAGCTGCCGCTGCCCTCCCTGCCTCCCCCCACCTGTCACCCTCACCCATGCTGGCACCCATGGGTGCATTAGGTGCCAGCATGGGTGAGGGTGACAGGTGAGGGGAGGCAGGGAGGGCAGTGGCAGCTAACGCTAATGCGTCTATATAGACGCATAGACGCAACTCTCAGCTATACTTAGTATAGCTGAGAGCAGTGCGGCGGAGGCGGCGTGTGTGGCGTCGGGGCGGCGGAGATCTTCAATGAAGACGTATCAGAAGATCGCAAGATGGAGGATACTGTCGTGGGACCTGATTGGCGTGGGATTTTTTTCTTAAAGGTACAGGTAAGTATTTGTGGTTAATTTAGAACATCAAAGGACTTTTCTCGTGGTTGTGTTTTTATTTCATTTAACCCTTTGTAGAAATGGGTAAGGGGTACAAAGTAGCCCTATACTCATTTCTCATGGGAGGGGGGTGGGCATCTGGGGGTCCCCTTCTTAAAGGGGACTCCCAGATGCCACCATGAACCCCCTCCCAGGGATTCGTCGCCCCCGCCTCCACCTGGGGCACCGGAGGTGGGGAAGAGCCCCTTGTCCATGGATTGGACAAGGGGCTCCGGGGGGGAGGGTGAGGCTTGGCCGCCCCTCCCCCCCAGAGCCCCCCCATACCATGGACCATGCGGGCTGGTAAGCTCAGGGTGCGAAGCCCCAGTCGGCCGGGGCTCCGCATTCTGGCTATCCCAGCCTGCATGGGGGACAAGGGGTTACAGAGGCTCGGGAGGGGGGACCCCACGTATTTTTTTTTTTAAATTTGCGATCAATTTTTTTTTATGTTCTGAGTGTGGGAAATAAATAAAAAAAAAACGACGTGGGGTCCCCCCTCCCGAGCCTCTGTAACCCCTTGTCCCCCATGCAGGCTGGGATAGCCAGAATGCGGAGCCCCGGCCGACTGGGGCTTCGCACCCTGAGCTATACCAGCCCGCATGGTCCATGGTATGGGGGGGCTCTGGGGGGGAGGGGCGGCCAAGCCTCCCCCTCCCCCCCAGAGCCCCTTGTCCAATCCATGGACAAGGGGCTCTTCCCCGCCTCCCTTGCCCCAGGTGGAGGCGGGGGCGACGACTCCCGGGGGGGGGGGGGGTTCATGGTGGCATCTGGGAGTCCCCTTTAAGAAGGGGACCCCCAGATGCCCACCCCCCTCCCAGGAGAAATAAGTATAGGGCTACTTTGTACCCCTTACCCATTTCCACAAACGGTTAAATGAAATAAAAACACAACCACGAGAAAAGTCCTTTAATGTTCTAAATTAACCACAAATACTTACCTGTACCTTTAAGAAAAAAATCCCACGCCAATCAGGTCCCACGAAAGTATCCTCCATCTTGCGATCTTCTGATACATCTTGATTGAAGATCTCCGCCGCCCCGACGCCACACACGCCGCCCCCGCCGCACTGCTCTCAGCTATACTAAGTATAGCTGAGAGTTGCGTCTATGCGTCTATATAGATGCATTAGCGCTAGCTGCCGCTGCCCTCCCTGCCTCCCCCCACCTGTCACCCTCACCCATGCTGGCACCCAATGCACCCATGGGTGCCAGCATGGGTGAGGGTGACAGGTGGGGGGAGGCAGGGAGGGCAGCGGCAGCTAGCGCTAATGCGTCTATATAGATGCATAGACGCAACTCTCAGCTATACTAAGTATAGCTGAGAAGAAAAAGCATCTTTAAATTTTGGCTCCAAGGCTCCCCATTGGTTCCTTATCGGCCAATGGGGATCCTCCTGATCCCCATTGGTCTGTTAAGGAACCAATGGGGACCATTGGAGCTAAAATCTAAAGATGCTTTTTGCTCTTAGCTATACTAAGTATAGCTAAGAGCAGTGCGGCGGAGGTGGCGTGTGTGGCGTCGGGGCGGCGGAGATCTTCAATCAAGATGTAACAGAAGGTCGCAAGACAGAGGATACTGTCGTGGGACCTAATTGACGTGGGTTTTTTTTCTTAAAGGTACAGGTAAGTATTTCTGGTTAATTTAGAACATTAAAGGACTTTTCTCGTTGTTGTGTTTTTATTTCATTTAACCCTTTGTGGAAATGAGTAAGGGGTAAAAAGTAGCCCTATACTCATTTCTCCTGGGAGGGGGGTGGGCATCTGGGGGTCCCCTTCTTAAAGGGGACTCCCAGATGCCACCATGAACCCCCCCCCCAGGGAGTCGTCACCCCACCTCCTCCTGGGGCACCGGAGGTGGGGAAGAGCCCCTTGTCCATGGATTGGACAAGGGCTCCGGGGGGGAGGGGAAGGCTTGGCCGCCCCTGCCCCCCGAAGCCCCCCCTATACCATGGACCATGCGGGCTAGTATAGCTCAGGGTGCGAAGCCCCAGTCGGCCGGGGCTCTGCATTCTGGCTATCCCAGCCTGCATGGGAGACAAGGGGTTACAGAGGCTCGGGAGGGGGGACCCCACGTCATTTTTTTCAAAAAATTTCCCACACTCTGAACATAACCCACAAATTTTAATTTAAAAAAATATTCAATTTTTTTTTTAAATATTGTTTCCCAGTATCTTTTTAACATATCCTGCAAATTTAGTGTTGCTGGAATTTAAGGGGACTTTGCTATTAACTGCTAAAGTCGGCGGAAAAAGTTTCCACGGAAATGTCAGTACGCGATTTAAATAGATACATTTCCTCTTTGAAGATTTAAAATCGATTTTCTCAAAAACTATAAGGTCTTTTTGAACAATTTTTTTTCTTCGTGTTCCCACTATTCTTCTTAACATTCCCTACACATTTGGTGTTTCTGGCATTTAAAGGGGCTTTGCTATTAACCGCTAAAGTCGGCGGGCGTTTAATTTTCCCACTTTCAGAAGAAGAATATTCAAAATCGATTTTCTCAAAAACTATAAGGTCTTTTTGAAAAAAAAAAATGTTCCTCTTGTTCTTAATTTTCTTCTTAACATTCCCTGCAAATTTGGTGTTTTTAGCTTTTAAGGGGGCTTTGCTATTAAACATTAAAGCCGGCGGGCAGATATTTTCCAAACGGCAGCAAAGCAAGGGTTAAAACGATAAATATTGTTTGGGAGCAATACAAATATAAATATAAACGATAAATATCATTTTTAAAGCCGGCGCCATTTTTTAGCTGTCAAAAACGAAAAATAACTAGCGATAGTGGCGCCGTTTTTTAACTACGAAAACTGTCGCCATTTTTAACGGACCCCGTGCTTTCTGCCCTATCTCCAGATCCTCAGTATGTGTGCACAAGCACAATCTTCCTGCTGCATCTCTCCCGTCCCCATTAGCACCCTCATTGTGCCCTCATTCTCCTGCACCTCTCACTCTGTTGCACCCCACACTCTGCCCCGCCACCTTTCTCTGTGCTCCAGCACTCCTCAATCTGCTGCACCCCTCACTGTGCACCCCTCATTCTGCTGCACCCCTTACTGTGCCCCAGCACTCCTCACTCTGCTGCACCCCTCACTGTGCACCACAGAAACCCTCACTCTGCTGCACACCTCACTGTGCACCCCAGCACCTCTCACTCTGCTGCACCCCTCACTGTGCACCCCAACACCTCTCACTCTGCTGCACCCCTCACTGTGCACCGCAACACCTCTCACTCTGCTGCACCCCTCACTGTGCACCCCAACACCTCTCACTCTGCTGCACCCCTCACTGTGCACCCCAACACCTCTCACTCTGATGCACCCCTCACTGTGCACCCCAACACCTCTCACTCTGCTGCACCCCTTACTGTGCACCCAGCACTCCTCACTCTTCTGCACCCCTCACTGTTCACCCCAACACCTCTCACTCTGCTGCACCCCTGACTGTGCACCCAGCACTCCTCACTCTTCTGCACTGCTCACTGTGCACCGCAACACCCCTCACTCTGCTGCACCCCTGACTGTGCACCCAGCACTCCTCACTCTGTTGCACCCCTCACTGTGCACCGCACAAGTCTACATCCTGCACGAGTCCACATCCTGCACGAGTCCACATATCATGTCTTAAAGGACTCACGAGTCCAAATAGTAAAAAAAAGTTAAATACCTGCATGATATTTTAATGCACGGAGGACGCCATCCGCGCCCTCCGTGCCGTTCCGCCGGGTCCCTGCTGCTCATTAGCCCCCCGGGCCGGCTCCCGACCCCACAGCACGGGTCGGGCTCTCCTACCTCTACTAAAATGGCCGCTTGAGCCGCGTGAGTCCTTTAAAACAGAACTAAAAGTAAAATATATCAGTGAAGTTGACACATAGCTTGCTATACTAGCAGCCAGGCTGGAACAGAATGTACAGTACAGTGCAGGGAGATATTTTTTATTAAGAAAACCATGACATACAGCATACAGGACAAATAATAAATAATTGAAAAGTATGCCATCCAATATAAACTCAAAATTCACATGAGTTTCTTCAATAACAGAAAAATACATATAGCATAAGTATGCTCTAAGAATAAACAAGAAAATACCATCAGATAACAAGGTATACATATCAATCACTGCTGAGGAGGTAGCACTCACACCACACTCATACTGACGAGACACCCAGACAAAAAAAAAATACACAACATACACCACCACCAAAAGTGAAGAGGACAACTACCCACATTACACCATGCATACACGCATCCATACAGTTGGGACTTTTACGCCCAAGTATTTAGGATATAATAAGTTCCAGCTTACAATACACAAGACTAAAGATCACAACAGACAGGACAAAAAAGAAACAAGACAACCAGACAAGACGTAAGCCTCACCTACAAATAAAAGGAAGCACAAAGGGACAACTCCCTTTGTGCCTGCGGCCAGACTCAAAAAATGCAATAAAAGGAAAAAAATCTAAGGTGAAAAGAAAGAGATAGGCCTCCAACACCCAGGAGAGGTTCCACCAGCTCAAGGAGGCTTGATGTTCTGCCACTCCAGAACCCAAGCTCCTTCCCCAGTTTCTTCCTCTCCAAGAACCGAATGGTCCCCACCTCACCCAGAATGTTGTTCACCACCACCTGGACAGGCAAGTCTTCCTTACTAATAGTTAAGTCACACCGTGCCAACCATGTGCATACCTCCCAACATTTTGATTTTGAAAACCGGGACATTTAGGCCACGCCCCTGGCCACACCCCCAACCCCCTAGTCACGCCCGCCCCACAAAAAAGTTGTTTTCCCCAATTATTAATTACTCCCAAAGGGGAGGCGCTGTGAGGGTGCCAGTGGGTGGGGGGGATAGTGAGGGTGCCAGTGGGTGGGGGGGGAGGAGGGGGAGGGTGGCTGTGGGCGGGCAGAGAGAGATCGAGGCACCAGCCCGGTATGCGGCATGGATAGCCGCCGCCCGCAGCCATTACACTTCTCCCTCCCTCCCTCCTAATATGCCCCCAATGTCCCCTTCTCCCCCGCAGTGTAAAATGGGCAGCGGTCGGAGCAGGCAGTGAGTCTTATCACTGCCTCTCTGCTGCGTACCGGGATCTCCTCTGATCTTCCTGCTTCCTGTGACGTCACAGGAAGCAGGAAGATCAGAGGAGATCCCCGTACGCAGCGGAGAGGTAGTGATAAGACTTACTGCCCGCTCCGCTGCCCATTTTACACTGCGGGGGAGAAGGGGACACTGGGAGCATATTAGGAGGGAGGGAGGGAGAAGTGTAATGGCGGCGGGCGGCGGCTATCCATGCCGCATACCGGGCTGGTGCCTCGATCGTTTTTTTTTTCCCACTCTCACTCCCCAACGGCCGGGACCAGGGGGGGGGGCAGCGCGGGACAGCGGGACGGCCCCCCAAAATCGGGACCGTCCCACCGAAATCGGGGTGTGTCTCCTAACCACTAAGCTGACTACATATAACATGCACAAATCAAAGCCCTGGCGCTGATTGAAAGCTCCATACACCCACTCAGCATAACTAAGATGCTCCAGAAATGGAATACCTAGAGCCCTTCCCACCTGTTTGTACACCTCTACATTGAAAGGGCATGACATCAGGAAATGGTTCATGTCCTCCTCAACAGTGCACCCCTGTCGAGGACAAACAAGGTCCGCCACATCCCGACACTTCATGTTCCCCCCAACGTAAAGCTTGCACTGGAAGGTAAGCCAGGCGATGTCCCACAATTTGTTCGGCACTCGCGGCGAATTAAGTAATCGCAAGCCCTCCTCCAAAATTGTGCCTGGGCAATCTTTTAAGGCCAGTGAGTCAGGATAGTAGGAGTCCACCAACCTAGTCAAGAGGACCTTCCTCTCAATCGATCTGATGTCTTCCACCGTCAATCCCCACTGCAGTAGTTTTTTCATGCAACGCATAACATAGGCCGGAAGGTAGCCATGACGTGCTCTCAGATTTTTCACTGGGCCACCGCTCTTCCATTCCCCGAGGAAAGGCTCACACCAAGGGCTCGATTCACAAAGCGGTGCTAACCCAGTTAGAGACTTTAGGCGTGATAACCATTGCACCACGCTGGTGAAAAGCCAGTTTAGGCATGCTAAGTTTAGGCATGATAAGTTTAGGCGTGATAAGTTTAGATAAGTTTAGATCACACGTGAAGTCCCGCACGCAAAGCAGCGCCATTAAACTCTATGCGAAGTGCACCAGACTTTGCTAGCGCAAAACTTTTGATCAGCTGTGCACTGGGGTGCTAACCCAGTTGGTGTTTAAACTTATCACGCCTAAACTTATCACACCTAAACTTATCATTCCTAAACTGAGTATAGGCGTGATAAAGGGCTTTTCACCAGCGTGCTAACTGTTAGCACCGCTTTGTGAATCAGGCCCCAAGTCTGAAAGATACCTACCCAACTAGGCGGGCTCTCTGCCAACAAACTACCAAGATTGTATTTGATAAAGATCAGAGAGAAAAAAACAATCAGGTTGACCATACCTAAGCCACCCTCCCGCCTAGTTTTGTAGGTAATGTTCCGACATACATGGTTTAGCCTGTTTCCCCATAACATCAGGAAAAACAGGCTGTTGACCCTGGTGTACAGAGATGCTGGCAAAATCGCAACATAGCTGACATACAACATTATTGGAACCAGATAGATCTTGATCAAGTCAACCCTTTCCCTAAGGGTCAAATTCCAACCCTTCCAACGAGTCACTTTAGTGTTGACATCATTCAGTTTGCATTCCCAATTTCGCAGGCCGTAGTCCCCTGGGCCGAATTTGATGCCAAGGATCTTGATTTCCTCCTGAGGCACGGGAAAGGAACCGGGAAGCACAAAGGACTCTTCAACTTTGCCCATCCAGAAAGTTTCACACTTATCCGGATTGATCTTTGAACCAGATGCTAATGAGTACCGGGAGATCTCTTCAGCAACCACCAACTCCTCCTCCGCTTTAGAGATCACCACGGTGACATCATCGGCATAAGCCACCACCTTCAGAGATGAGACACCAGAGATGCCCACCGGTACCCCACCAAGCGTGCTGCCCTCTAGCCTTCTCACGAAGGGGTCGATGGCAAACACATATAGTAGAGAACTCAGTGGACAACCCTGCCAGACCCCCGAGCTCACCTCAAAAGGTTGGCCGACCCATCCATTGATGGGCATTAAACTCTCAGCCTCTTTGTACAAAGTCCGTAGCCAATTCACAAACCCACCCTGCAAACCGTATGCACTAAGTAATCGCCACAGGTACTTGTGGTTGACTCGATAAAAAGCCTTAGACTGGTCCAATGTCAGCAGGAACTTTCCCCAGCCTTCAGCCCTGCAGCGTTCCAGGAGTTCCCAGACAGCCAACAGCGCTGAGAGCGTACTCCTGCCCGAAACGGCACAGTGCTGATGGCGGGAAAGAACATCTGTTCCCTGGGACAATCGCCAGAACAAAATCTTTGCCAGGATCTTCCTGTCGATGTTGAGAAGGCTGATGGGACGCCAGTTCTCAATCATCTCAGGGTCACGCCCTTTTGACAACAAGATCACTGCAGATTGTCTCATGGAGGGCGGTAACTGAACACACCGGCCAATTGAGGGGCCAAGATAGACGTGAAAGCCTTATAAAATTCATCCGTCAGTCCATCTGGCCCTGGAGTCTTTTTGGGCGTGAGACCACCAATGGCCCTCGCTACTTCATCTACAGTGATCTCAGTTGTCAAGTCTATGGCAGAAACATCCACATCTCCCAGACCTGGTATGGAGGCCAAGAAGTCTTCCATCCTCGCCTGGTCAAGTGGCTTCTCCCCAAGCAGATCAGTGTAAAACTCTCTAGTGATGGATAGGATCTCCGACCTGGACTTTGCCAGAGACCCCGAACCATCCCTGAGACCATGGACCGTCTTAAGCGCTGAACTTTGTTTGAAACTCTGGTAAGGATCAGACGAGTGATATTTACCATGATCCCTTTCCAGAGTCAAAGAAGCCAACCGATCATACTGCTGCTGCTTGAGGCGAAGTTTGACCTCAGAGATCTCCTCCGGATCTCCGCCCTCAGAAACGAGTATGTTCAACTTCTCCCTTAGGTGTTGGTAAGCGAGATTTCTATCAACACTTCTACGGAACGCTAGACCCTTGAAAAATCTGGCAACATGTTTTTTTACCTCTTCCCACCACTCAGACCTATTGTTAAAGCAGTCCAGGATGGAAACCTGTGCTTGAAAAAACTCCTCAAAGGATTGTCTCACCTCATCTTCCAGTAGCAGGGATGAATTCATCCTCCAAATTCCCTTACCTCTGGGAGGAGCATCTGAAGCATTCAAGCCCACCGACAGAATAAGGTGATCAGAGAACTCCACCGCCAACAACTTGGGAGTTGAAGTCATGAGGCTCTCTGAAACAAAAAACCTATCTATCCTAGACCTACTACTACCTCTATAGAAGGTGAACCCCGTGAGATTTGGTGATTGACGAATGTGCACATCCACCAAATCCGCCTCATCAACTAATCTAGCTAAATACCTACTGTCAACGCCTACCTGGACCTGGGCGCTTGCCCTGTCCTTGGCCCTAGTGACGGTGTTAAAATCACCACCCAGGATCACAGGGTAGGCGGAAAAAAGGAATGGCCTGACCTGTGTGAAAAGGCGCTTCCTCTCCCCTTTAGACTTGGGGTGGGCATAGATGTTTGTAAGCCTGAGGTCCTGCCCCCTCACACAGATGTCCAAGACCAGGCACCTACCCATCTCCACCTCAATTACTCACCGGCTTGTTACCATCTCGGCCCTAAAAAGGACCGTCACACCACTACCAGGCTCTCCCGCAAGAGACCAAAAACCCAGACCGGCCAACCAGTCCCTCTCAGCCGACCATAGGTCAGCCAGAGAGGTGAGCCTGGTCTCCTGCAGGAAAAAAATATCAGCCTCAAGGCCAGCCAAAATCGAAAAAGCCAATTTTCGAGCTCTGGGAATTTTGATGCTGGCAACATTGATTGTTGCCAACATGAGTGGTGGGGGAACAGCCATCAGAATAATTTAGGCTTCCCTTTGTACTTCCTTACACGTGGACAATAAACTGAAATCAAAGGACAACATCAACAAGAAAAGAAAAGACGTGAACACAAAATACACTACCCCCTCAGACAGTATCTGCCCCTTCTAAATCCATGTCCTCCTCTTCAGATGAGAGGGGACCAGAGGCCAGGACCTCATACCTATTTGAAATCCTAACCCCTTGTCTTTTCACAACAAGTTGTTCTCACTTTGCTTCTCTCTTCTCCAGAGAAGAGGCTCTCTTGACCTTGTCACCCCTCCTCTTCTTCCTGTTCCGGAGCCTCTCCTCCAAATACCTCCTTTCCTCCTCCGTCAGGTGCTCCCTACCCCGAGGCGCCAGGAAGACACCTGTGAAACCAGGGAGCCACGCCTTAGACGGAGGAGAAGAGGGGAGAGGAACTGACTCAGCAGGAAGGGAAAGCTGAGCATCAGGATCAAAGCCCGAAGGAGGAGGGAGGTTAACAGGGGGTCAGGAGGGGAGGGAGAGGAAGGAAGGGCAGGAGGAGGGGGGGGGGGGGGTAGGAGGGGGAAGTGCAGGTGGAGGGAGGGCAGGAAGAGAGAGGGAGGAGGGAGGGGGCTCAAAGTGGTTGGGAACAGGGGATGGGAGATTTTTGGGGGGCGCAGAGGAGGATGATCCAGGACCATCCCCTTTTCCACGACCCTTTTGTGACCTAGTTTGGGGCCTAGGTCGCTGCAGTTTGGGAGAAGAGTCTCTCCCCCCAAGAGCAGCATCCCGGATGTGAGCCGATGACCTGCGTCCAGTCTGCCCTACAGGGGCCATGCCGGTCTGAGGAGAACCAGGGGGAGGGACCACAGAGGATGGGGTGTCACAGGACACAGAAACATTAGGTGCTGGAACAGGCTGGATGGAAACAACAGGAGAAGACACAGAGACAGCCTGATCCTCCTCATCCATACGCTCCAGCATGGCCTTCCTGAGATCCTCAGGCATAGTAGTCCAAGAGACCGGGCACTCTGCATAGGGGTGTCCGAATTCAAAGCAAAAATTGTCCTTTATCCTTTTGCACGAACTGGCAGAGTGCCCAAACTCTTGGCACCTACTACACCTGGGGTTGGGACATCCACTAGCGAGATGTCCCCTCTTGCCACACCGATTACAGGTCCTGGGCTGACCTGGGTAATATGTAATGATCTTATCACGTCCTATAAGGGCGGAGCGGGGAACATGGGTGACGACCCCCTCCTTCACATGGAGCTTTATCGCCACCTCATATTCCCCCCACCATATCCCCAGGTCGTCCAGGACTCGGTGTGGCGGGGACATGACATCGGCATAGTGCTGGACCCGGGTCATCAGGTCACAAACCGGGATGCTCTCATTCTGCACCACAATGTGAGCCTTTCTCTCTAGGGACTGTCTGGAGAGAGGAAGCACCGTGAAGCCATGCCACTGATTATTGACAGACTCCCTCAACCTCTCCTCCAGAAACTCCTCCATCCCATGTTGCGAGAGAAAGCTCACATCGTAGTACTGAGGGGGGTCCCCTGGAGCCAGGATCGAGAACAAGTCGCATGGCTTAATCCCCAGGTGTAACAGGGGAGCCAAGACTCTTCTCCCAGAATTCGAGCTTCTAGCTGCCCTGGAATACGACATAGGCTGGGCTGGGGGAGCAGTCCGAGCCGAAGCTGCCAGAGGAATGAGGGCCCCAGGGTTAGCAGCCGGTCCCAGGGCAGGAAAACCCACTCTCGTCACGCTCTCCAACTCTGGAACCTGCGGCTCAACAACACCCCCACCAGCACCAACTCCAGTCTCCTCATTAGAGACACCCTGATCATTACTGACCACATCATCTCCCCCGTTGGGAACTTCAACAGCATCAACGGTGGAAGCAGGGGGAAGAGGAGGCTTGTATCTAGGGGCATTAGGGCCCAACCCAAAAATGGTTGCCATGGATATTTGTTTGCCCTGAAAGTCAAATCTCTTGATCAGTTCATTTTCCACCAACACCCTCTTCCCTTTGGCCCTAAACTCCATTTGGAAGCCACAATTGGGGTCACCCATGCCCACCAGATACAAGCCTGAGTAATTGCCCCCCGGTTCCACCGCTTGAATCACCGCCTCATTAATGTGTTCATCAATCACAATGAATCTACTCTTTTCTAACCTGAATGTAACGATTGTGGAACTTTCTCCGTGATCAGCGCACAACGCGTGCGCTGATACGGCGGAAATCCTCCACAAGCGCATATTTGCAGGCACACAGCAAAAGGTGCTACGCACCTGTAGAGGGAAATTCCTGTCGGCAGATGGCGCTGGGGAGTGCAGAGGAACCAATCCTCTGTACCTCCACAAATGCCAGACAGGAATTGTACAAAGCGCAGAACGCAATCGCAAGAGAGGCAATTGCGAATGAGAACGAGCAAAGGGACAGGTTGTATGTGTGTGCGCCAATCCAGTCGCCACCCCGCGACCGCGCACACACAACAGCAGATATGAAATAGGAACGCGATCGCGAGAGGTGCGATCGCCAGACGTGACACAAGGCAGATCAGAATAGAATACGAGGGTAGCAAAGGCACAGCAAATAATACAATGAGAAGATGCGGAAAATAACAAACGCTAGCTAACCGCGAACACCGCACTCATTCGCAACAGTGCACGCGGTTATGCGCGGTCTCCACGTGATAAGCACAATAGAGACAAGCACGCCTAACTAACCATCGACAGACAAACGTGAAACAGAGGACGCGAACGCTTGCTTAACGGTTACCTCACCGAGCCTCCAGCAAGCGGTCGTAGCAGACAAGACAGACACACGAAAACAGGGACAAGCGAGAGAAAGGATCCACAGCACTAGCGAAAAGTGGCTAGTGCGATCCAGAGAGGCAGAACAGAAGAGATAGCTGGTAGCAACCGCTGCACCAGCTATGCTCCAAGAACAGAGATCAGAACGACTTCCTATCGACCACCGCTGGGACAGGACAATCGCAACAGACAAACAAAACAGATAAACAATCCTAACTGCACTAGGGAAATCTGCCTAGCACAGTTTCCAGGAATTACTCTAAGCTGATCTTCAAACAGAGAGTAAGGCTGACACCCCACCCGGAGTGTTACATAGGACGAAATCCTTATGACCAGCGAAGCATTGTGGGAAAGACATAGTACTTATAGTACACGCCTCCAATGAATGTGGCCAGGCAATTTGCATGACAACGTATGCAAATTCCTCTGCAAGCACAAGCTGCAAAACTGACAGAAGCTCTTCTTTCCAGAGTCCTGCAGCATGCAAACCTACACAATGGTCAAAAGGCTGCCTGCCTGCACAGGCAGCTGAGCAAATCATCACACTGAAGGTCAAGTCCATTGTTTTGAATTCCGTGACTAAGTCATTCTTGACCACAGGTGGAGGCTCTAGATGTTTTTTTCCCCCTTTTTTCTTTTTCTTTTTCTTCCTTTCCTCGCCACTCAGATCACTCTCCGAGTCAGAAAAGGAAAACAAATTTCTTTCAAAAAGAATATCTAAAGAGCTTGTATGTACCCTTCTACTCCTGGCTTTTTCTTCCCCTTGCAATACCAATACATCACCACCTTCTTGTTCTTGGAAGAAAGCTTTCTTATCCCTTTTATTGGGACCCACCCCCGCCTGCCCCCCAGCATTACAAGGCTCAGACATCTCTCCCACACTCCCATCACTTTCCAGTTCTTCCTCCTCCATGGAGGATAAGTCAGTTTCTTCAACTACTAACTGGCTGGCGGCATCACTCCTGCCTCCAATAGCCAGCTTCACCGCCTTACTAACTTTATTTCTTCCTTTCTTCCCCCTTTTCTTCCTAGGAAGTAAAGAAAAGCTGTCCTCACCATCCTTGAAGCGAACAGTTCCGCTGTCATCCACCAGGGGTCCCTTGTTAACATCACCAGAAGTGTCTCCTGTGGATTCTGCTTCAGGGCAGAGTTCCTGGGCCAATTGCTCAAGTTAATGTACTCCTCCCCACTCTCAGCGAGGCTAGTAGGTCCAAGCTGCACTTCCCCTTGCATAGCCGCTCCCCCTTGTGGGATGATTTCCTCAGCTCCATCTTGCTCCATGCGGCCTTGCAATGGCAGGCTTTCCCCAGGACTCTGGGTGCACTCGTCACTTCCCAATCTCATATCAGGTAACACCAAGGCCCCAGGTAAGGGTCCCCCAGTACCACCCAGCACTCCATCGGGGGGCAACTTTGTGCGGACACCCTGGGGGGCCACTACAGCCCCGCTAGTCTCCCTCTCTCCAGACAAGCCAGAGAGGGGCACGGCCATTACAGCCTGAGTGCTGACAGCACCCACACCCCCACCCCCACTGTCACCAGAAGCCTCCACAGCAGGCATGTTCCGGGACCCCCAGCAGCAGGAGCAGCAGCGCAGGCACCATCAACACTCCCCCGGGCACCCACCACAGAGTCGGGTACTGACTCTACCGGCACCCCCTCACCTTCCAGCACCCTGATGGCATCCAGTAGGCCTGCTCCTCCACTCTCCTGGGCACCCTCAGCGACCTCACTTTGCCCTTTCTCAGCCCAGCTTGCTCCTTGTTGGTGTGGAGGTACTCAGGCTTCCAACTCACTCCATATCTGTATTTGGCTTTAGCAAAGATCCATTTTAATTGCTTAAGCGTGTCTTCGCAATTTTTTACAGCGCACAGCCAACCAAGGACGTTGTCCACCGTCAAACCATCCGAAGAGGAACCACCATCATCCCCCTGGTAAGTGGTAGAGGTAGGGGGGGTATGAGCTGGTTAGTGTAGGAAAAGCCCCTGCCCGGCAAAGGCCCGGAGCAGGGACTTCAGGTCAAAAAGTGTCCAGAAAAGAAGCCTCCAAGTCAGTCTGGAAATAAGCCTGATGGGACCCTCTCTGGAACTCCAGGAGCTCAGAAAAACACGTCCTCCACCTGCAGGGAAAGTCCTGTCCTGCTAGTCATTTCAACCCCAGTCTGCTTCCCTAGTAAAATGATTCAAAGATTTGGTTCAAAGATCCGGATCTTTTCAATGATCCGATTCGAATCATCCGAATCATTGAAAAGATCTAGACTTCCCATCTCTACTGTGCATACTGTCATCCCTTTAGATGTGCTGCAGCCACCAGGGGAAGCTCTTCTGTGTGTGTGTGAGCATGTGGCTGGCTTCTGCTGCTGGCCCTGCTGGAGGAGGCATAGGATGACAAGTAGCTGTGAGGCTCCAGCCAGACTACAGACAGCTGACACTTAGTCTGGCTGTAGTCTGGCTGACGGTGTCAGCTGTCAGTAGTCTGGCTGGAGCCTCACAGCTGCATGTCATCCCAATAAAGGCCAATGCAGCCCAATTTTATTCAAATTTTAAACTTACAACATTTTAATATAAAACATAACTTGTACCAAATAACGGTAAAAATCAGTAACATTGGAGCAAGGAAAACCGGAGGTTATAAACAAGAACCTTGGGAATGCAGCTATAAGAACCGGCCCCCAGCCGCATACTCCGACTCGGGGACAGCTGCATGCCCATAAAAAACTCTTTGCAGACGATCTCTTTACTGCGAGGAGTTCGCACGTGTGAACTCCTCCAAAACCTAACCACCGTCCTCCGGAAAACTTGCCCCGCCACCAGCCAGCAAGGATGAAATCTTACCCTTGTGCCGCCCACAAAATTAGGCCTCTCTGAATCCCTTCTTCTAAAGCTAGAGCCCAAAGGTCAATGCCTATGTCATTGAGATGCACACCATCCCGACACAAGAACATTGCTGTATCTTCCTCTAACTCCTCGTGCATTACTGCCACCCCTCCATTCCTTACCACAAATCGAGAAACCTCCCTGTTCAGTTTCTTCCGGGCCCTGTTTATCAACAGACCGTGCCATTCGGCAACAACTCCTCCCGATGATTTCCGACCATACCACTACTGTGCGGGGAAAAGTGGACCGAATCCTCATTAAGTCACATTTGATATCCTGCATAATCTGCCTCATTGTTTTTGAAGCCAGATCATTGCCTCCGGCATGGAGAACCAAGACATCCGGAGCTCTATCGAATGCAACGAACCTCTAGATCTCTGACAACACCTTACTCCACAGCATTCCTGGAATCTCTATCCATCGGACACTTGCTGTCGCTCTCGGAATACCCAGTTGACGACCGTTCGGCCGCACTGTGGCTCTCCGAGCACCCCGAGCAACGTATGAGTGTCCCAGAATCCATACTAAGCGTGGATGGATGCGGTTATCTGTAACAACAAAACACCAAAAACACTAACCAACATCCCTCCTGAACATACACTATAACTATCTCTTTAGATTAAATGGGGCCTAACGTAGGACCGGAATCTAGCTGATTCCCAACATCCTATCTTCTTTATCTTATCGTTATCTAACCCCCACCTGGCCGCCTCCGTTGCTGCCCCTATCCTAAAGGAGTGTGACGCATATTCCATTGCCGGCATACCTAGATGTCCTAAGGCCTTCCTAAACACTGCTATGAACTGAAACCTGGTCAGTGGCACTCCGTCCGCATGACATAAGAAAGGACCCGCTGTTCCCGAGCGCATCTCCGTGAAACGTTGTACAACCCGGACCAGACACGCTAGTGACCCCGGTACCCGAAACAATGTAATCGTCCGGCCCTCACCTAACCGATCCGTCTTTGACCTGCGTAAATAAATGTCAACTACATCCCGTGACAGCTCCACCTCTCCCCACATGACATTCCCTAATTTGGTTTTACTCGGGCTGACCAACTCACTGATCCTAAATGCCCCAAAGAAAGCCAATGCAAATGCTGCCCCGAACAAGCACTCCTCATAATGAGAACTGCATACCGACTGTAAGCAACCCAGTATGGAACCCAGTAAACTAAACGTGACCGGGCACCTGGAATCCCGTGGATGCTTGCGCTGAGCCCGCAGTCCCCTCATGGCCATCCGGACTCTAAAGTCCTTGGTAACATCCATCAACCTATGCAACTGAAACCAGAAGGATAATGCTGATAAATTCTTTGCTAATACCATCAGAGAAACTCCTGCTCCTCCCTTTTCTGCCATAAACTGCAACAACAAAAACAAATACTCCTCAACTGAGTTGCAACCTCCGACTTGCCTTTCATTCCAAGTCGCCCATGAATAGGCGGACCAAGTCGAGGTGGACAAAGACTGAGAGATCCAGTTCTCTATGCACCCACGGGTATCTCCCACAAGGCCCGGGGGCAGGAAGCCCCCTGCCGTTCTGCTCCTGGAGCCAAGTTCCGAAACCTCTGCCATTGGAACCGAGAAAGAGCATCAGCCACATCATTCTCAGTGCCAGGCAAATGAACAGCAAAAATCATCAAATTAAACCTCAAACAGCTAAGAACCAATTGTCGTAAAACCCTGACAACTGGAGGGGATGACGCCGTCAGCCGATTGATCGCCAACACCACTCCCATGTTATCGCAGTTGAAACGAATCCTCCTATTCTGCAGCAATGGGCCTCATATCTCAACCGACACCAAAATAGGAAACAACTCCAACAGGAGTAGATTCCTAGTGAAACCTAGTGCCTCCCATGATTCAGGCCAGGACTCCGCGCACCACTTACCTGAGAAGAAGGCACCGAAGCCGCATGATCCTGCCGCATCTGTGAACAGCTCTAAATCATGATTCCCACGCGTCTCGTCCATCCACATGGATTTGCCATTAAAGTCCGTCAAAAAGACTAACCACATGCACAAATCTTCCCTGTGCTCGGCCACCAACCGAACCCGATGATGTGGCGCCCTGACTCCAGACGTGGCTCGTGACAGTCGCCTGCAGAAAATTCGGCCCATAGGCATAATTATGCAGGCGAAATTCAATTTCCCCAGAAGCGACTGCAGCTCCCGTAGTGGAATGTTCCTGTGCTCAAGAACCCCTGCAATAGTTCAACGCAAATCGTCCACTTTGTCCTCAGGCAATCTACATTCCATGGCGATGGAATCAATCACTATGCCCAAAAATTTTATGGTGGTCTGGGGGCCTTCTGTCTTGTCTTCCGCTAACGGGATGCCAAAACGAGCGCAAACCTGCCGCATGGTTGCCTGCAGATACCCACACTCAGACGTCCCCTTCCTTCCAATGAACAAGAAGTCGTCCAAATAATGGATAACTGACTGAAGACCGGAAACATCCTTTACCACCCACTCGACAAAGGAGCTGAACCGCTCAAAGTAAGAACAGGATATAGAGCAGCCCATAGGGAGAGAGCAATCAACATAGAATCCTTTCTCCCAAAAACATCCTAACAAACAAAAACTGGAAGGATGGACGGGCAACAGGCGAAAGGCGGATTCTACATCGTTCTTTGCCAGCAACGCCCCTTTGCCTGCGCGTTTTACCATCCTGACAGCAGTATCGAATGATGTATATGCAGGCATCCGGATCAATGCCATCATTCACTGAGGAACCTTTCGGATACGAGAGGTGATTAATAAGCCGAAAAGAGTTAGGTTCCTTTTTTGGGATCAAACCCAGGGGCGAAACGATCAAACCCTCCATAGGAGGATCAAAGAAAGGGCCTGCCATCCGACCTAAACTTACCTCCTTTTTTAGCTTGTCCGAGACCACTTCGGGACGCAACGCGACAGACTGTAAATTCCTATAAGGGGGTTGAGATTCTGATGCTCCAAAACTGGGAATGATAAATCCTTCTGAAAAACCTCTACGCAAGAAGTCCGCCACCTCGGAATCAGGATACCTACTTAGATGTCGCTCCATCCTTTCCACCTTCACTGGACTCATCCCTTTTTTCTGCAGAATCTGTGGAACGTCCCTTGTTTTTTTTATAGCACTTTGAGACAGTGTGGTTGCCTCCGCAGAAAAAGCATTCATGCTTGAACCGGCATGAGCTCCCAAACCTGTACGCTCCCTCATTGAATTTCCAACACACTCCTGGTTTTCTAGAGGCCAGCTGCCCGGCTGAACCGGAACCGCTGGCCCCCCCTTGAAAGGGCTGATTGCTCTTTGTCCCCGGGATCAAGCTGCATGTGCCAATGTCCTTTTGATCCCATCTCACTGAAGGGCGAATGGCCTTGCACTGCCTGAAATGTTCGTCGTAACGAAGCCACGCTGTGCCCCCGTACATTCTGTAGGCCTCGCCTATGCATTCTTGATAGCAAAACAAGGAAGAACAGCACTCAGGCTATTTCTCCCCAATTATGCTGGCATAAGTGGAAAATGCCTGCTGCCAATTTTGAAATGTTCGGGGTATTAATCGATACCTTCTGCGCTCCTCCTCCTCTTTCTTACTCTCATCGGGTTTAACCCGATCCAGATTAAACTTACCTAAAGGAAGCAGCGAGAAGATCTCTATGTACTATATGTCTTTCCATATTCTCTCATTCACCTCTTGCTTGACATGCAATCCTAATGGACCCGAAAAAAAAAAGGTACAACTTGCCTTTTGCAGCGTCAGACAAGCGAACTGAATCAGCGTCCTTGTCCCGTGCCGGGGTCTGACCTGAGACTGAAGGCCCGGCTATGTCCATGTTCGTTGCCAGGCTACCATTACCCCCTACCGAAGGATTGGTTGGCACCACTGCAGGGGCCAAGTTAGGCACTACAGGACCCATCCATGCTTGTACTGGCGTACCATTGTGCGCCACCGTATGCCCTGGAGTAGAACCCTGCAACACATCCCTTATGCCCACTAACAGCGAATTGATAAGAGACAATGCCGGCGATGTGTTATCGGCCAGCGAACTGGGGGCTGCTGTCTGCACTGAAGCTGCCAGCCCGCCCGCTCCACTCACCCCCATCATATTAACCTGATCCCCCTCCTAGCCTCACTCTCGCCCGACACAGAAAATAATGCATGATTAGTATTGGGTAGCATCTCACCTGGCTGCACCGGACGGTCACCCCGATCAGCCGACACCCTTGGCCTCGCCGGGTTCACTTGATGACTGTCGCCAGACCTTCCGGAAGCGGCATCCGCAAGGGAGGCGGATCCACTGCTGTCCCTGCGTCCGGGACTCCTGTTGTCCCGCCTCATGTCTGCTGCTGGTTCGCACGCCATCCGCTGGCTGCCCTCTGCTCGACCCTCTGTGCCCTGCACCCTCGCTGGCCCTGGGCGCGTCGCTGTGGCGAGGTGGTGATGTGGATGGGGGCCTGCCAGGGCTGGCAGCCGTACTTCCATCACCATCATCAGAGCTGCTGGACCTGTCTCTGTGACGTCTCGCTGGCGCTGCTGCAGCCGGGCCCTTTTTGCTCGCCCCCTTCTTAGGCTTCTGCTGGGCCCTGGCCTGACTGGAGGTGGATGCACCAGGGTCAGTGCGCTGATCCTTGCATCCTGCTGCGCTCCCATTGCTCTGTCTGTGGCCACTTCGCCTAGATGAAGCTGCCGCGTTCTGCCGCTCTCCCTGCGCCTGTGGTTGCTGCCCCCTCTTAGGCCTCTGCGCTCGTGGGGCCTCTGCTGACTCGGTCCCACCAAGCTGTTTTGTGCCAGCTCCCTTTTTCTTTGCCGCACTGCCCTTCTTAGGTAGGGGAGCAGGGGATGCCTGCATGGGGCTGCCGCTCCTTCTCCTACCCCTGGGTGAGGCGCTGGGACTCAGCCGCTCCGGCGGCCTGGATATGCGCGCACTCACCCTGCCAGATTGCGTGCCGCTGCCGCCCGCCGCCATTGCCTCGACCTGCTGGGCCACCAACTGTGGTCCCCGCGCTGCCGCCTCGCTCCTGACTAGAACGAGCAGGTGATCCACGTCCTCCATCTCGCCTGCCGGGGAAGCCTTCGAGAAGCCAGGGAGAAGAAGCAGCCACGCACTTTCCTTCTTCCTTGCACGCTACCTAGCTCCTCCCTTTCCTCTCACTACCCACACTCAGCTTCCTTCCCCCGCAGCTCCGCCTGACTCTCGTATTCCAGCCCCCTCCCTCCTGAAAACTTAACCCCTGCACTGCTGGACAGGAGGCTAGCCCTATCATGGGGGGCCCTCCGGAGTCCGCTTCACTCCCTAATCCAGACCCTGCTGAAGAGCTCCTCTTGGTGCCTGCAACACATCTAAAGGGATGACAGTATGCACAGGTCTAAAAACTTCTGAGTCGCATACACAGCTCCCTCCCTGCCTGCTGCCCTGCTAAAAGGCTGTTCTTATAGAGCCACTACAGCAGAGAGGAGCCGGAGCCTGAGATTGTATGTGAAGTGTGGGTTCACACATAAAGCGATTGCTGCTAGTCTGATCTGGGTCAGCTGACAGATCCGGTGAGAGGCTTGTATTTACTGCATGAAAGCACATTGGGTGCAAAGCGGTTGTTTGCTTGGGTGCACTGGTGAGGTGGAGGAGGAAGACCTGTGTATACTTAAGCCCCATCTACACGATACGATTCTTTATACGATTCGATTACGATTCTATTTACGATCTGATTAAATCCGACATGTCCGATCGGGATTCGATTCGATTCAATTCCATTTGCCATTGTTTTGCAATAGCAAATCGAATTGAATCGAATCGAATCCCGATCGGACATGTTGGATTTAATCAGATCGTAAATAGAATCGTAATCGAATCGTATAAAGAATCGTATCGTGTAGATTGGGCTTTAAAGCTATTGCTGTGCATTTTCTTTCCTCTATGTATGAGCTGTGAAGACTATGCTGAAGAGAGAGGACTGTGGGCTTAGCCAAAAACACATATGCTGATCTAGTTGGGTCGGCCACAGAATTTGGTGAGCGTGTACGGTTTTGTATATTGGTTGGAAGAAGTTTTAGACCTGCTTGGGGAATTTGACAACAAGGAAGTTCATGGGACTGATTTGTGTGAATAGTTTTGTGGACTTGACCTTATAAGCATGTACTGTGAAGCGCCACATTGTTATACTGTATATGTAGTTTTGTTGGGAGAGTCACAAAAGCTCCTTGGTGTTGGGCGACCCAGTAATAGGCCTGTATATCCATTCAGTGATAATGTGTGGCTGGAGCGCACAACTTTTTGATAGCTTTTATTCATGTTAATCTATGGTGATGCGTGGATTTAAAAATTTAGCGATGGGACCGCACAGCGTGCATGCGCGGAAGTGTATTTAAACAATAAACTTCGGCATACCCGAAGCAGCAAGTGACGACAATCGCGTGTCACTTCCTGTTTAGCCTGTGGCCAGACAGGGAACACTGCGTATTAGCGCGGTGTTCCCTGAATGCCTGTTTTTGACAGTGTGATGCAGGGCATCGGACACGACGCACCGCTAATGCTGATTTATGGTCTGAAACCAGCCTCAGTCAACATTGCAGGGACAAGGCTGTTCAAATGTATCGCTAGCCTGTAGGCTAGCTTTGTGTTCTGTTGCTATATGGGGGCAGAGGGCCGACGGAGCAGTGCGAATATGACATCACACAGATGTGAAATAATAGGGCAGAACAATACTCTCAGCTGTTGCTAAGCCAAAGCAATCCGCCAGGCTAATTGCTGGCCAAGGAGGTTTGCACTGCTGTAAACATGCTGGATTCTCGGCAGAGGTGGTTATCGGTTGCTTCAGCTGACTTTTATCTAACGTGTACACAGCATACAGAGGTCAGTAAATTTCTGGCACAGTAAATGAGCATGATTGCTTGGAAGCAACCTAATCATAGACAGACGAGATCATCACACAGACTTACCTGCTGAAGAAAAAGCAATAAGAAGGGTAGCTGCTGTATAAAATAATCTGTGGGGGAAAAACAGGAAACAAAGAGAAAAAAGAATAGTTGTTATACATTCAAAATAAGATTTGTGTAACTTTTTATATATACTGCGACAGAGGTGACAGCTGTATAGCTACAGATAACACGAAACAAAATTTGTATCTAAGACTGATGCTGTTTGAATACTGTGGTATATATTCAGAAACTATAGAAAGCAGTATCAGGGCACTACTCATAAATAGAGATGGGCCGAACCTCCGATTTTAGGTTCGCGAACCGGGTTCGCGAACTTCCGCGGAAGGTTCGGTTCGCGTTAAAGTTCGCGAACCGCAATAGACTTCAATGGGTATGCGAACTTTGAAAAAAATAAATAATTATGCTGGCCACAAAAGTGATGGAAAAGATGTTTCAAGGGGTCTAACACCTGGAGGGGGGCATGGCGGAGTGGGATACACGCCAAAAGTCCCCAGGAAAAATCTGGATTTGACGCAAAGCAGCGTTTTAAGGGCAGAAATCATATTGAATGCTAAATGACAGGCCTAAAGTGCTTTAAAACATCTTGCATGTGTATACATCAATCAGGTAGTGTAATTAAGGTACTGCTTCACACTGACACACCAAACTGTTCACTGAACAGAACAGGTATGCAGTGGCGGGTCCACTGAACAGAACAGGTATGCAGTGGTGGGTTCACAGAACAGGTATGCAGTGGTGGGTTCACAGAACAGGTATGCAGTGGCAGGATCACTGAACAGGTATGCAGTGGTGGGTGGGTTCACAGAACAGGTATGCAGTGGTGGGTTCACAGAACAGGTATGCAGTGGCAGGATCACTGAACAGGTATGCAGTGGTGGGTGGGTTCACAGAACAGGTATGCAGTGGCAGGATCACTGAACAGGTATGCAGTGGTGGGTGGGTTCACAGAACAGGTATGCAGTGGTGGGTTCACAGAACAGGTATGCAGTGGCAGGATCACTGAACAGGTATGCAGTGGTGGGTGGGTTCACTGAACAGGTATGCAGTGGTGGGTGGGTTCACAGAACAGGTATGCAGTGGCAGGATCACTGAACAGGTATGCAGTGGTGGGTGGGTTCACTGAACAGGTATGCAGTGGTGGGTGGGTTCACAGAACAGGTATGCAGTGGCAGGATCACTGAACAGGTATGCAGTGGTGGGTGGGTTCACAGAACAGGTATGCAGTGGCAGGATCACTGAACAGGTATGCAGTGGTGGGTGGGTTCACAGAACAGGTATGCAGTGGCAGGATCACTGAACAGGTATGCAGTGGTGGGTGGGTTCACAGAACAGGTATGCAGTGGCAGGATCACTGAACAGGTATGCAGTGGTGGGTGGGTTCACAGAACAGGTATGCAGTGGCAGGATCACTGAACAGGTATGCAGTGGTGGGTGGGTTCACAGAACAGGTATGCAGTGGCAGGATCATTGAACAGGTATGCAGTGGTGGGTGGGTTCACAGAACAGGTATGCAGTGGCAGGATCACTGAACAGGTATGCAGTGGTGGGTGGGTTCACAGAACAGGTATGCAGTGGCAGGATCACTGAACAGGTATGCAGCCAGGAAAAGCTAAGCCTAACTAATCTTTCCTTATGAGAGACAGACAGCAGCTCGCCCTACTCTCTCTAATGCAGGCACACGAGTGGCCGTAATGGCCGCCGCTGCCTGCCTTATATAAGGGGGGTGGGGCTCCAGGGGCTAGTGTAGCCTAATTGGCTACACTGGGCCTGCTGACTGTGACGTAGAGGGTCAAAGTTGACCCTCATAGTGCATTGTGGGGCGAACCGAACTTCCGGAAACGTTCGCCTGCGGGAGGCGAACGCGAACCACCGAAGTTCGCCGGGAACCGTTCGCCGGCGAACCGTTCGGCCCATCTCTACTCATAAATAGTTACATAGGGCTTGATTCACAAAGCGGTGCTAACCCAGTTAGCACGCCTGAAAACTTTTAGGCATGCTAACGTTTGCACTAGCTGAGTTAGCACCGCTTTGTGCTGCTGCTCGCACAAAGCGGTGTCACGCAAAGTCGCATAGGGTTTAATGGCGCTGCGTGCGCAAAGTATATATTTATCATGCCTAAACTGAGTTTAGGCGTGATAATGGGCTTTTCACCAGCGTGCTAACTGTTAGCACTGCTTTGTAAATCTAGCCCCTAGGGTCTAATGCAGAAAAGGCTGATAAACAGGCCATTAGAGATGTCTAGAACGCAAATTTGCCGCAAATGTTTGCAAACCGGTGAGCTGTGTAAACCACCATAGCCGTCAATGGGCAGGCAAATCCTAAAACTTATAAGGACTGTTTCTGGACACAAAAGTGATGGAAAAGTTGTATCAAGGGGCCTAACACCTGGACTGTGGCATGCCGGATAGTGATCCATAGCAAAAGTCCTACAAAAAATTACGTAGTTTATGCAGAGAAGTGTTTTAATCTCTAAAGGGCAAAAATCACATTACATTCCTAAATCCTATCTAATAAAACCTAAGTGTCTCTGCGTCCCATGTCCCTGTGTGTGTGTTTTTTTCGCTCTGCACATGTGCAGGGATGCAGAGACACTGACACGCAGCTTGCAGGGGAGGATGGGGCCAGAAGAAGCGGGTGTGTGCTCGCACGTGGTGATGGGCAGCAGGACGTGGCGTGTGTGTGTGGCTGTAGTGAGAGGAAGGGAAAGACATTTGGAGCTAGGGAAAGCGTTAGGCTGTTGTTAGCTTGCTCCTTTCTGAATTGTGTTGCTGAAAGCACCCAACAAAAGCTCTTCAGCTAATAGTCTTCTTATGTGCTTTTTTTGTGTTTGTGTGTGACACAGACACTGCATAGATACAGCCCTGCCTGTCGCATCTTGGCCTAGTTGCTGTACTGTGCCAGGCACAGCTCACTGTATTACCATTGCATATCTTTCCACTGTATTTGTGATTTAACTTACTAAAGCATAGCTGTCTTTGTAGGTGACAGTGCATAGGTAGAGCCAACAGACAGTTGCCCGGCCAGCTGGGATTTGTAATTCCACTACTGGCAGCACACTCTATTATACCAGTGCATACCTTTCCTCTGTACCTGTGTGACAGCACATTGTATTACACCAGTGCATACCTTTCCACTGTATCTGTGATTGAACGTACTATACCACAGCTCCCTTTGTGGGTGACACTGCATACAGCCCACAGAGAGACAGGGACAGTTAGCTAGGCTGTTCTTTATTGCTGCAACCACCCCCCAAACAAAAAACCTTTTGAGGGCTCATTGTGACTATTGGTGTCAGCAAATACCAGATGTCTGGTTATTAGGTGATCTGCAGTATCACCAATAATCCAGACACTATACCTGAGTATTTGGTGATCTGCAGAATCACCAATAATGCATGTATAGCAAACAACTGATGTGATAGCTAATAGCAAGGTATAGTGCTTGGTGCAACAGTAAGTACTGAAAGGTTTAGCTATACCTCACCAGAGAAGCTGGTGGGTACTAACAGTACAGAGCCCCTCACCAGAGACAAGGGCCCCCTGGTGAGAGTAGAGTGGTCGGACTAATTTCCGACCGATTTTTGACCGTGGGCCAAATCTCCTTAAAAGATCCCTGCAAATCTTCTAGAGCAGGGAAAGGAGAAGACACCACTGGCAATGGAGAGAATTTGGGAGATCTCCCCGTTACCACCTGAAAAGGAGAAATGCCCGAAGAGGTACTTTTCAGGTTGTTATGCGCAAATTCTGCGAATGGCAAGAATTTCGCCCATTCCAACTGGGCATCAGCCACATAGCATCTAAGGAACTGTTCTAATGACTGATTAACCCTTTCAGTTTGCCCATTGGTTTGTGGGTGGTAGCCGGATGAAAATGACAGGTTCATCCCAAGATGATGACAAAAGGCTCTCCAGAATTTGGACACGAACTGGACTCCCCTATCTGACACCACATTTTTTGGTATCCCATGTAAACAGAAAATGTGTTGAATGAAGAGATCCACCAGTTCCTGGGCAGAGGGGAGTCCATCCAGGGGAATAAAATAAGCCATTTTGCTGAACCTGTCGACTACCACCCAGATAACCATTTTACCCTCGGACCTGGGGAGTTCGCCCACAAAGTCCATGGATAAATGGGTCCATGGTTCCTCAGGCACTGGCAATGACTGGAGGGTGCCCACAGGAGCCTGTCTGGATGGCTTGTTCCTGGCACATACTGAACAATCTCTGACAAACTCCCTACAATCCAGGACCAGAGATGGCCATCACACACATCTAGACAGCAGATCCTGCGTTCTGGCAACCCCAGGATGCCCTGCATTTTTATGTGCATGGAACAAGTGTAACATTTGCAGACGAAAGTGAAGTGGCACAAATAGAACCCCATCAGGTTTCCCCTCAGGAACGTCCTGTTGATGGGGACCCAAAGCAAGTGACCAATCCTCCCATGTCTCGGTGGCTGCCACGACAACTTTCTCGGGCAGTATGTTCTTGGGAGTTGGTGGCTGTACTGTCTCAGGCTCAAAACATCTAGACAGGGCACCTGCCTTGACATTTTTATTCCCTGGTTTATAAGTAATGATAAATCTAAATCTCGAAAAGAATAAAGACCAGCGAGCCTGTTGAGGGCTAAGCCTCTTAGCCCCCTCAATATATTCCAAATTTTTGTGGTCAGTATAGACTGTAATCATATGTTCCGCCCCCTTGAGCCAATGACGCCATTCCTCAAATGCGAGTTTAATGGCTAACAGTTCTCGGTTACCGATATCATAATTTCTCTCGGCGGGAGAGTATTTACGAGAGAAAAATGCACACGGATGCAATCTGCCCTGGAGACCAGAGTGTTGAGAAAGTACAGCCCCAACCCCAATTTCCGATGCATCCACCTCCACTATAAAGGGACAAGTGACAAGTGATTAATGGCGGAGCAAAACAAATTCTTTAAAGATGAAAAAGCAGAATGTGCTTCAGCTGACCAGTTATAAGTGTCTGCCCCTTTTTTGGTGAGATCAGTGAGGGGTGACACCACAGAAGAAAATCCCTTGATAAATTTTCTATAGTAGTTGGCAAAGCCAAGAAATCTCTGGAGTGCCTTCAGCCCCATGGGCTGTGGCCACTCCAATACGGCAGCTACCTTTTTGGGGTCAATGGAGAGTCCGGAGGTTAAAATGATATACCCCAAAAAGGAACTTCAGACACTTCAAAAAGACATTTCTCAAGTTTTGCATATAAAGAATTCTGTCTCAATTTTTTCAGGACAAACTTCACATGCTCCCTGTGTTTCGCTAGATTAGGTGAGAAAATCAGTATATCGTCCAGGTACACCAGGACGAACCGCCCCAGGACCTCTCTGAAAATCTCATTGACCAATTCCTGGAAGACGGCAGGAGCGTTACACAACCCGAAGGGCATAACAAGGTACTCGTAGTGCCCGTCGGGTGTGTTAAACGCCGTCTTACATTGGTCACCCTCCCTTATGCCTACCAGGTTGTATGCCCCTCTTAGATCAAGTTTAGAGAAGATACATGCATCAGTAACCTGGGAGAACAAATCGTCAATTAAAGGGAGTGGGTAATGATTTTTTATGGTAATTTTATTCAATTCCCGATAATCTATGCAGGGGTGAAGCCCACCGTCCTTTTTCTGAACAAAAAAGAATCCTGCTCCGGCTGGAGACTTAGAAGGACAAATAAAACCTTTGGCTAGTGTCAGTAACAGCAAAATTACCTCTGCAGCGGAGAGCCACTCTCGCGTCTGACGTCACGGCGAATTCCGCCGCTGCCTCCTCGGCATCACTTCCCACCAGGTCAGGTCAGTCCATCAAAGCAGGGCAGCACTCGTACGCACCAGGAGACAGGACCTTTATGCTTTGAGGAGGCGGGTCAGCTGACCTGCTGGTCAGATGACAGGGCTGGGCTGAATTTTGGCACTGATTGGCTGGAATCTGCTGGGCAGAACTTGTGAATGCTCTGTCTGTATTTAAGGCCTAAACTGTCAGTGCATCATTGTCTGCTGTTGCTGAAACTTTGCGGTTAAGCTCTCAGACCTTAGATAGTTTCGGTGTGCTTTGATCCGGGAGGAAACCGGGGATTTCACACAAGATAGAAATTGTTTGATAGCTATAATTATAGTTGATATTATTGTCTTTATGCGTATGAACCTTGCCTGGACTCTCGACTATCCTTTGCCTCACAATTCTGTACTCTGCCTATCTGTCTTGTTGCCGACCCCGGCCCGACCTCGACTCTGCTCTTGCCTTCTGATTCTGTACTTCCGCATGTCTGATTGCTGCCGACCTTAGCTATTCTCTGACTACGTTCTATTTGCCGATTTTTTACTGCTGCCTGACCGACCAGTTACCGACCCTGCCTGTACGACCTCTCCTGTTTTGGTGATAGTCCCACAGCCAGGGGCTATCACTTGGGAGTGCTCCTGAGCTACTGTGCACCTAAACACGTGTGATCACTCTGATTAAAGTACTGACATTTCTGTTACTATTTCTGCATTATTGGTGATTCTGCAGATCACCACATAATCAGATATAGTTTCTGTATTATTGGTGATACTGCAGATCACCAAATAATCAGAACTCTGTCACTAGCTGACACTAACCGTTACAGCTAGATTTTCTTTAATGTAGTCCTGCATAACGAGTTTTTCAGGAGCGGAAAGGTTATACACATGACCTCTAGGCTAGGGGGCATACAACCGGGCCTTAACTCAATGGGGCAGTCAAAACTTCTGTGCGGGGGAAGTTTGTCCGCCGACTTGGGACAAAATACATCAGCGAATTCTGCATATTGTAAAGGCAACCCTTCCACTGGAACCTTGGTGGCGCAAACAGCAACTTTCTCCATACAATGATGATGGCAAAAGGAGGACCAGCTTAATAACTGGCCGGAGCTCCAATCTATCTGAGGGAAATGCTTTTGCAGCCAAGGCATCCCAAGGATTATAGTGGAAGTGGCCATTTTAAGCACAAAAAACTGTATTTGTTCCCTATGCAATACCCCCGCATGACATAATAAACTCCGAGTTTGAGACAGGGGCTGACTTCCCTGAAGTGGAGAGTCGTCCACTGCTGTGACAAAAATCTGTCTGTCTAAAGGGAGAAGGGGAATCCCCAACATCACCACAAAATCATATTCAATAAAATTGGCTGCTGAACCCGAGTCTATAAATGCCTGGGTAGACCGAACTTGATCTTCCCAGGTAATAGAGCAAGGGAGTAGTAAACGGTTATCGATTAGAGGTAACACTGGCACGCCTAGGGTAGTACCTAATAAGGCAAACTGTCCCCGTCTAGCCGACACTGCCCACCGTCTAAATTTTGCAGCATAAGTCTCAGCAGTGTTATGTCCCTGTAATGAGCAGAGGGGCAGCTGTGGCGAACAGCACCGCCGCCGCAGCTGCCTCCGTGCCTCTGCCTGTCCTCCCGGCGTCTAGGACGTTGAGGACGGAACGTTATTTGTACCAAAGGGTCACCGTCTCGCGCGGGCGCGCACACAGACGGGACCTTTATGCTGGGAGGAGGCCCGTCAGCTGACCTGCTGGTCGGCTGACGTCAGAGGAGTCTCACAGCGCCCAGGATTGGCTGACTTCAGGGGGCGTGCCAGTGAGGTCTCCTCTGCTTCTTAAGCTTTCGGGCTTCATTCAGTAACTGTCTGCTGTCGTGAATACTTTAGTGTTAGCGCTCAGACCTTAGACTAGATCCCAGGTATTGAAACCAAGGACTTCACACCTAGACTAGGATATTGCTTATTGTTTGATTATCTGTGTATGATTCTGGCTAAACTCTAAACTCTGTTGGTAACCCCTGCTCCTCAGGTGTTCACTAACCTGCAGTACAGTCTTGGTCACCTGCTCCTCAGGTGATCATTAGTTGCAGTACTGTTGGTAACTCCTGCTCCTCAGGTGATCATTAGCCTGCAGTACAGTCTTAATCACCTGCTCCTCCGGTGATCGCTAGTTACAGTATCGTTTGTATCACCTGCTTCTCAGGTATCCTCTAGGCAGCAGTACCGTCTTAATTACTTGCTCCTCAGGTGATCACTAGGCTGCAGTACAGTCTGAATCACCCGCTCCTTGGGAGATTCTATCTCTTCAGTATCAGTATCTCCAGCTCTGCTGGGGCTTGTACGCTATTATACAGTCAGTGTACTGATAGTACCTCACCAGCCCCTCTGGTGAGGTCTCGCCAGATTATTTAGTTACAGTCTGTGTATTAGTAGTACCTTACCAGCCCCTCCGGTAAGGTCTTGCAAAACTAATAAAGTTACGGTTGCACCAAGCACTACTCTCTAGCACCCTTTTAGCTATACTGGTATTATTGGTGATTCTGCAGATCACTACATAATCAGGTATAGTGTCTGCATTATTGGTGATTCTGCAGATCACCATATAATAAGACATCTGAGTTGCTACACCCAACCGTTACAGTCCCTGCCTGAGGCCTTTAAAGAGAGTCTGAAGCGAGAATAAATCTCGCTTCAGAGCTAATAGTTAGCAGGGGCATGTGTGCCCCTGCTAAACTGCCGCTATCGCGCCGCTAAACCCCCCAAAATCTCCTCCGTGCAGCCGGGGATCCCTTCCTGATTAAGGCAGGGCTAACCGCCGCAGCCCTGCCTCTCGCGCGTCTGTCAGCACGTATCTCCGCCTCTCCCCCGCCCCTCTCAGACTTCCTTCACTGCGAGGGGCGGAGGAGAGGTGGCAATGCCCCGCTGATAGACGCGCTGAGAGGCAGGGCTGCAGCCGTTAGCCCTGCCTCTAGGAGCAGCAAAATCTACGACCAACTTGGTCGTTGATTTTGTGGGGGGGGGGGGGTTGGGGGTGAAGGGACCCCCGTTTAGCCGCGGGATAGTGGCGTTTTAGCAGGGGCACACGTGCCCCTGCTAACTATGAGCTCTGAAGCGAGAATTATTCTCGCTTCAGTGTCTCTTTAAGTTTCCTCTCAGCAGTGACTGCGATATCTGGATCGTCGTATATAATAGCTATTGATTTAAAAAAATCCTGAACTGATGCCAATGCCTCATGACCACTAGGAAGACTGTAAGCCCATGTCTGTGATTCCCCTGATAATAGGGTTTTAATGAAGGTCACTCTCTGACTCTTAGGCCTCGTTCACATCATTTAGCGCAGATGGCTGTGCGATTGGAACGCAACGCGTCCGATCGCACGCCATCTGCGCTCCTATGCGCTGCGCTGCAGATCCCATTCATTACAATGAATGGGATCTGTGCTGCGATTTCCAAAAATGCGTGCAGCACGCGATAGCGCAATCGCGCTGCCACGCAGCGCATATGATGGGAACGGTAGAAGGGCTGTCTATGCCCTTCTACCGTTCTTGCGTGTCGCACACTATACGCGCTGCCAAAATGCGGACGGCAGCGCGTAAACGAGGCCTTAGGCCTTGTTTCCATCTGTCCGCTTCTATCCGCTTTTTATCAGCACATCAATGTTACAGATTGATACATGTTGCTGAAAAGCGGATAGAAGCGGACAGAAGCGCACAGATGGAAACAAGGCCTTAGTCCTCGATGAAATAGGTCTCATCTCAAAATAAGAAAGACAGCGATTTCTGAAATTCTGAAAATCAGATTTGTGCCCTGAAAACTTTTCAGGGAGAGGCATTCATGGCTCTATAACTGGAGGGGACTGCACTGGTGCGGTTGCAGACTGGAGGGCCCGAACAACCTCAGACAGCTGGGTGATTTGTGTCTGTAGAGTATTGACCATTACGGTTAAATTGTTCACCGCTGTGGTCAAGGCCTCAACCTGGCTACGCAGTGCGTCCATAGACATTATGGTCTGCTGTTCTGTAACGATTGGTGTCAGCAAATAGCAGATGTCTGGTTATTAGGTGATCTGCAGTATCACCAATAATCCAGACACTATACCTGATTATGTGGTGATCTGCAGAATCACCAATAATGCAAGTATAGCAAACAACTGATGTGATAGCTAATAGCAAGGTATAGTGCTTGGTGCAACAGTAAGTACTGAAAGGTTTAGCTATACCTCACCAGAGGAGCTGGTGGGTACTAACAGTACAGAGCCCCTCACCAAAAGACAAGGGCCCTCTGGTGAGAGTAGAGTGGTCGGACTAATCGAGTTGGCAACAGACAGACAGATACAGTACAAAATCAGAAGGCAAAGGCAAGAAGGTTTAACAGGCAGAGTCGGCAGCAAGATCAGATGGGCAGAAGTACAGAATCACTGAGCGGAAGAGTAGTCAGAACGAGCCAGAGTCATACACAGATAATATAATACAGTCTTTCAGTGCTACACGTTAAGCTATCAAAAGGTCTGAGCGCTAACACGAAGTATTCGCAACAGCAGACAAGTTGCGAGTGAACCAGCTAGGCTTATGAAGCAGAGGAGACCCCTCTGGCACGCCTACCCCTCACAACCAATGAGGAGCGGCGAGCGGCACCTTTGACATCAGTCGACCGGCCGGTCAGCTGATGCGCCTCCTCCCCGCATAAAGGTCCTGTCTGTGCGCGCGCGCACGCGACAATGCGACCCTATGTGCGGCTGCGCTGACAGACCCGTCCTCGGCGTGCTAGACGCCCGAGGCACGGGTAGATTGCTAGGCAGGGAGATGGAGGCTGCTGTGGTGGTAGCGCTGTTCATCAACGTTTATTACACTCATATTCTATTCTTTGTGTGTGTGTGTGTGTGTGTGTGTGTGTGTGTGTGTGTGTGTGTGTGTGTGTGTGTGTGTGTGTGTGTGTGTATGTGTGTGAGACAGACACTGCATACATGGCAGGCCACAGTCATTGCTGGGCCTTGCAGTTCTACTATCGTCTTCTATCTATTACAAGCCAGCACACTGTCTATCATCATAAGCTGTGCTTAGCTTCCAACTGTATCTGTTATTGATATCTGTGTGGCTAACACACTGCATACAGGGCACAGTTAGTTGCTGGCCCTTGTAGTTCTACTATACTCTTATAACTATTGCAAGCAAGCCAGCACAATGTGTATAATAAGCAGTGCTTAGCTTACAGCTGTATTTGTGATTGAAAGTACTATAGGATATTTCTCTGTGTGTGTTAAAGTACACAGCCCAGTGATACACACACACACACACACACACACACACACACACACACACTCTCACACTCTCACACTCTCACACTCTCACACTCTCACACTCTCACTCTCTCACTCTCTCACTCTCTCACTCACTCACTCACTCACTCTCTCTCTGATCTTGCCTTCCAGGGATTTGTAGGCTGTCAAAAGCAAGCTCACATACATTGGTCAGGAATCAAACCCAGGTCCACTGCTTTGAAGGCAGCTATGCTATAGCATTGTGATATACCCAAGAGAAAAATGAGCTTGCTTATTTGCCTAATTTGCTATATGAAAGCAGTGGGACACATGGTGAAACTGCTTACAAGATTCAATTCAAGACTTCAGAATCAGAAAGATCACGTGCCCCCCTGGATGATGCTGGTGTAACACACACAGCAAAGGACAGCCATTTGAAGTCTGGAAGATTCCAGGGCAAGGGTGGGAAGGATGAAAAGCTAGGTGGCCATGCAACCCTTCCTGCTAGCCATTTAGCAGCACTTGTGTGCATGGTGTCTGTGGCACAATTGGCTAGTGCGTTTGGCTGTTAACTGAAAGGTTGGTGGTTCATGCCCACCCAGGGATTGCCTTCCCTTTTGTGTTCAACAGTTGTCTGAAGAGAACCCCAGATAGCCATTTAGCAGCAACTACATACACACAGTCCTTGTGGCACAATTGGTTAGTGCATTTGGCTGTTAACTGAAAGGTTGGTGGTTCACGTAATGGATTCACCGCGTATGTGTTTTCTTGAGTGAGTATCTATAATTTGCGGTATATAGTTTCTTTGCTGTTGCTGGCGCAAAGCCCTGGCTAAGAGGTGTCCAGACTTGTTGCCATGTACATAGAAGAGATTCTGGCATCTGTGTGCCGTTAATCGGGCTCTATTATGTAGACATTTTTTTTATGATTCTCTGGCATCTGTGAGTTTATCTAAGTCTGTACGAACTAGAGATTGTTTATGTTTTGTTTCTAATGCATGTATGTATCTCTGCAGATAAATCTTTTAATTTTTGCTCTCTCTCTTTTTTAAGCTTTGAGCCTACCTGAATCAGATAGCCCCTTAATACGCATTTATGCGCTTCCCAGAGGATAGCAGAGGATATGTCATCATTGGCGTTATGGGTAAAATATCTTTCGATTTCTGTTCTGATGTTGGAGACAACCTCATTATCTTCTAACATGGAAGTGTTGAATTTCCAGTTCAGGGGACAATGTTTGCGGGTTCTACAATTTAAAGATAATGAAATGGATGCGTGATCAGAGTATGTCATTATTCCAATATCTGCGTTTGGTGAATCTGAGAGTAGGTTGTGAGATATTAGAATGTAGTCAATTCTATTATATACCTCATGCATTATGGAGAAATATGTGTAATCTCGTGTAGTTGGGTTAAGGAGTCTCCACACATCTACTAGTTGTTGTTCGTATAAGGCTTTTTTTAAGTTTGTTTATCTTGTTGTAGGGAATATTGGATTTACCATGCAAAGTATCTTGGGCTGGATTCAGGGGAATATTTAGATCTCCGCCTATGATGACACTGCCTTCATCAAAGGAGTCCAGGGTAGAAAGGAAGCGTAGCAAGAAGGGTACTTGGTCTGTATTTGGGGCATATACAGAGCATAGAATATACCTTAGGTCTCCAATTTTACTTTTTACCAATACAAATCTACCTAAGTCATCTGTTTTTGTCTCCACGTTGCTAACTGGAAGATCTTTGTGTAGGAGAATTGCCGTGCCCTTGGTTTTGGAATCAGGGAAGTTGCTCATATATAATGTTTGATAGTGCTTATCTTTTAATTTTGGGGAATTCGATCCTTTAAAATGTGTTTCTTCGATCAATACAACATTGGCTTGTTGTTTATGCATATCCTGCAGGAGAAAAGATCTTTTTTTCAGAGATGTTAAGTCCCCTGGCATTGATTGGCACTACCTTCAAGTAGGCTATTGGTCTGATAAAGACAGCATACTTACTAGACACCCAAATCGGTCCCCAGAACTTACCAATAACATTATGTAAAAGAATATAAGTGTGTAATTTTTAAACCTATAAGAGAACATTACCACGTGGTGGTACATAGTCCAGAGGACTATCCTATGTAGGTGTGAAGTACCAATTTTCACCCAGAGAGCCCAGATTTCCCTCACCCATTGTAATTTCAAGTCAAGGACAGTTTGTTTTACCTCATACAGAAGGTAATAGAGGCAATGACCCGCTTAGTAGTGGCTCATAGGAGCAATAATGTATATAGAGGCTAGGATGAATCATCTCAATTGAATCTCTTGTGAGGTAGAGTACTCTAGCTTGCATTAGCTAGCCAGTGTTTGGTACGTGGGTTCTCTCTAGTAGTAGTGGCAGGTATTGCACGATCTACTCTGATGTCCATCCCTCGCTATGATAGATTTAGAAGGATGAGGCCTTGTTTGATTAAATATAGAGAATACACTGTAGTGGGAATAATTGGAGATACCGTCTATATGTAGATGATAGTAGTTAGCCAGTAGTAGATATGTTAGTGGGGATATATTTTGTTTTTCCGATCTTCCAGAAAGGTTAAGGAGGGGTGGTAGCTATAATATGACTCACCAGGGTTGTAGATTTAGTACTTTTAGGGCTCTTATCACATGTATAAACAACTCTCATTTCAGGCTGAAAATAATGATTGGCAGAGATATTTGGGGATACAAGAGCACTTGGGTTGATATAGCAACATCATATGTTAGATAGTCCCACATAGTGGGTGAAATATATTGGGTAATGACATCTAGAGATGGGCCAAACCTCCGATTTTAGGTTCGCGAACCTACCGCGAAAGTTCGGTTCGCGCAAACTTTTGCGAACCGCAATACACTTCAATGGAGAGGCAAACTTGAAAATTTAGAAAAAATGATGCTGGCTAGAAAAATGATGGAAAAGATGTTTCAAGCGGTCTAATACCTGGACGGAGACATGCTTGAGTGGGATACACCTCAAAAGTCTCAATAAAACACCTAGATTTGACACAAACCACTGTTTTAATGTCAAAAATCACATTAAATGTTGAATCACAGGCCTAAACGGCTTTACAACATCTTTCATGTGTATACATCTATCAGGAAATGTAATTTCCTCCTTCCTCCTTCTCTGGAGGTGGATCTTGTCTTCCAGGGATTTGTAGGATGTCAAGAGCACACTGAAATACATTGGCCAGGAATCAAACCCAGGTCAACTGCTTGGAGGGCAGCTATGCTCACCACTATACCACCAACACTACAGGCTGAAGCCAGCCTAGCTGGCCTGGGAAGGATGAAAAGCTAGGTGGCCATGCAACCATTCCTGCTAACCTAAAGCTTACTTGTGTCTTACAACACATTGGCTTAAGTCTTTACCAAATCCAATGCTCCAATATGGGGAAGCTTCACTGTTTGCTGTTTTTTTTTTTTTTTAAGTGTGGTGTCACAGAAAGGCCCAGGAGTAGTCTTAGCTACCGCAATATCTATGTTACGGCAGGGCCCTTAATACACTTTCTCTTACAGGGCTATGAAAACCGTTTTGCCCATGCGATAAAGCGAGGTGCAAATATAAAATCGTGCCTAGCAGAGGATGGTTTCCATCCATCAACCTCTGGGTTATGGGCCCAGAACACTTCTGCTGCGCCACTCTGCTTACATTTGTATACAATCTTGAAGTTTAAGAACGGTACATTAGTTGAAATAGTTACACTACAATCTATGTTACAGCAAGGCCCTAATGACACTTTCTCTTATCCACATGCACAGCCGGCTTCAATAAAGATACATGAAAAGACTTCACACCTCTCATACTGGATGGCAGTGCGATCACATAAGTTACATCATTGATCTTTTTGGAAACAGGGTATGGGCCTATAAATCTGGGGCCTAATTTTGCTGAGGGTTGCTTCAGAGCCAGATGCCGGGTTGAAACCCACACCATGTCCCCTGGTACAAATTCCCACTCCACTGACCGCTTTTTATCTGCCTGCTTCTTCTGAGTCTGAAAGGCCTTCTCCAGGTTCCTTTTGACCATGGTCCAAATCTCTTTTAACGATCCCTGCCAATCTTCTAGAGCAGGAAAAGGAGAAGATACCACTGGTAACGGGGAGAATTTGGGAGATCTCCCCGAGACCACCTGGAAGGGAGAAAAGCACGATGAGGTACTTTTCAAGTTGTTGTGCGGAAATTCTGCAAATGGCAGAAATTTTGCCCATTCCAATTACGCATCCATCACATAGCACTGACTGATTAACCCTCTCAGTTTGCCCATTGGTTTGTGGGTGGTAGCCAGATGAAAATGACAGGTCCATCCCAAGATGATGACAAAAGACTCGCCAGAATCTGGACACGAACTGGACTCCCCTATCTGACACCACATTCTCCGGTATACCATGTAAATGGAAAATGTGCTGAATGAAGAGATCTGACAGTTCCTGGGCAGAGGGGAGTCTGTCCAGAGGGATAAAATGAGCCATTTTGCTGAACCTGTCGACTACCACCCAGATGACCGTTTTACCCTCGGACCTGGGGAGTTCACCCACAAAGTCCATAGATAAATGGGTCCATGGTTCCTCAGGTACTGGCAATGATTGGAGAGTACCCACAGGAGCCTGTCTGGATGGTTTATTTCTGGCACAAATTGAGCAATCTCTCACAAACTCCCTACAATCTAGGGCAAGGGATGGACACCAAACACATCTGGAAAGCAGATCCTGCGTTCTTGCAACACCGGGATGCCCTGCATTCTTATGTGCATGGAACAACTGCAAAATCTGCAGGCGGAAGTGAAGTGGTACAAATAGAACCCCATCAGGTTTCCCCTCGGGAACGTCTTGTTGATAGGGACCCAATGTAAGAGACCAATCTTCCCATGTTTCGGTGGCTGCTAAAACAACCTTCTCGGGCAGGATGTTCTCGGGGGTTGGTGGCTGAACTGTCTCAGGCTCAAAACATCTAGACAGGGCATCTGCCTTGACATTTTTACTTCCTGGTTTGTAGGTAATGATAAACCTGAATCTCGAAAAGAATAGAGACCAGCGAGCCGGTCGGGGACTGAGTCTCTTCGCCCCCTCAATGTATTCCAAATTCTTATGGTCCGTATAGACCGTAATCACATGTTCTGCCCCCTCGAGCCAATGACACCATTCCTCAAACACGAGTTTGATGGCCAGCAGCTCTCTGTTTCTGATATCGTAATTTCTCTCAGCGGGTGTAAGGGTTAGCGGGGATGCCGCCGCGGAGACAGGCGGCATGGCGGCTGTCTCCGCGTATCAGCCGGCGGCCTCTGCCGTGCAGTTTCATGCGGGTGATCTGCCTGGTCCTTCCATTGCACATAGATTGAGAGCTACACGCGCGCGTGCCAGGCGACAGGACCTTTATGCGAATAGAAGGGGAGTCAGCTGATCTGCCAAGTCAGCTGACTCCAACAGTACTTCGGATTGGTTGAGTGGCTGGGGCGGCGCTGCGGAGCAACTTAGTATATATAGTACCAGACTGTCAGTTACTCGGTGTCTGCTGTTGCAAATACTTGCGTGTGAGCGCTCAGACCTTAGTCAGATCCCAAAGTGTGCTAGAACCGGCCGGAGCCGGGGATCCACACTTAGCCAGATTCTGTTGATAGCTTAAAGTACTAATTACATTGTATTATCTGTTATGACCTTCTGCTTTCATTGACTATTCACCTGCTTGCTCACTCTGTACCTCTGCCTATCTGATTCACGTTGCCGACCCTGCCTGAAAAACAACTCTGAATCAGCCTTCTGTCTTTGTACCTTATCTGTCCGTACGTTGCCAACTCTGCTTGTCTGACCTCTCTATCCTCGCCAGTGGGCCTAGCCACTGGTGAGGGATCTGTAGCTGTCACCTGCTTCTCAGGTGAAGTGTTAATGTAGTACTGTCTGTAATACCTGCTCCACAGGTATCCAATAGCTGTAGTATAGTCTTAATCACCTGCTCCTCAGGTGATCACTTTTCAGCTTACCAGTGGCACCTGCTCCTCAGGTGTCCATTGGCTACAGTACTGTCTGAATCACCTGCTTCTCAGGTGATCAACCTTGCAGCATTACTAGTAGCTCCTGCTCCTCAGGTGCTCTTTAACTGCTACACAGCCGGCCTCGCCTGCTCCTCAGGTGATCCTTGGCTGCAGTATTGTCTGTAGTCACCCACTCCTCAGGAGACCTTATCTTCCTCATTACTGTTGCACCAATCACTATCTCACATTGGTAGTCTTGTGTCTGGCTATACTAGCATTATTGGTGATTCTGCAGATCACCACATAATCAGGTATAGCGTCTGTATTATTGGTGATACTGCAGATCACCAATAATCAGAAAATCTGTTAGCTGACACCAATCGTTACAACGGGAGAGAATTTACATGAACAAAATGCACAGGAATGCAATCTGCCCTGGAAACCAGAGTGCTGAGACAGTACAGCCCCATCCCCAATTTCTGATGCATCCACTTCCACTATAAAGGGACAGGTGACATCCACATGTCGCAAGATAGGGGCGGAGCAAAACAAATTCTTCAATGATGAAAAAGCAGAATGTTCCTCTGCTTACCAGTTATAAGTATCCGCCCCTTTTTTGGTGAGATCAGTGAGAGGTGACACCACAGAATAGAATCCCTTAATACATTTTCTATAATATTTGGCAAAGCCTAGAAATCTCTTGAGTGCCTTCAGTCCCATGGGCTGTGGCACTCCAGAATGGTAGATACTTTTTTGGGGTCCATGGAGAGCCCGGAGGTAGAAATGATATACCCCAAAAAATGAACTTCAGACACTTCAAAGAGACACTTCTCGAGCTTTGCGTACAAAGAATTCTGTCTAAGTGTAACGATCGGTGTCAGCCAGAACAGATTTTTCTGATTATTGGTGATCTGCAATATCACCAATAATACAGATGTTATACCTGATTATGTGGTGATCTGTAGAATCACCAATAATACAAGTATAGCAAGACACACAGGATAGAAATATGTAAGATGGTGTTTGGTGCAACAGTAAATATAGATAGAGATACCCACTGTCCAGAGGAGCTGGTGAAGGGGGTATCTCTAATCAACACAGTAATCAGTATTCCAGCAAGCTGGAGACTCAGAGGAGTAATTATAGGTGCACGCAAGGAGCGGGTGATGCACAGTAAGACAATGTAGCGAGATCACTCGAGGAGCGAGTGATTCAGACTGTACTGCAACCGGTGATCCCCTGAGTGGCAGGAGACGCAGACAGCATATAATTATAGCTAGTCACCTGAGGAGCAGGTGATTAAGACTGTACTGCAGCTATCAACCTGAGGAGCAGGTGATTCAGACTATACTGCAGCTATCAACCTGAGGAGCAGGTGATTACTAAACTGAGAACCCTTCACCAGGACTAGCTCCCTGGTGAGGGCAGAAGAGTCAGACAAGCAGGTTCGGCAACACACGGACAGATACGGTACAAATGCGGAAGACAGAATCAGAGTGAGGGATAGCCAAGTCGGCAACTGGATCAGATAGGCAGAGGCACAGAATCACAAGACAGAAGAGTAGTCAAGGCTAGCAGAGGGTCATAACAAATAATACAATTCAATTAGTACTTTAAGCTATCAACAGAATCTGTCTAAGTGTGGATCCCCAGCTCCTGCTGGTTCTAGGCACACTTTCGGATCTGACTATGAGTCTGAGTGCTAACACGTAGCATATGCAACAGCAGATGAGGAACAACTGACAGGCCTGTTCTATATATACTGGGAGCGCTCCTAAGCACCACTCCCGTCACTCAGCCAATCAGGATCAGTGCTGGAGTCAGCTGACCGGCTGATCAGTTGACTCCCCTTCTGCTTGCATAAAGATCCTGTCTGTGCGCGCGTGTAGACCTCAGTCTACGTGCGACTGAAGGAGCAGGCAAAGTTCCAACATGCGACCATGCGGCGAAAGCCGCTGGCTGATACGCGGAGACAGCCGCCGTGCCACTCGGTGCTGCGGCGGCATCCTCCTCGTTCCCCACAATCCCAGGCATAATTCCATCATGTATCTACGTGGCAGAAACCACTGGCTGAGACGCGGAGATAGCCGCCATGCCACTCTCTGATGCGGCAGCATCTCCGCAATCCCTTACAGTACCCCCCCCCCCCCCCCTCCTGAGGAGTGGACTCCAGACGCTTCTTACACAGCTTTTCAGGATATCGCTCATGAAACTCTCTTTTCAGATCCTCGGCATGCATGCGGTACTCCGGAACCCAAGTTCTCTCCTCTAGACCATACCCCTTCCAATGGACCAAGTACTGTACAGAATTCTGCACTAATCGAGAATCCAAAATTTTCTTGATCTCATACTCAGGTTGATCGTCAACCATCACGGGGGGGAAGAGGAATCCACTTGCACAGCAGGCTTCAATAAGGAAACATGAAATGATCTCACACCTCTCATGCTGGCTGGGAGATGTCACGTTCTGTGACGATCGGTGGACACAGAGAGTATCTGATTACCGGGGATCTGCAGTATCGCCGGAACACAGATATATACCCGATTATAAGTGAGCTGCAGTCTCACCGATAATCCAATATATTAACTAACCTCTGTCCACCCAAAGAGTATAGTGATTGGTGCAACAGTAATATGCACTATTCAGTGGCGAGGCTCACTGATAGTAGCAACCTCCGCCCAGCGGCACGGGCCCGCTGGAGGAGAATAGTGGTACAAGCAAAATTCGGCAACAAAATAACAGATATAGCGAGGTACAGAATCAGGAAGCTAGGAAGGAGTCTAGGAACGAGCCAGGGTTCGGCAACAGATGATCAGAGATATCGAGGTACAGTATCACAAGGCTCAGAGACGAAACGAGAGTAATAGCAAGGTTGGCAACAGGAGATCAGATAGGCAGAAGTACAAAGGGACTAGGCAAGAGCAAGGTCAAGAACAGGCAAAAGGTCAAAGGCACAGATAAATCACAATGGTATGGTCTTCCAGTACTTATATATTGGCAGAACCAATATATATGTATACTGTGGATCCGAGAGCTAACACAGATGTGATCGCTACAGCGGACACAGAGTACTGACAGTCTGCTGCTTAAATGCAGTCTGTCCTTTCAGCAATCCCCACCCTCCCCAGATGACGTCAGCAAAGGGGCGGCCAGTGTCCCATCAGGCTGCTCATGAGCGCCTTCTTCTCAGGGCATAAAGGGCGTGACGCTCCGTGCGTGAGCGCGTCGCCCTGCCCTGCTGGGACAAGCTACTGGTGAGACGCTGAGCGGTGGTTGGAGCCGCCGGGACAGACCGGAAGTTCGGGGCCCCGATGACGTCAGCCGCGAGAGCGGCGTTCATCCTGCTGCTGGCGGTGGGGGTGAGTCTATGCCTGACATTACCCCTCCCCTGAGGCGTGGTCTCCGAACGCGCCAATGAAGGTCTATCAGGATGTGCATCATGAAATTCCCGTATGAGTTCCTGTGCATGAAATTGATGTGCTGGTACCCAGGATCTCTCCTCAGGACCATATCCTCTCCAATGAACCAGATACTGAAGAGAATTCCGAACAAACCGGGAATCTAGAATTCTCTCGACTTCATACTCAGGTTCACCGTCAACAAGCACGGGAGGAGGACCATGGTCCACATGTACTGCGGGTTTCAGCAAAGACACATGAAATGTTCTCACTCCACGCATTGGCTGAGGTAATGTCACTTGATAAGATACCCTATTGATTCTTTTGGCTATGGGATATGGACCTATAAATTTAGGTCCAAGTTTCGCTGAAGGCTGTCGTAAGGCGATATGCCGAGTAGAGATCCAGACAAGATCTCCGGGAGAGAACTCCCACTCGGGTGAACGCCTTCGGTCGGCCTGTTGTTTCTGGAACAAAACTGTCTTCTTTAAATTAGTATTTACTTCCCTCCAAAGAGATCTTAGCGTCTCTTGCCAGACTTCCAAGGCAGGGAAAGGTGAGGTCCTGACAGGGAGTGGTGAAAACCTTGGTGACCTTCCATTGACGATCTGAAAGGGTGAAAACCCCGAGGAAGAACTCCGAAGATTGTTATGGGCAAATTCGGAATATGGTAAGTACTGAACCCACTCTGTTTGATTGTCTGCCACATAACATCGAAGATACTGTTCTAAGGACTGATTCATTCTCTCAGTCTGCCCATTAGTCTGGGGGTGAAAACCAGATGAAAAAGAGAGGGTGATCCCTAGTGCCTTGCAAAATTCTCTCCAGAATTCTGAAACGAACTGCACCCCCCTGTCAGATACTATGTTCTCACGAACCCCGTGAAGACGAAGAACGTGAATCACGAAAAGATCTGCAAGTTCTTTAGCGGAGGGAAATTTCGTCAGAGGTACAAAATGAGCCATTTTAGAGAATCGATCAACAATGACCCAAATTACTGTATTACCGTCCGAGGGAGGCAATTCTCCCACGAAATCCATGGATACATGAGTCCAGGGCTCGGAGGGTATAGGCAGAGGTTGGAGGGTACCCACCGGAGATACACGTGAGGGTTTACTCCGTGAGCATACTGAACAAGAAACAACAAAATCCTCGACATCACTCCTCCACGAAGGCCACCAGACGCTTCTGGACAACAACTCTCTAGTTCGAGCCACTCCAGGGTGACCAGCTAGCTTATGAGCATGAAAGAGTTGAAGTATCTGTAACCTGAACTGTAAAGGCACAAACATGAGATCAGACGGTTTCCCTGCCGGACTATCCTGTTGGTAGGGAAGCAGGATAGAAGCAATATCCCCCATAGTCTCTATACTGGCTAACACAACCTTCTCAGATAAAATTGGATCTGGTTCGGAGGGCAGTACTGATTCTATGTCAAAGCATCGGGAAAGAGCATCTGCCTTGATATTTTTGCTTCCAGGTTTAAACGTGATGATGAAGTCAAACCTAGAAAAGAATAAAGACCACCGTGCCTGCCTGGGACTTAACCTCTTAGCCCCCTTCAGATATTCCAGGTTCTTATGATCCGTATAGACCGTAATAACATGCTCCGCCCCCTCCAGCCAGTGTCGCCACTCCTCAAAAGCCAATTTTATGGCCAATAATTCCCTGTTCCCGATATCGTAATTCCTCTCTGCCTCAGAAAATTTTTTCGAAAAAAAATGCGCAAGGATGAAGTCTTCCTTGTGATCCGGAGTACTGTGACAAAACTGCCCCAACCCCAATCTCTGATGCGTCTACCTCCACGATAAATGGCCTGGAAGAGTCGACATGGTGCAAAATGGGAGCAGAACAGAAGGCAGTTTTTAGACTCAAAAAAGCAGAAATGGCTTCAGAAGACCAATTGCTAGCATTAGCCCCTTTTTTTGTCATGTCAATAAGGGGAGCTACCAGCGCGGAATACCCCTTTATAAATTTCCTGTAATAGTTAGAAAAACCCAGAAAACGTTGTAAGGCCTTCAGACCAACTGGTTGAGGCCAGTTCAAAACTGCTGCAACTTTACTGCTATCCATTGATAACCCAGATCTGGAGATTATATAGCCAAGAAATGGAACTTCAGTGATTTCGAACAAACATTTCTCCAACTTGGCATATAATGAATTCTCACGTAACTTTTGTAATACATACTGAACCTGAGACCTATGTTCTCTGATATTGTGAGAAAAGATCAGAATGTCGTCCAAATATACGACCACAAATTTCCCCACCACCTCCCTAAAAATGTCATTAACTAATTCTTGGAAAACAGCGGGGGCATTACACAGACCAAAGGGCATGACCAGGTATTCGTAATGCCCATCCTGAGTGTTAAATGCCGTCTTCCATTCGTCACCCTGTCTAATTCTGACCAGATTGTAAGCTCCCCTGAGATCTAATTTAGTAAATATCTGGGCACCTGTGATCTGAGAAAAAAGGTCATCAATCAGGGGGAGTGGGTAACGGTTTTTGATCGTTATGGCATTAAGAGCTCGATAGTCAATGCAGGGGCGCAGCCCTCCATCTTTTTTCTTCACAAAGAAGAATCCTGCCCCCGCAGGTGATCTAGAGGGTCGAATGAACCCCTTATCTAAGTTCTCCTGAATGTACTCCCTCATAGCCACCTTTTCGGGTCCCGTGAGATTATAAAGATGACCTCTAGGGGGCATGGTTCCTGGTCTGAGCTCGATCGGGCAGTCATAAGGTCTGTGAGGTGGTAGTGAATCAGCAGATCGTGGGCAAAACACATCGGCATATGAGCTATAAGGCTGAGGTAAACCTTGAGGATTTAGGTGAGTAGAACGAAGAGGACACTTGGATATACAGTGCTTCTGACAATAGGATGACCAAGACAGCAACTGTCCAGAAGACCAATCAATCTGTGGAGAATGTAGACGTAGCCAAGGAAGGCCTAATATAATCAAGCAAGATGGCATCCTGATAAGGTAAAATCGTAATTTTTCACAATGTAAAACCCCAACGGTACAGATTAATTCAGGGGTGATAGAGACAGGTTGACTATCCTGTAATGGGGAATCGTCAATAGCAGTGACTATAATACGTTTCTCAAGAGGAACCACTGGCATACCTAACTTAAGTGCCAAGTTAAAATCCATAAAATTGGCTGCAGCGCCTGTATCAACAAAAGCCTGCAGTGCAATGTCTTGTTTGTCCCAAGAAATGGAAATGGGGAATAAAACTTTATCTTTTGGAGGTACAGAATTCTCGCCCAGGGTAGTACCCCCGACTAACCCTAGGCGGAGAAGTTTTCCGCCTTCTTGGTACAAACAGCGGCGATATGACCTTTGTCCCCACAATATAAGCACAAACCCTTCTTTCTCCTTCTTAATTTTTCTGTCTCGGATAACTTAGAGTGACCCAGCTGCATGGGCTCATCAGTAGAAGAGGAAGTAGAGAAACGCGTGGAAGGCTGTGAACGCATGATGGGTCGCTGCCTGGTCGACCTGTGAAAACGTACTCTGCGGTCTATCTTGATAGCAAGACCTATGGCCTCATCTAAGGTTCTAGGTTCAGGATGACTTAACATTAATTCCGACACGGAATCAGACAACCCCGTTAGAAACCTGTCCAAAAGAGACTGCGCCTCCCACCTGGTGGAAAATGACCATTTGCGGAATTCCGCAGCATAGGTTTCCACTGAGTTCTGCCCCTGTTTGAGTCTTTTTAGTTTCCTCTCAGCTGTGGCGGAAGTGTCTGGATCATCATACACGACCGCCATGGCTTCGAAAAAATTTTCCACAGAGGTAAGAGCCTCATGACCCAAGGGTAGACTGTAGGCCCAGGTCTGTGAATCTCCTTGTAAAAGGGTCTTTATGAGCGTGACCCTTTGCAACTCAGAACCAGAGGAAGTGGGACGCATTTGAAAATATGATTGACACCGATCCCGGAAATTGCGGAAATCGGAGCGTTCTCCTGAAAACAATTTGGGCAACGGCATTTTGGGTTCAACAGGCAATATAGGAGCGGGATTAACTGGTGCTTGCAGGTTTTGCACAACCTCTGCTAGTCGATTAAGCTGGACCTGCTGATCTTTAACGGTCTGGTTTAATTGAGTGACGACTGTCGTCAGAGTGTTAACCTGCTGGACCAGAGCATCCATTTTGTATGGTCCGCTGTACTGTCACGTTCTGTGACGATCGGTGGACACAGAGAGTATCTGATTACCGGTGATCTGCAGTATCGCCGGAACACAGATATATACCCGATTATAAGTGAGCTGCAGTCTCACCGATAATCCAATATATTAACTAACCTCTGTCCACCCAAAGAGTATAGTGATTGGTGCAACAGTAATATGCACTATTCAGTGGCGAGGCTCACTGATAGTAGCAACCTCCGCCCAGCGGCACGGGCCCGCTGGAGGAGAATAGTGGTACAAGCAAAATTCGGCAACAAAATAACAGATATAGCGAGGTTCAGAATCAGGAAGCTAGGAAGGAGTCTAGGAACGAGCCAGGGTTCGGCAACAGATGATCAGAGATATCGAGGTACAGTATCACAAGGCTCAGAGACGAAACGAGAGTAATAGCAAGGTTGGCAACAGGAGATCAGATAGGCAGAAGTACAAAGGGACTAGGCAAGAGCAAGGTCAAGAACAGGCAAAAGGTCAAAGGCACAGATAAATCACAATGGTATGGTCTTCCAGTACTTATATATTGGCAGAACCAATATATATGTATACTGTGGATCCGAGAGCTAACACAGATGTGATCGCTACAGCGGACACAGAGTACTGACAGTCTGCTGCTTAAATGCAGTCTGTCCTTTCAGCAATCCCCACCCTCCCCAGATGACGTCAGCAAAGGGGCGGCCAGTGTCCCATCAGGCTGCTCATGAGCGCCTTCTTCTCAGGGCATAAAGGGCGTGACGCTCCGTGCGTGAGCGCGTCGCCCTGCCCTGCTGGGACAAGCTACTGGTGAGACGCTGAGCGGTGGTTGGAGCCGCCGGGACAGACCGGAAGTTCGGGGCCCCGATGACGTCAGCCGCGAGAGCGGCGTTCATCCTGCTGCTGGCGGTGGGGGTGAGTCTATGCCTGACAGGAGATCAATCATATATGTCACATCATTAATCTTTTTGGACACCGGGTATGGGCCTACAAATCTGGGTCCCAACTTGGGAAATGGTTGCTTTAACGCCAGATGCCGAGTAGACACCCACACCATGTCACCTGGAGAGAATTTCCACTCCACAGACCGCCTTTTATCCGCCTGTCTTTTCTGCGTTTGAAAGGCTTTTCCCAGATTCCTCTTTACCATCACCCACACTTCCTTCAGTGCCCTTTGCCAATCCTCTAGAGCAGGGAAAGGGGATGATGCCACAGGTAAAGGAGAGGATTTGGGAGATCTCCCTGAAACTACCTGAAAAGGAGAAAAACCTGAAGAAGAACTCTTCAGGTTATTATGCACAAATTCCGCAAAAGGCAAAAACTTCACCCAGTCTGACTGGGCATCTGCCACATAACAAGTGAGAAATTGCTCCAGGGACTGGTTAACTCTCTCAGTCTGTCCGTTGGTCTGTGGGTGGTAGCCTGATGAAAATTACAGGTCAATTTCAAGCTTTTTGCAAAAGGCTCTCCAGAATCTAGACACAAACTGGACTCCCCTATCTGACACCACATTCTCCGGAATGCCATGCAGCCGGAAAATGTGCTGGATGAAGAGATCGGCCAATTCCTGAGCTGAGGGGAGTCCTTTCAATGGGACGAAATGAGCCATTTTACTGAACCTGTCAACTACCACCCAGATGACCGTCTTGCCCTCAGACCTGGGGAGTTCTCCTACAAAGTCCATAGACAAATGAGCCCATGGTTCACTTGGCACTGGCAAGGATTGTAGCGTACCCACTGGTGCTTGCCGAGAGGGCTTATTTCTGGCACAAACAGAGAACTCTCTCACAAACTCCTTGCAATCAAGTGCCAAAGAAGGCCATCATACACATCTAGTCAATAGATCTTGAGTTCGAGCAGCCCCGGGATGCCCTGAATTTTTATGGGCGTGAAACAACTGTAGAAGTTGTAAGCGAAAGGGAAGTGGCACAAACAATACCCCCTAGGGCTTCCCTTCCGGAATATCCTGCTGATAGGGCGCTAAAGTCAGTGCCCAATCCTGCCAGGTTTCCGTGGCGGCTACCACCAATCTTTGAGGTAGAATGGTCTCAGGGGTTGCTGGCTGAACTGTCTGGAGTATACGTTATAATAATTCTGAATCTTGAAAAGAACAAAGACCACCGAGCCTGTCGGGGGCTAAGCCTTTTGGCCCCCTCGATGTACTCCAGATTTTTATGATCAGTATAAACAGTAATTGTATGTTCTGCCCCTTCAAGCCAGTGACGCCATTCCTCAAAGGCTAACTTAATGTCCAGGAGCTCCCGATTGCCGATATCGTAGTTTCTCTCGGCTGGAGAGAACCTACGAGAAAAGAAGGCACAGGGATGCAGTTTGCCTTGAAGGCCAGATCGCTGAGACAGCACAGCCCCAACCCCAATCTCAGATGCATCTACCTCAATGATGAAGGGGAAGGTGACATCTACGTGTCTCAAAATAGGAGCAGAACAAAACAACTTTTTTAATGTAGTAAAAGCAGAGTGTGCCTCTGCTGACCAATGGTAAGTGTCAGCCCCTTTTTTGGTGAGGCTGGTGAGGGGTGACACCACCGAAGAAAACCCTTTGATAAACTTCCTGTAGTAGTTGGCGAAACCCAGAAACCTTTGGAGTGCCTTCAATCCCACGGGTTGAGGCCATTCCAATACAGCAGAGACTTTTTCAGGGTCCATGGAGAGACCCGAAGTGGAAATAATATATCCCAAAAAAGGGACCTTAGTGACTTCGAACAGGCACTTCTCTAATTTGGCATACAAGGAATTCTGCCTCAATTTTCTTAACACAAACTTCACGTGCTTCCGATGTTCAGTCAGATTGGGTGGAAAATCAGTATATCGTCCAGATATACTAACACAAATTTTCCCAGAACTTCTCTGAAGACCTCGTTCATCAACTCTTGGAAGACGGCAGGGGCATTACACAACCCGAAGGGCATGACCAGATACTCGTAGTGCCCGTCGGGCATGTTGAACACCGTCTTCCATTCATCACCATCCCTAATGCGTACAAGGTTGTATGCTCCTCGTAAGTCCAACTTAGAAAAAATACTGGCATTGGTAACTGAAAGGATATGTAGGTATATATGTATATATATATTAGTATATAGTATAGTATATAGATCAATTTCATATACAAGCATACATGTATCTGATCAATGTGATATTAATGTGTCTATAGAAGAATCAGCCACCCACACACATCTGTGCAGGAAGAGCTGGCTGCATGAAATAGAGAATAGCCAAATTCTTCTTGCTGGGCAAAACCCATAAGTGCCCCAAATGGGGACACCTGGAAGGTCATAAATAACATGTTTTCCCCGTGATCATTGAACTGTGTTAATTCTCGTAAATCACATGACTTTCTGTAATTATGGTGACATATGATGATATACTGCGCATGAGCAAAATCCTGTATTGAGTAGGATATAAGGAAAGCAACGGTAGTAAAGAATTAGCATAATTTGTGCTCACATCTCCTGTGTCTGTGTGTTCTGTTAACCACGTTATGTCCTGGCGCCAGGAAATGAAGTAGTCTAAAGCATCTGATATCTGACATGAACTTAAATAGATATGACTCCTTTCAGCTGAGGGCTCGCCGCGGATGGTCTTCTTCAGAGTTCACGTAAGTAATATGACTATACTTCTCTTTTTATTTTTTTTTTAGAGAGAGAGGTGTCTATATTATTTATGTTAAATTTCTGTTGATACCAAAACGAATCCGGTTTTGGAGTTTGTGTTTTTTGATAGTATAATTTTAATTATATAGATTATAAGGTTTTTAGAAGGTCTTAGTTTAAAAAAAAAAAAAAAAATTATTAGGGAGAAAGGACTTTTGGTAAGTCTATTACACTTCTCTTAGTAGGTCTAAGGGAAATATAGATTTTTGGGGAAAAATCTAGCAAATTTGAAGTCTGATCAACTTCAATAAATTTTCTTTTGGCAAGAAAATAGAGTTCATTTGGGAAAAGAACAGGGCACCATATGGTATGGATTTCTGGGTACTTGTAGTTCTTCTTAGGTTTTGAATGGGTTTATTATAGTTTATTTTTGTAAGGTTTTTATAATGTCAGATAAGAATCAGATGTTTTAGATTATTTGTCTGTGTTTGTTTTGTAAATAATAATCTGTTTTATTAGTAAGGTTAAGAAAAAAAAAAGTTATTAAATTCTAAGAAACAGTTTGGGTTTAGATAGGTTGTAGAACGATAAAATCCCTAGACAAAGTTTGTTTTGTTCTCATGAGATGAGAATTATAGATAGAATTATTGATAAATATTAGTTATTGATAAAAATAGTGTTGATAAATTTGAAAAATATATAAATTATAATTTATCTAGATAAGAATTGGTACGGCAATATCTTATATTTGTATTTGACACATAGATTTAATAGAGGGCCAATAAATTACAGTATAAAACTGGAATTAGATCAATGGGTCAAAATATTGTCAAAATGTTTCCTATCTTAATCCCTAATATAGATGAAATTTATGAACCTTTGTGTTGCCAGAATATCTGGAAGAAAAATATTTTGTTCATCTTTGGGTAGAATATAATATATTATATTAGTCTTGGGCTGTCATTCCCTTGGGGGGAGAAATGAATAATAGTTCAATCCATATATAATTGGTTAAAGAACTATGTCTAACGGTGATTAGAATTATATATGTCCAAGTCTGTCTTGTTTGTGTGTAAATCTTGACTAGTAATGTGTGTTTTATGTATGTTCTCCGTCTATAACTTGCGCCAGCGATGTTATAAGATCCTTACTGTATTTCTGATGATGAGTAAAATTAATATTGGGGACACTCATGGAATTCAGATGAGAGCGGCCACTTGCAAAAAATCGCCAGTATAAATTCTATGTACGTACAAAACTGGTTTCAGATACCATCTTTGGAAAAATCTGTTATACTGCAATTTTTGTAGAGACCGATCATTAAAATTATCTGAATTATGCATGTGTCATGGTGTATAGGTCTTTGTGTAAGAGAAAAAATTTCAGAAATATAGTAATGTTCATAAGAATATAGAATAATATGTATCATAATGTATTCTTATGTATTGTGTGTAAACTGACACATATGTGTGTAAATTGAGAGTTGTATTGAGTACATGTTTGTGATATGTATGGTAGAGAGGTGGTACCCGCAGGGGTGTAACAATTGGGGGTAATAATCACTTCTATAGATGCTTTGAATAGTAGCAATCCTTAACACACTGTTTCCAATCCCCTTCTTACCCCTCTGACACTGTGCTTGTCCTTGGCAAGTTTTGGCGCGCTGTATCAATTGCTATGTATAGAGTTTTTGGGGGGGCCCATGTAAAGCCTACACCAGGGCCCGCAGCTCCTTAGTTACGTCACTGGGCACCTGTGAAAGTATGTGTTGAAACTTTGGGTATATCTGCCTCATAAAATAGCTTTTCTTCTTTCTTATTAGGAGATTACTTCTTTAAATTAGTTATTCTAATTAGACAGATACTGCAGAGCTATGGGTAATGATTTTTTAGCTAAATGCAGATGTAATTTTGAAATAATCAGAAATACTTAAGGTGTTTTATTAAATAGTGTTAGAATTTCCCGTTAAATTTAAGTAAAATGAGGAGAGAAATGAGGAAGAAAAAAGTTTATTACTTTTTACTCTAATAGGGTTTAACATTAAACATTAGATTAATTAGGAAACATATGTGTCCGTATGTATGAAGAAATTTTAGGGATATTTGCCTTATGAAATAGTAGTATTCTTATCTCTTTTTTCTGTTAATAATGATTTCTGCATATATACGGATGTATTCTTAATAGTTAGAAATAAAAGAGTTAAATTGTATCGAGATAGGTCTGGTTCTGTGACAAAAGATTCATTTTTTCTCTTTAATTGATGTTTCCGGGTGGCTGCACAAAACACCTGCTTGTGGGTTTTTTTCTGCCAGAAGAAAAAAAGAGGAACTAACGTACTACTTTCTCATTCCTCACTACTAAAGCAGAGGAAAAAAAATGCATTTAAAAGCCTTTCTGAATATACAGTATATCTGTATACAGGTATACATACATATGTATATATGTATATACGTATATAGGAGTAGAAAGGAATTTTATGAGTTATATTATTAGACTATTTGGAACAGTGAATAAATTTATATATATATTCCTTTTGGAATATTTTAAAATGTAAGTTTAAATGTCATATTTATCTACACAACATCTTAGGTTTTTTCTTAGTTAGATGTTAGACATAGCAGTCATTATTTTCTCCTGAAACTTAGTATCCTTCAATTAGATTAGATTAATTCACTGATACCACCTGGCACCCAGGTCTATATGTATATGAACGAAGTTTCCCATATTGCAGAATAGATTTTTGGAATTTTTATATCGTGTCCAAATGAGGTTCTGATATTTTTTCATAGGTAGTATAGTGAAATCATATATCATAGTTTGGGGTCAATTTGGAAGGGAACCGGTTGATTTGTCTGTGTTTTTTGGGGTGAGGAAACTGGAGTGCCTGGGGGAAACCCATGCAGACACGGGGAGAACATGCGGACTCCTTGCAGATGTTGACCAGGCAGAGATTTGAATAACATTGCAAGGCAAGAGCATTGGCTGCTACGTCACCATGTTACCTCAGTTTCATAGTGTAAAGTGAATTGAGTTTTAGTACAACCTAATTCCCTTAGTCTAAAGTGGATTAATTAGGTAATGGCATTTGTCACCCAGACTTATACAAGTGAGTACAGTTAAATCATTTCCCCATGGCATGGTAGTTTGCCATAAGTTTGTTAGAGTAATGTTCATATTTGAACAGAATTTATATAGCTTGTAACTTTGAAGCATATAGATTCAAATGATTTACTCAATAGTTCTCCATGGATAAGTTCCTTCTTGAATATTGTATCATAGTTGGTAGGCTGTATTTTTTATATAAATCGCAGCAGAGAAGGCATTAAATGTTGTTTGCAACTCATTTGAAATGTTACTAGCTCTTGTAACTAAGTTGTGTCTGATTCTTCACTGGCCTGGTCAACCAGTTGAAGAAATTTTCTCAGCCTCTTCGCCATCTAGAGGTTGATAAGAAAACTGCTCCTCCTCCAAGCCACACTGATAAAGCACAGTTATTGTAACTTCAATATTTCTGAATGCCATGCAACTATTGAAAAAATAATGCATTGTATACTGTTTGTACTTATATTTTAGTGGATATTGTGAAACTGTGAAAGCCATATTCATTTGGGAAAATTTATGGAAAACATTGAGGACATATTAAATAGTCAGGACAGGTATACAGTTTTAGGTCAATTAAGATCGCATGTGTAGTTCTGGGTCACACTTGCTGTTTATTTCATATCGGCCTTTAGATTATGGGAATTATTTTCCAATAGTGGGGTTTTTGACCTTAATAACCCCTCTTCCTGTTAATAAATCCATCTCCTTTAAATTAATATCTCCTCTCCGGGTGACACAACATCTTTGTGTGTATGTAATTAATGACATATATTAGCAGAGAGTTGTTTAAGGCTCTGACTCTAAGTTACTCGTGGTTTTAGTAAGAATATATGGTTTTTTGTAAGCCCAAAATCCTTGCACTCAGCATAGGAAAATAAGTACATGTTTTCATCCTTAAGAAAATAGTTTATTTTAGTTTGTTTGAACTTTTTAACAAACTGCAGAATCATTTGATGTTGGTATGACAATTATTTTATGGATTTTCCACTGTTCTGAAGACTCCAGAGAGAAAAAAATACACTGTTTAATTTTATAGTGTACTGATTAGAAGCTTTACCTCTGACAGGATTTTAATTTCAGTTCTGCTTGATCTGTAGTTCAGTGCCTGTTTAGTAAGGAGGCCTTAGCCTAGTCTCTGTAGTGCTGTTCTTTGTATGTGTGCCTATAGAAGTGTGTCTCGAGGACAACCATAGCTGTAGTACCTTAAGCGCACTATGGGGAAAAGGACATTATAGATGTTCTTTGTATGTCTGTAGCTTTATATCTGAAAGGGGACCCAACCCTATTACAGGGAGACAGTGCTGGCCACTGTCCCGCCGTACTGTGACCCTGCTCATATTATGCCATATAGCCTTTTACTAACTCTGACCAGACATTAAAATAACTTTAATGTATGGTCAAATGGGGGAAAGGAGGAATATCTTAGTTTGTTGTCTATACATATGTTTGTCCAGCCCTGCCCAGGCCTAGTGATCTGTGTCATGTCATTTCATGTAGTGGTGTAGTAAGAAGGGGGTAGTGAGGTAGATATTGCACTAGGGCCACCTAAGTTCTTTAAATACATCACTATTTAGGGTTTGTGGTATGATTGTGGAAGGTATGATGGAATGAGAGTGTGACTGGTAATGGAAGAATGAAAAATGGGAATTCATTATGGTGTAAAAATGAATTGGGAATTTATCCTCTCTGCCATGTATGGAGTCACATACTCGCACGGGTACAGCGACACGACGTCATGCGAACGGGGTATTGCGAGAGATCCGTTAGGATCATAGAAAGATCCGCTAAGTATGTTTTGAAGTTCATGGTGGAGAGTATGAATAATAGTAGTATTACAAGTACTAGGAAAAATAAATGACTTATTGGATTTTTGGGAAAAACATGATGCTCGCACATTTTTCTTTATTCTTTGAGAAACAACTTGCCAGACATCTATCCTGAGGAGGATAAGACCAGAGTCCATCCGGAAGTAATCCATCCAGAGGAATCCATCCAGAGGGAGTCTCTGACCAGAAGCTATCCTGAGGTTATCTTTACAGAAGGATTTTCTACTGGATCCACTGTTTTGGGTGGAATAGTTCGACTAAGTCCTGAATCCCAAAAAGAGACTTTTCATCAGTTTCATAGTTGCGTGTCATCTGTTGAAGAATGGAACAAGATCTGGATCTCAGACCCAGGAAGATTGTATGGATTGTGGGACATTCTTATGTGTATTGGGCTCGTAGGAAAGCTATTAATAGTAGCTATGGGGAAAACCTTGGTTTATCTAAAAATAACTTCTATTGGTTCAGTACTAGAGGGGTGGGCTACGATATTAAGGATATTCTAGATGGAGAGTTAGTTGGAAGTCACATTATGGGTTAATGCTTTCTGAATAGTAAAAAGCCTTTATTTTTGCTATATCATTCTTTAAGTAAAGATTAGGATTAGGGTTTTTGTAAGTTAGATAATGGGTTGATATGTAATGAGCTGATATTTTTTTATCTCAATTACTAAATAAGGCCAAGTGCTGATGATCCAGGGATTTTTTCTGATTGGCATTTTGGAGTCTGGAAGGAATTTTCCCTTTCTGGGGCTAATAACACTATGCCTTATAAGGGTTTTTTGCCTTCCTCTGGATCAGCAGTGAAATGGGCCGGTGTGGTGCTTTGTTTTTGGTTAAACTTTATGTACACACATCTTTCTTCAACCCAGATAACTATAAAATTGTAAATTTATCAGACAGTAAAATATATATATACATACATACGCATATGTGTTACTACACATATAATTCAGCAGGCCTGATCTCAGTGGGCAATTTTCAGGGAACAAGTCTCCTATTCTCTGATACCTTGGTCTTCAGTAGATTCAATCTGGCCATAATTGTTTTGTGAAGGGTCCATGTTGCTATTGTGTTGTGTCCTATCCTGATTGTGAATATAGTTGGTGAGTGTCCATATGTGTGATTAGCAGAGTCCTTCTAGTATGGTTAAATCTGAAGGTAGCCATCATTACAGTTGTCCTGTTAGTCCTGACCTAGAAAGAGTATCTTTGGCAGCAGTTGCTATTAGTTACATCTTTTTCTGCTTTGATTTGTAGTATGTCTGTATAGATATTTACCATTACTGTGGTAAAAAGTCGATTAGCTAACATTCCCTTCCCTTGTTAAATCAGAGCTGTATCTGTTTGTCTGAAGCAAGCATAACAGGCTTTGGTCAGTATGATTGGTGTGATGGACTACAATTTCACAGCAACACAGTTGCCTTGAGCAACCTGATTGGTATATTTAATATGGGATAATTGGAAGGCCAGAGATGTTGATGGTCTCATGCCCTAAGTCTCCTGCTGTGATCTGTGCATTCCTTCTCACAAATATGTCCTGTACTGAGGCCTGTAGCTACTTTTGACTTGTTTGGTGAGTTCTGGCAGTACTCCTGTATTTCTGATCTCAGCCTCTGTACTCTGGGCATTAAGACCTGAGTATGATTGTAGTTGGGTTGGTGTCCACCCCCTGTTTTAACAGGAGTGTGTGACTTAGAGTAAAGGATACAGAGATAGCTTGGAGTACAGTGGCTGATGGAGGATGAGTGGTCTGCCATGCCTCACAAACGGTTTGTGAACTAAATTGTAGAGTCAAGACCACCCTCCCAAATATAGCCACCTTATGCATGAGTTAGTTGCTACCATATGGGTTTCTGACCTTGGCCTACCTAAGGCCTAGTATTTAGAAAAGCCTTTTCCAGAAAAGAGCAGATGGAAGTTTCTCTTGCAGTAAGTACTAAGATAATAAGAAAGCTTCCTTCTTGTATTGATCTAAGAGAAATATTCCTGCCGCAGGCTAAGTTATACACATGAGTGTACCCTCACATGTAGTCCGCATAAGATCTTTACTAGATCACATCAGGAAAGAGAAATGTTCTTAGTTCTGATCTGCATCAGGAAAAATAATTATTTGGTTTTTCCTGATTAATTTCTGATTGGGTTCTTTTCTGATTTGTTTGACCATTAGATTGGCCAAAATTGTTTAACCTCCCCGGCGTTCTATTGAGATCGCCAGGGAGGCTGCGGGAGGGTTTTTTTTTAATAAAAAAAAAACTATTTCATGCAGCCAACTGCATGAAAGCCCACTAGAGGGCGCTCCGGAGGCGTTCTTCCGATCGCCTCCGGCGCCCAGAATAAACAAGGAAGGCCGCAATGAGCGGCCTTCCTTGTTTTGCTTAGATCGTCGCCATAGCGACGAGCGGAGTGACGTCATGGACGTCAGCCGACGTCCTGACGTCAGCCGCCTCCGATCCAGCCCTTAGCGCTGGCCGGAACTTTTTGTTCCGGCTGCGCAGGGCTCAGGCGGCTAGGGGGGCCCTCTTTCGCCGCTGCTCGCGGCGAATCGCCGCAGAGCGGCGGCGATCAGGCAGCACACGCGGCTGGCAAAGTGCCGGCTGCGTGTGCTGCACTTTATTTGAAGAAAATCGGCCCAGCAGGGCCTGAGCGGCAGCCTCCGGCGGTGATGGACGAGCTGAGCTCGTCCATACCGCTCAGGAGGTTAATTGGTTGTTTAAGGTTACAGGTTAGTTAATCATTTTCTTTGTTAGAAATACTTTACCAAATAGCTATTCGTGTTTTGACCATTAGGAGGCTTCGACCAAAATTTTGCCCACTGTGATGCTAGCTCTGCCTGCTTTAGGTATTGGCTTTAGTATGGTCATCTTCTTCCTTTGGAAGAAATGACCAAAGGGGGGACTGAAAGGATATGTAGGTATATATGTATATATATATTAGTATATAGTATAGTATATAGATCAATTTCATATACAAGCATACATGTATCTGATCAATGTGATATTAATGTGTCTATAGAAGAATCAGCCACCCACACACATCTGTGCAGAAAGAGCTGGCTGCATGAAATAGAGAATAGCCAAATTCTTCTTGCTGGGCAAAACCCATAAGTGCCCCAAATGGGGACACCTGGAAGGTCATAAATAACATGTTTTCCCCGTGATCATTGAACTGTGTTAATTCTCGTAAATCACATGACTTTCTGTAATTATGGTGACATATGATGATATACTGCGCATGAGCAAAATCCTGTATTGAGTAGGATATAAGGAAAGCAACGGTAGTAAAGAATTAGCATAATTTGTGCTCACATCTCCTGTGTCTGTGTGTTCTGTTAACCACGTTATGTCCTGGCGCCAGGAAATGAAGTAGTCTAAAGCATCTGATATCTGACATGAACTTAAATAGATACGACTCCTTTCAGTAACTTGGGCAAACAAATCGTCAATCAACGGTAGTGGATAACGCTTCTTCACTGTGATCTTATTCAACCTCCGATAGTCAATACAGGGTTGAAGCCCACCGTCCTTTTTCTGTACAGAAAAGAACCCAGCCCCAGCAGGTGACCGGGAAGGACGGATAAAGCCCTTGGCAAAGTTTTCCTTAATGTATTCCTGCATTGCCAGCTTTTCTGGCCCTGACAGATTATAGAGATGACCTCTAGGGGGCATACAACCTGATCTCAGCTCTAAGGGACAGTCAAAACTCCGGTGTGGCGGGCGTTTATCTGCTGATTTGGGGGAAACACATCAGAAGATTCTGCATACTGCACTGGCACTCCTTTCACCTGAACCTTGGTGGCACAAACAGCGACTTTCCCCAGACAGTGATGATGACAATGGGCTGACCAGCTCTGTAGTTGACCTGAGGCCCAGTCAATCTGAGGAGAGAAAGTTGCAACCAGGGCATTCCGAGGATTATGGTGGAAGTTGCCATTTGCAGGACAAAGAACTGTAGTTTCTCCTTATGTAGAGCCCCTATTTCACACAATAACAAGGGTGTCTGAGAAAGAGGCTGTCTACATTGTAGCGGAGAGTCATCTACTGCCGTGATCAGAATCTGACGGTCTAATGGGAGCAAGGGAATCCCCAATTTTTTCACGAAGTCATAATTTATAAAATTGGCTGCAGAACCTGAATCTACAAATGCTTCTGTGGGTGTGGTCCGACCCTCCCAAGTAATGGAGCAGGGAGGGAGCAAGCGATTGTTGTTTAGAGCTACTGACGGCTCGCCTAGGGCATTACCTCTGACTACACCTAGGCGGCAGCGTTTCCCGACTTTTTAGGACAATTCTGGACAATGTGACCCTCCTCAGCACAATATAGACAGAGTCTCTCTGACCTTCTGCGATTCTTCTACACTTGAGTTAACCTAGAATGACCGATATACATCGGCTCATCTTGTGATGACGGAGGTGGAGAAGAGGCAAAGGAAATAGATCTTAAAGCAATTTTTCCACGGGTTCGTTTTTGATAGCGAATGCGGCGATCAATCCGCACGCCCAATGAAATTGCCTCATCCAGGGATTCAGGCTCAGGATGCCCTAGCATCAAATCAGAGACTGCATCAGACAACCCTGACAGAAAACAATCTAATAAAGCATACGTTCCCCATCTAGCTGACACAGCCCACCTCCTAAATTCAGCGGCATAACTCTCCACCGGATTACGACCTTACCTGAGAGTTTTAAGCTTCCTCTCAGCCGTAATAGCCATGTCCGGATCATCGTAAATAACGGCCATGGCCTTAAAGAACTCTTGAACTGAGGATAAAGCCTCATGCTCTGCATGCAGACCATATGCCCATGTTTGTGAATCTCTTGTCAAAAGTGTCTTTATAAATGTTACCCTTTGGACCTCAGACCCTGACAGATTAGGCCTTAACTCAAAGTAAGATAACACACGATTTCTAAAATTCTGAAAATCAGATCTCTGTCCAGAAAACTTCTCTGGTACGGGCATGCGAAGGTCTGTTACTGGAGGGTATCGCACTGCATCGATAGTCGTTTGAAGTACCTGAACTGTCCCAGACAGTTGGGTGATCTGAGTCTGTTGGGTACCAATAACTCCGGTAAGATCATTTACCGTAGTGATCAGGGCTTCAACTTGACTACGCAGTGCATCCATATTTGTTTGGTCTGCTGTTCTGTAACGATCGGTGTCAGCCAGAACAGATTTTTCTGATTGCGCAAAAGGTGGATCAGCGCAACACCAGGCCGCCTCCGAATGGCCTCCATCAGAGATGCGCTGAGCCCCCCCAGGAACTACAAACTCACCTTGAACCCGAACAGAAGCTCTGCATATACACCAAAAGCATGGCTGTTAAGTGGGAGCAGCTGACCAAAAACGAATTACATTAGTACATAGCAAGGAAATGAGCAGCGCTACTTAAAAACAGACTAGTGCCTACCTGCAAAAGAGTGCAAGCCCCACTTGTGAGGTCGAATACACACCGAGCATACACATGACCTGTCTACCACTAGAGGAGGATGTTGGTTTCCATTAACAGCTTGCATGCAACCTATTAAGTACTCGTCCCTCCCACTGCAAAGAAGTCAATCCTCCATGGGAGGATTGACTGTTCTGTAACGATCGGTGTCAGCCAGAACAGATTTTTCTGATTATTGGTGATATGCAGTATCACCAATAATACAGATGTTATACCTGATTATGTGGTGATCTGCAGAATCACCAATAATACAAGTATAGCAAGACACACAGGATACAAAGATGTAAGATGGTGTTTGGTGCAACAGTAAATATAGATAGAGATACCCACTGTCCAGAGGAGCTGGTGAAGGGGGTATCTCTAATCAACACAGTAATCAGTATTCCAGCAAGCTGGACACTCAGAGGAGTAATGATAGGTTCACCCAAGGAGCGGGTGATGCACAGTAAGACAATGTAGCGAGATCACTCGAGGAGCGAGTGATTCAGACTGTACTGCAACAGGTGATCCCCTGAGTGACAGGAGACGCAGACAGCATATAATGATAGCTAGTCACCTGAGGACTAGCTATCATTATATTGTACTGTACTGCAGCTATCAACCTGAGGAGCAGGTGATTTAGACTATACTGCAGCTATCAACCTGAGGAGCAGGTGATTCAGACTATACTGCAGCTATCAACCTGAGGAGCAGGTGATTACTAAACTGAGAACCCTTCACCAGGACTAGCTACCTGGTGAGGGCAGAAGAGTCAGACAAGCAGGTTCGGCAACACAGGTGGAAGACAGAATCAGAGTGAGGGATAGCCAAGTCGGCAACTGGATCATATAGGCAAAGACACAGAATCACAAGACAGAAGAGTAGTCAAGGCTAGCAGAGGGTCATAACAAATAATACAATTCAATTAGTACTTTAAGCTATCAACAGAATCTGTCTAAGTGTGGATCCCCAGCTCATGAGTGCTAACAGGTAGCATATGCAACAGCAGACGAGGAACAACTGACAGGCCTATTCTATATATACTGGGAGCGCTCCTAAGCACCACCCCCATCACTCAGCCAATCAGGATCAGTGCTGGAGCCTGGAGTCAGCTGACCGGCTGATTAGCTGACTCCCCTTCTGCTTGCATAAAGATCCTGTCTGTGCGCGTGCATGCGCATAGACCTCAGTCTATGTGCGACTGAAGGAGCAGGCAAAGTTCCACCATGCGACCATGCGGCAAAAGCCGCTGGCTGAGACGCGGAGACAGCCGCCATGCCACTCGGCGCTGCGGCGGCTTCCTCCTCGTTCCCCACAATCCCAGGCATAATTTCATCATGTATCTGCGCGGCGGAAACCACCGGCTGAGACGCGGAGATAGCCGCCATGCCACTCTCTGATGCGGCGGCATCTCCGCAATCCCTTAAACTAAGTTTCTCCAAGACAAACTTTACATGTTCCCTGTGTTCTGCCAGGTTAGGTGAGAAAATCAGTATATCGTCCAGGTATACTAGAACGAACCACCCCAGGGCTTCTCTGAACACCTCATTGACCAACTCCTGGAAGACAGCAGGAGCGTTACACAACCCGAAGGGCATAACAAGGTACTCATAGTGCTTATCAGGTGTGTTAAATGCTGTCTTCCATTCATCACCCTACCTTATGCGTACCAGGTTGTATGCCCATCTCAGATCAAGTTTAGAGAAGATACCAGCATCAGTAACCTGGGAGAACAAATCGTCAATTAACCTTCCTGGCGGTAAGCCCGAACTGAGTTCGGGCTATGCCGCCGGAAGGCACCGCTCAGGCCCCGCTGGGCCGATTTGCATAATTTTTTTTTTGCTGCACGCAGCTAGCACTTTGCTAGCTGCGTGCAGTGCCCGATCGCCGCCGCCGCTACCCGCCGATCCGCCGCAATTCCTCTCGCCGCGGCCGCCCCCCCCCCCCCAGACCCCGTGCGCTGCCTGGCCAATCAGTGCCAGGCAGCGCTATGGGGCAGATCGGAGTCCCCTCTGACGTCACGACGTCGATGACGTCGGTGACGTCATCCCGCCCGTCGCCATGGCGACGGGGGAAGCCCTCCAGGAGATCCCGTTCTTTGAACGGGATCTCCGGATCTCCGATCGCCGGCGGCGATCGGAGGGGCTGGGGGGATGCCGCTGAGCAGCGGCTATCATGTAGCGAGACTTTGTCTCGCTACATGAAAAAAAAAAAAAAAAATTTAAAAAAAAAGATTTGCTGCCCCCTGGCGATTTTTTTGCAAACCGCCAGGAGGGTTAAAGGGAGTGGGTAACAATTTTTTATGGTAATTTTGTTCAATTCTCGATAATCAATACAGGGGCGAAGCCCACCGTCCTTTTTCTGGACAAAAAAAGAATCCTGCTCCGGCCGGAGACTTAGAAGGACGAATAAAACCTTTGGCCAAGTTTTCCTTAATGTAATCCTGCATAGCGAGTTTTTCAGGACCGGAAAGGTTATACAAATGACCTCTAGGGGGCATACAACCTGGTCTTAAAGGGAAGGTTCAGGGACGCCTTGAAAAAAATAAAAATCCATATCCACTTATCTGGGGCTTCCTCCAGCCCGTGGCAGGCAGGAGGTGCCCTCGCCGCCGCTCCAGAGGCTCCCGGTCGTCTTCGGTGGCCGACCCGACCTGGCCAGGCTGGCTGCCAGGTCGGGCTCTTCTGCACTCCAAGGATGGGCTCTTCTGCATCCCAAGCGGGCGCGCTGATGTCATCAGACGTCCGCCGGGCTGTACTGCGCAGGCACAGAACTACTGCGCCTGCGCAGTACAGCCCAGAGGACGTCCGATGACGTCAGCGCGCCCGCATGGGACGCAGAAGAGCTCGTCCTTGGAGCGCAGAAGAGCCCAACCTGGCAGCCGGCCTGGCCAGGTCGGGTCGGCCACCGAAGACGACCGGGAGCCTCTGGAGCGGCGGCGAGGGCACCTCCTGCCTGCCACGGGCTGGAGGAAGCCCCAGGTAAGTGGATATGGATTTTTATTTTTTCAAGGCGTCCCTGAACCTTCCCTTTAACTCAATGGGGCAGTCAAAACTTCTGTGCGGGGGAAGTTTGTTTGCCGACTTGGGACAAAATACATCAGCGAATTCTGCATACTGTGCGGGCAAACCTACCATCTGAACCTTGGTGATGCAAACAGCAACTCTCTCCATACAATGATGATGGCAAAAGGAGGACCAGCTTAACAACTGGCCGGAGCTCCAATCTATCTGAGGAGAGTGTTTTTGCAGCCACGGCATCCCAAGGATCACAGTGGAGGTGGCCATTTTAAGCACAAAAAACTGTAATTTTTCCCTATGCAATACCCCCACATGACACTGTAAAAGGGTGACTCTGCCAGAGTATTTAGACTACCATGGGTCCACTCAAACAGGTCAGAGTAATGCTGCTTTAAGAGCAAAAGGCATCACCGCTATAACATGCCCAGCCACAGGAAGCCCCTCCCAGGTATCTACAAAGGGCTCTTCTGCCCTATACTCTGGGCTCAGTACAGCTCGGGTGGATGGAGTGAGAGGAGCAGAGGCAAGTTACTCACTACCCATCTTGGAGCAGTACCCAGTTTGGAAGCGTGCTGGCGGCTTCAGAGTAGAGTTGGGCTGAACCTCTGATTTTAGGTTCGCGAACCCTGTTCGCGAACTTCTGCGAAAGGTTCAGTTCGCGAAAAAATTTGAGAACCGCAATAGACTTCAATGGGGAGGCGAACTTTGAAAGTTTAAAAAAATTCTATCAACTGGAAAAATGATAGAAAACATGTTTCAAAAGCTCTAATACCTGGAGCCACACCTAATTGAGTGAAAGACACATCACTGCTGGAGGACCCACCCACCCTCCCTCCTCCAAGCAAGGTCCTTTATACCATTTGCCTGCCTACACTAATTAGTTATGGGACAGCTGCTACACACTCTGCTAGGGAGATTTTAATTACCCTCCCTCCTCCCTTCTACCCTTCTACTCTTCTACTCTTCTACTCCCTCCTACCGGAGGGTGGAGGGTCTCTTCTGCCAGGGAATTATACTATTTTAAAAACCAGTGTACATCATACCATAGCTGGGAATACATACATGAGTATACATCATACCATAGCTGGGGATACATACATGAGTATACATCATACCATAGCTGGGAATCAAACCCAGATCTCACTGTGTGGTGGGCACGTCACCCTAAGCACTGTACCACTACAGAAGTAAGTGAAGCTAGCCTAAAATTTAACATTTATGCTCAATGCAATAGAACCATTAGGTTGCTTAAAGGAGAACTGTAGTGAGAGGTATATGGAGGCTGCCATATTGATTTCCTTTTAAGCTATACCAGTTGCCTGGCAGCCCTGCTGATCTATTTGGCTGCAGTAGTGTGAATCACACCAGAAACAAGCATGCAGCTAATCTTGTCAGATCTTAAAAAAATGTCAAACACCAGATCATACCATAGCTGGGAATCGAACCCAGATCTCACTGTGTGGTGGGCACATCACCCTAAGCACTGTACCACTACAGAAGTAAGTGAAGGTAGCCTAAAATTTAACATTTATGCTCAATGCAATAGAACCATTAGGTTGCTTAAAGGAGAACTGTAGTGAGAGGTATATGGAGGCTGCCATATTGATTTCCTTTTAAGCTATACCAGTTGCCTGGCAGCCCTGCTGATCTATTTGGCTGCAGTAGTGTGAATCACACCAGAAACAAGCATGCAGCTAATCTTGTCAGATCTTACAAAAATGTCAAACACCAGATCATACCATAGCTGGGAATCGAACCCAGATCTCACTGTGTGGTGGGCACGTCACCCTAAGCACTGTACCACTACAGAAGTAAGTGAAGGTAGCCTAAAATTTTACATTTATGCTCAATGCAATAGAACCATTAGGTTGCTTAAAGGAGAACTGTAGTGAAAGGTATATGGAGGCTACCATATTGATTCCCTTTTAAGCAATACCAGTTACCTGGCTATCCTGCAGATCCTCTGCCTCCAATACTTTTAGCCCTAGACCCTGAACAAGCATGCAGCAGATCTGGTGTTTGACATGTTTGTAAGATCTGACAAGATTAGCTGCATGCTTGTTTCTGGTGTGATTCACACTACAGTGGCTGGATAGTGTACTGGGTAAGGGCTCTGCCTTTGACATGGGAGACCAGGGTTTGAATCCTGGCTAGGTCAAGTACCTATTCAGTAAGGAGTTCAAGGCAAGACTCCCTAACACTGCAGGGTGGCCTCTTGAGCGCGTCCCTGTGGCTTGCAGCTCTTGAGCGCTTTGAGTCCGACAGGAGAAAAGCACTATACAAATGTTTGGATTATTATTATTACTGCAGCCAAATAGATCAGCAGGGCTGCCAGGCAACTGGTATAGCTTAAAAGGAAATCAATATGGCAGCCTCCATATACCTCTCACTACAGTTCTCCTTTAAGCAACCTAATGGTTCTATTGCATTGAGCATAAATGTAAAATTTTAGGCTAGCTTCACTTACTTCTGTAGTGGTACAGTGCATAGGGTGATGTGCCCACCACACAGTGAGATCTGGGTTTGATTCCCAGCTATGGTATGATGTATACTCATGTATGTATTCCCAGCTATGGTATGATGTATACTGGTTTTTAAAATAGTATAATTCCCTGGCAGAAGAGACCCTCCTCCCTCCGGGAGGAGGGGTAAGGGTAGAAGGGGAGGAGGGAGGCCGGCCAATTAAAATCTCCCTAGCAGAGTGTGTAGCAGCTGTCCCATAACTAATTAGTGTAGCCCCGGGCCGTGCAGAGGGTCCTTAAGTGGGGGGTGCTGAAATTTAAAAAAGGGGCCTGGCAATGCCTTCCCTCGCATGCCTTCCCCCCCCCCCCCCTCGTTTCTGGCTAGGGGGGTATTGATTGTCATGCTGCTGAATGCAGATAATGGGTGCCATGTGGGTTCTGGGTGTAAGTACTGCGTGCAGATAGTGGGTGCCATGTGAAGGCGGTGTGCAGGTGTGAGTAGTGAGTGCCATGTTGGGGCTGGGTGCAAGTACTGTGCCATGTAGGTGTGAGTACTGGGTGCCAGCTATAAGGTGAAGGGGTGCAGGTATTGGGTGTGGTGTGGCTGTTTGATGCAAGTACTAAGTGCCATATTGAGGCCGGATGTGAGTATTGGGTGCAGGGTGCTTGGTGCAAGTACTGGGTGCTTGCTATAGTGGGGGTTACTGGTTGAGTGTAATGTGGGTGCTGAATATTGGTGGGATTGCTGTGGGTGCAGGGGGTGGGAGATCACTGTGGGTACTGCTATGAATGGCATAGTTGCTGCTAGGGGAGGTAGAGGTCAGTGTGGTTGATGGAGGAAGGGTAGGTCACTGTGGGTGCTGGGGGGGAAGTAACTGTGAGTGCTGTGGAAGGTAGAGGTCAGTATGGGTGCTGGAGGAAAGGGAGGTCGCTGTGGGTCCTTTGGGGAGATCACTGTGGGTCTCGGGAGGTAGAGGTCATTTTGGGTGCAGGGGGTGGGAGGTCACTATGGGTGCTGCTATGAATGGCATAGTTGCTGCTAAGGGAGGTAGAGGTCAGTGTGGGTGCAGGAGGAAGGGATGGTCACTGTGGGTGCTGAGAGAAGTCATTGTGGTTACAGGAGGAGGGAGTGGATGCTGGATGTTGGGAGAGGCCACTGTGGGCGCCGCTGGCAATGGTAAAGGTCACTATAGGTGCTGCTTTTGGGATGGGAGGTCCCTGTAGGTGCTGCAGGGGACAGGAGGGTAGCCACTGGGGGAGGTAAAAATCACTGTGGGTACTGGGGGAGGGAAAAATCACTGTGGGTACTGGGGGAGGGAAAGGTCAGTGTGGGTGCTGGGGAGGGAGAGGTCACTGTGGGTGCTGGGTGGAGGGAGAGGTCACTGTGGGTACTGGGGGAGGGAAAGGTCAGTGTGGGTGCTGGGGTAGGCAGGATCACTGCTAGAGCTGGGGAGGAAGAGGTCACTGTGGGTGCTAGGTGGAGGGAGAGGTCACTGTGGTCTGTGGGTGCTGGGGGAGGGGTCACTGTGGGTGCTAGATGGAGGGAAAGGTCACTGTGGGTGCTGGGTAAGAGATAGGTCACTGTGGGTGCTAGGTGGAGGGAGAGGTCACTGTGGGTGCTAGGTGGAGGGAGAGGTCACTGTGGTCTGTGGGTGCTGGGGGAGGGGTCACTGTGGGTGCTAGCTCGAGGAAAAGATCACTGTGGGTGCTGGGTAAGAGAGAGGTCACTGTGGGTGCTAGGTGGAGGGAGAGGTCACTGTGGGTGCTAGGTGGAGGGAGAGGTCACTGTGGGTACTTGGTAGGGAGAGGTCAGTATGGGTCCTAGGTGGAGGGAGAGGTCACTGTGAGTGCTAGGGGAGGGAGTGGTCACTAGGTACTAGGTGGAGGGAGAGGTCAATAAGGGTGCTGGGGAGGTAAAGGTTAGTATGGGTCCTAGGTAGAGGTCAGTATGCCACACTGGGATTCCTGTCTGGGCCTCTTCACTTGAAAGTGTCCCAGGCGGGGGCGGAGCTTCCCACAGGTGGGCGGGGCTTATCGTGGTCAGGGCGGGGCTTATTTTGCACGGCGAGAGGGGCCTTTTTTTGAAGATTTTAAAAAGGGGGGGTGCCTGGGCACCCAGAGCACCCCCTGCCCTGACCGTGATAAGCCCCGCCCACCCACGGGAAGCTCCGCCCCCACCTGGGACACTTTCAAGTGAAGAGGCCCACACTGGGATTCCTGTCTGGGCCTCTTCACTTGAAAGTGTCCCAGGTGGGGGTGGAGCTTCCCACGGGTGGGCGGGGCTTATCGCGGTCAGGGCGGGGCTTATTTTGCACGGCAAAGGGGCCTTTTTTGAAGATTTTAAAAAGGGGGGTGCCTGGGCACCCAGAGCACCCCCCTGTGCACGTGCCTGGTGTAGCCAGACAACTGAGTCAAATGGTATAAAGGACCTAGCTTGAAGGGCGGGTTCTCTAGCACTGAAAGCAGTGTGTTTGACAATAATATGTCTGCTGACAGTGAAATGGAGGCTAAAAATTTTGCTCACTACAGCATTATGGGGCGAATCGAACTTCCGCAAAAGTTCGCCTGATGCAGGCGAACGCGAACCCCCAAAGTTCGCCTGGAACCGTTCGCCGGCGAACCGTTCGGCTCATCTCTACTTCAGAGCGAAACAGCAAGCATTGGAGTGTAAGACCTCTGCTCTACCAGGCAAACCATCCAGAGAGAAGTTCAGAGCACTGTGGACACAGTGGGGTGGTGTGAGGCCTGGTCTTCGAGAAACTTCTTAGGCCTGATACAGTCTGCTGAGTGAGATGAGACCAGCCTGCAGAAGCTGAACTGCTCAGGAGGACTTTGATGCAGAAATCTTGGAAAGCGCAAGTACCAGAAACTGAATCCACTGAATTCTGTTACACCAGTTTACAGAACTGTCTATTGAAGTTATATGTGCATTTACCTTTGCTTACTAGTACTGCTAGACATGCTGGGACTTGTTGTCCTACTGGACTGTGTGCTGTGATAATACAACCCTTTGCATAGTGCTTCCTTGCAGTTTGCATATATCTGATGTGTTGCAGTTATACATTTGTGATTTCCACTGCTAAGAATTCTTACTAAAATAATATTTATTTAACTTTCAATTGGTTGTGATCCTTTGGTTCCACTACACACACCTGCTGTTACATCTTGGCGCTGCTGAGCAGGGTAGTGACCATGGATCAAAATGCATCTTCCTCCACATTATCAGGCGGGTCTGCACCCAACCCCCCTTCGGTGGGCGGGGCTCCATTCTCTATTCTTCCAGTTGGAGCATTAGCTCATTATTTGCCAAAATACACAGGATTGGCAAAGATCTCAGTAATTGGGCAGAGCGGCTACGTGGGCTTATCTGTTCTCATTCTGTGCCAGAAGCCCTGTTTGTTATGTTAGGTTTCTTCTATTTGCAGACACGCATGGTAGATTATAACTGAGAGGCTTTAATCATGCTTATCACACAAGCCTGTGTCCTTACACATACACAGGGAGGAACCAACAAGTTGTACAAAGCTGAATCCTTAATAACAGTAGTGAGACATCTAGTGGCTAAACTGCAATACTACATATTGCTACATCCTTTCTCTTTTAACTAAAAAAAAGGTAAACACAAAACAGTATAAAATTCAACCAAAACTCTAGCTATACTGATCTGTCTACAGAGTTTGTACATTAAACATAATCGTTCATATGAGCTGGTTTTCTAGTTGTTCTGCCTGCTCGTGTTACATAAGGTGCCTGTCCATGTTCTTGTGCTGATACAGGCAGACCACTGTCTACTGCCATCTCTCTGCCAACTGCAGTCTCTCTCTGCTCTTCTTGTGTTGCTCTTGTTGCTTCTATATCTGCAGATGTAGATGGATTAGTGTAATTGTCCCAATCTGGCTCACTTGGCCTCATCCTGAATCTCTCCTCAGTCTTTCTTAAATGCCTCCGATTTCTTCTCAGTTTTCTTCCTTCCTCTGTTATCACTTCATAGGACCGAGTTCCTAATTTCCGCACAACTTTTGCCTTATGCCACTGTTTTTGATACTTGTTCATTGGCTGAACGCGTACTGTATCATTTCTCTGGAGCTCAGGTAGATCTTTGGCTGACTTATCGTAGTACAATGCCTGTCGACTTTGATTCCTCTGCAGTTTTTCTTTGCAGTTCTCCACAAGTTTTGGTCTCAACAGACGACTCATGGTTGGTAATAGAGTCCTAGTGCGCCTGCTCATAAGTCTCTGTGTTGGACTAGTCTCCAGGCCTTGACTGGGTGTATTTCTATAATCCAGCAAACTCAAATAAACATCTGTGCCAGCCTGTTCTGCTTTCTGCATCAGTCTTTTGGCTGTCTTTACTGCTGACTCTGCTTTGCCATTGCTTTGAGGATATCCAGGTGATGAAGTTTGGTGATGAAAATCCCATACCCTGCTGAATTGTTTAAAGTCATCCGAGGTAAACTGAGGCCCATTATCAGAGAATACAATCTCCGGAATGCCATACCTTGCAAAATGCGCTTTCAGTTTCTTGATCATAGTCTTTGCCCTTGTGTCTTGTAAGTAGTCCACTTCCCAGAAGTTGGAGAAATAGTCCACAGTTACCAAGTACTCTTTGTTATTCCAGCTAAACAAATCTAAGCCTACTTTGGACCATGGCCTATCTGGAATTGCATGTGGTTGCAAAGTTTCTTTTTGCTGCTTGTCAGACCATGATGCACATATGTCACATTTTGCAATCCATTGTTTTATTTGATCATTCATTCCTGGCCAGTAAACACATTCCCGTGCTCTGCGTAGACATCCTTCTACACCCGTGTGAGTGGAGTGCAATCTCTCTAGTATGCTCCTTCTCATTGATTCTGGTATAACTGCTCTTTCACCTTTAAATATGACACCATCCTGCACTGACAGTTCATCTCTTACATGGAAAAAGGGCAATACTTCAACTGTTGCATGTTGTTTATATTTAGGCCAGCCTTCTAATATGACATTTTTCAAAATCTGCAGTTTCTTGTCTTTTTCTGTATTGCTCTGTATTTCTTCTAACCGGTCTTTTGATACAGCTAAGTACTCACACATGTTAATATTCTCAATGTCTTTTCCACCTTCTGCTCCAGTGGGTAAGTAGGCTCTACTCAGCGTATCTGCGATAAGTAAATCTTTTCCTGGGCAGTAGCTGATGTCAAAATCATATTTCTGTAGTTGAAGAAGCATGCGCTGCAGTCGTTTTGGTGCATTTAATAGCGGCTTCTTTGTAATACTCTCCAGAGGCTTATGATCTGAATGCACTTGTATCTGTCGTCCATAGGTATATTGGTGAAATTTTTCCATCCCAAATAGCACTGCCAGTAGTTCTTTCTCAATCTGTGCATAAGCCTGTTCTGTAGGTGTGAGAGCTCTGCTTGCAAAAGCAATAGGCTGTTTTCTCTGCATTAATGTGGCTCCAAGGCCTGTTTCTGAAGCATCACATTGCAATACCACGGCTTCCTCTGGGTTAAAGTATTTAAGGGTGGCTGTGTCTGCAATCGCTTTCTTCACCTCTTGGAATGCAGTCTCCTGTATGTCTGTCCATTCCCAGAGTACATCTTTATGGGTTAACTGGCTCAACGGCTCACACATGTCTGAGAGATGCTTACAGAATTTAGAAAGGTAATTGACCATACCCAGGAACCGCAGTACTCCTCGTACATCTGTAGGTGTCGGCATTTCTTGTACAGCCTTCACTTTTTCAGGATCTACTTTCAAACCATTTGAGGTTAGCAGATGTCCAATGTATGGAACTTCAGTCATTTTCATTCTGAATTTTTCCAAATTTAGTTTAATTTTCTTCTCTCTACACCTGTTCAAGAATTGTATCATCTTCTGATCATGATCTTTCATTGCTGATTCCTTGTCATCGCCTTCCCCAACTATCAGTATATCATCTGCTATTGTTTTTATTCCTGGGAGTCCTTCTAAGGCTTGATTTAACTTCTGTTGAAAGACTTCTGGAGCCGGACTGGCTCCCATGGGCAATCTCAGCCACCGATAACGCCCAAACGGAGTAGAAAATGTTGTCAAGTAACTTGATTGCTCATCTAATTTCACATGCCAGAATCCATTTTTAACATCACATACTGAAAAAATAATAGCTTTTGACAAATCAGGCAAAATGTCTTCTATTATAGGCATGGGGTAATGGTTTCTCTTCAGTGCTCTATTCAGAGGTTTAGGGTCTATGCATATTCTTAGTTTGCCTGAGGGTTTCTTCACTATCACTAAACTGCTTATCCAGTCTGTACTTTCATGTACTGGTGCGATTATATGTCTGGACTGTAGATCTTTTAGCTCATCCTTTAGTGGCTGCATTAAAGATACAGGTACTCTTCTGGTTGGTAATCTAGAGGGCTGTATTGACGAGTCTATTTCAAACTTGTATGTGCCTTCCAGGCAACCATCACCCTCAAAGAGATCTGCATAATGTGTCCGTACAAACTGTAAATCCAGATTACCACTTGTCTTTTGCTCCAACATGCTGGTTTGCTGGGAGACATCCAGAGACATAATGTTGTGAGACTGTACTTTTATCAAGTCCATAGCCTGAACTGCTTTTACTCCCAACAGGGGACTGTGATCGCCATTGTTTACCACAATAAATTCAAGCCTATAACTTTTCCTATTACACGGGTTTCTTATTTTTAGTCTGCATGTGCCCATGGGTTTCAGGGTGGTTTTATTATACATCATTAATACTTGATCTGTAGGCTGAATTGTTACTTGTGTGTTAATTAAAGTATAAGGAATAACATTGCAGCTTGCTCCACAGTCCAGCTGAAATCTGACAGGTCTCTCATCCAGCAAGAAAGTTGCAAAAAGTTGTTTTGCATCCTTATATTCCTGTTGCTTTACCATATTAACACTCTCTGCTGCTGGCTGTAGTTGTATCCACCACAAGTCTTCAGCACTGTGAGAGTCTGTATTCTGTGTCACTGTGTTTACTGGTCTCTGGTTTAGTCTTTTCTGTCTGCACTGAGTGGCAAAATGATTCTTTTTCCCACAGGATTTGCACAACTGTCCATATGCTGGGCACTTCTCCTTATCTCTCTCATGTCTTCTTCCACAATATTTACACTGTATGGTGCTTTCTGGAAACTTCTGCCTCCTGTGTGTGACTGATACAGCATGCACACCAACATCAGCTGAACTTTCAATCATCTTTAGGCTGTCTTTTGTGAGCTGAGAGGCTTTGCATATCTGAGTACATTTCTCTAGGTCTAGGTTTTCCTCTCTCAGTAATCTCTCTCTCAGGTGAGAGTCCTGGATTCCACATACTATCCTGTCTCTGATTAGAGAGTTTTTGAGATCACCGAACTCACAGCTTGCTGCTAGTATTTTCAGTTCTGTAACATAGCTGTCTATGGTTTCCCCAGTCTCCTGATTTCTTGAAAAAAATTTAAATCTTTCCACAGTTTCATTCTTCTTAGGGTCACATTGTTTATCAAACATCTGAATAATGTCTTTCACAGTCATATCCTCTATGTCATTTTCTCTGACTAAAGTCTGTGATATTTCTCTGCCCTTCTCTCCTATTAAGTAGTGGAATAGTTTTATTTTGCGCTTTTCATCACTGGCTGCTACTGTGAGATCCACATACAATGTGAACTCTTCTTTCCATCGCTTCCATGCTTGGGCCAGATTAGATGAACTCACATCTAGTTTCCCAGGGGGTTTCAATCCACTCTCCATGCTGTCTTTAACTGTACAGGGACACTTTACTCACTGTTGCTGTGGCTGACTCTTCCTTGCTGGGTTGCTGTCTCTTCTTGTGAGTTCAGTTTGGTGCTCTGTTACTCTGAAGTCCTGTACACCGCTGCCACCATGTTTGTTATGTTAGGTTTCTTCTATTTGCAGACACGCATGGTAGATTATAACTGAGAGGCTTTAATCATGCTTATCACACAAGCCTGTGTCCTTACACATACACAGGGAGGAACCAACAAGTTGTACAAAGCTGAATCCTTAATAACAGTAGTGAGACATCTAGTGGCTAAACTGCAATACTACATATTGCTACAAGCCCAGCAGCCAGAAGTTGCTTTAAGTGCCCTTGAAGGGGAAGCTCGTCGCACAGTATTCCATTTGCCTGAATCAGAAAGAGAGACAGTTGATAAGATTGTAGCCTACCTTGAGAAAATCTTTGGGGACCAGGGATCCCTGCATGGCCTACAGAAGCAGTTTATGACCCCGTTACAGGGTGCGGATGAAACTATCCTCCAATATGCAAATGCTTTGCAAGATCTTGTAGCTGCAATTCATAAAAAAGAGCAGCCAGGAAAACCAGTATGGGCAGCCCCAGACCTGTGGCTAAAGGAGCAATTTATGCAGGGACTCTGTAACAGGAGAGTAAAGGAAAAAATACGTGAACGTATGAATACATCTCCTGACCTTACATTCTCAGCACTGCTAGCCCATGCTATTGCCCTTTCAGCAGAAGAAGAAAGCAGTAGGCATATTGTTGCTCATCAGAATTTCCCTGTGAATGAGACTTTAGTTAGCACAACAACTGTGCCAACTACGACAGCCCCTGCAGAGACCTTGGAGATGGTAGTCCGTAATCTGGCAGAGACAGTTAGTGGGTTACAGGCGGAGGTGGCCCAAATGAGAAGGGCAAGCCAGTACATTCATCATAGCTCATCTTCACAGTCCAGTGAACGAACTTCTGATGTGGGCCCAGAATGCTGGAACTGTCATAAAAGGGGACATTTATCCCGTGCATGCCCTCAGAAAAGGAAACCTAAACGTACGGAGCCGTTAAACTAGCACGCCCTGCTGTGAGGAGTCACATGGCTGGGCGAAATCAAGAGGAGACTCCACTCACAGAAATGTCAAAATTGGTGGGAAATTCCCCAATAGTCAAAGGCCTGTTTGAAGGAAAAGAAATAGAATGTCTGTTTGACACTGGGTCGCAGGTGACCATCATAAATGAGGGACATTACCGAAAACTATTTCCAGGTCGACGGACTGACTCTGATGCCCCATGGGTGACCCTAACAGCTGCAAATGATCTGCCAATACCTGTAGTGGGTATCACCTGGATGACTGTAGAATTATGGGGCCTGAAGCTTGGGCAGAGAGGGGTTGTAATTGTGAAAGGAGATGCCACCCATAAGCCACCTGTTATCCTGGGTATGAATATTATTCAGGATCTTGTAGATGTGGACTGTTCCAAACAAAATGGGATCTCAGGGCCCCCAAGAACAATTCATATGGAGTTGAAAGCCCTTCGGAAAAAACCGGAGGCCCAAAGAGAGACTGATGCACTTTCTGAGAAGGTGGGAGTTGTCAAGGTGTTTAGCAGAGAAGTTTTGGAAGTAGCTCCACAGCAGGAAACGGTGATTTATTTACCTGTCGGTTCGCAAAGGTTGCTGCAAGGGCTCACAGTGATGGTTGATCCGCTGCCAATCACTGAAAGACCATGTTTGGCTCGGACTTTGGCTGTGGTGCAACAAGGCAAGGTTCCGGTGAGGATATGTAACTTTCAACCAAGCCCTCTACGTATCCCATTGGGTACCACACTGGCTGAGCTGTATTCAGTATCCCAGGTCTCAGCAGTGGAGCCTCCACAGATTCATCTAAAGCATAGAAGGGGACAACAGTTTGAAGCCAAGGTGTTTTCTGTTTCCAATTTATCTGGGCCCACAAGATCCTGGAATGGGGAAACCATCCTCCAACAAATACCATTATCTGCAGCAGATCTTTCATCAGGAGAAAAAGAAGCTCTTACCAAGCTGCTAGACAAGCATGCTAAAGCCTTTTCCCAGGGGGACCATGACCTTGGCTGTGCCTCTGGAGTGGAGCATGAGATCGTTACCAGTAATTCTGCTCCTATTAGGGAGCGGTTCAGAAGTATTCCACCACATCTCTATCAAGATGTTAAACAAATGATCACTCAAATGCTGGAGCAAGAGGTGATTGAAGAGAGTAAAAGCCCCTGGACCGCGCCAATAGTTCTTGTGAAAAAGAAGGATGGGTCATTGCGCTTCTGCGTGGACTACCGTAAGCTGAATGCGGTTACCGTACGGGATGCATACCCTCTGCCCCGCATTGAAGAGTCTCTAACAGCCCTGGGGCGAGCCAGCTATTTTTCTACATTAGATTTGGCTAGTGCTTACTGGCAGATCCCTGTAGCTGAACAAGACAAGGCAAAGACAGCTTTTGTTACCCCCCATGGGACTTTTCCAGTTTAAGAAGATGCCATTTGGGCTCACAAATGCCCCTGCTACCTTCCAGCGGACAATGGAACATTGCCTAGGAGATATGAATCTTGATCACCTCCTGATTTATCTTGATGATATTATAATCTTCTCATCAACATTTGAGGAGCATCTCCAGCGACTGGACACTGTGTTCTCTAGATTGTTTAGTTATGGACTCAAGTTAAAGCCAAAAAAATGTCACTTACTGAAGCAATCAATAGAGTTCCTAGGGCATGTTGTATCTCAGAAGGGGGTACATCCCAATCCAAATAAAGTGGCTGCTATACAAGACTGGCCACCACCACGAACTGTGACAGAGGTTAGAGCTTTCTTAGGGCTGGCCGAGTATTACCGCCGTTTCATCCCCCATTTTGCTCAACACACTGCCCCAATTCAACAGTTACTTAAGGGAGCAGACCTTAAGGGACAAGCTGCAAAAGTTGACTGGGGCTCTGAGCAGCAAAGTGCTTTTGAATTTCTGAAAACCCAGTTAACTTCCGCACCAATACTGGCCTTTGCAGACTTCTCGTTGCCCTTCCGCCTGCAAACAGATGCAAGCACCAAAGGACTAGGAGCCATTCTGTCTCAGGTGCAACAAGGTAAAGAGAGAGTGATAGTGTGAGGAAACGCGGAAAAGCCTCCGCGTGTGCCAAGAGCTAGGCGGCTGACTCCGTGTCCTACGCGGCGGTTTGCACGCGTCTGGTGGTGTGGTGGAACGCGGAAAAGCCGCCGCATGTCCTGACAGCAAAGCGGCTGTTTGCATGCAGCAGCATGTGCTTGGTGTGGCTGGGTCTGTTAGTGCACCTAGGCAGATGGAGAGCTATGCTCGCGCGGGCCTGAATTCAGGACCTTTATACCTGCAGAGGAAGTGTCAGCTGATCAGGAAGGTCAGCTGATTCCTGCAGGACTCATGATTGGCTGAATGGTTCGGGCGGGGCAGCAGAGTCCAGCAACTATATATTCTGCTGCTTATTCAGTTGCTGGTTGTCTGGCGTTGCGATCACATACGTGGGAGCACCCAGATCCGTAGTCAGATCCGCAAGTGTGCCGGGACCAGCTGGAGCTGTAATCCTACACTTAGCTAGATTTTGTTGATAGCTTAAAGTACTAGTTTGATTGTGATTATCTGTTATGACTTCCTGCTTGCCTGACTATCCTCCTGAACTCTGATCTTGTACCTCGATATTTCTGATACTCTGTTGCCGAACCCCGGTTCGTCCTTAGACTCTGTTTCTGCCTCCTGATTTTGTACCTCGATATATCTGATACCCCGTTGCCGAACCCTGCCTGCACTTAGACTCCGCCTTTGTCTCCTGATCTTGTACTGTATCTGTCCGTGTGTGTACGACCTGGCTTGTCTGACCTCGAGAACCGACCTTACCGTTAGAGGCGGTTCCTCACTCTGTTAGCGACCCTTCCTCCTGAGGGTTACTTTCAGACAATCATTCCTGCTGTCAGCCCGACTCCTCCCGTCTTGGAGAGTCCGGGTCTGCGGAAGGAATCTGTGCAGTACTCCTGACTGCGCTGAGGCTTGTCCTCAAAGTGTTACTGTTACACCAAAACACTACACTCTACTCAGGTGAACAGAGGTTAGCTGGTATATCGGATTATCAGTGATACTGCAGATCACTTATAATCAGGTATACATCTGTATTTCCAGTGATACTGCAGATCACTGGTAATCAGATCCTCTCTGTGCTTCACCGATCGTTACAGATAGCCTATGCAAGTCGAAGTTTGCATGAATCAGAGAAGAACCCTGCCAACTTTAGCTCATTCAAACTAGAATTACTTGCCTTGATGTGGGCAGTAACTGAGCGCTTTGTAGAATATTTAACTGGTGCCAAGTTTGAAGTATGGACTGATAATAATCCTTTGGTGCATTTGCAGTCAGCAAAGCTGGGGGCCTTGGAGCAACGATGGGCTGCCCGCCTGTCAAAATTTGATTTCACCATACATTATCGACCAGGCAAAGATAATGCTCATGCTGATGCCTTATCCCGTTATCCACAGGGGTTACCAGAAAGAAACGTGGATCTTAACTACGAAGATGTAGAAATCCCTGACTTGACACACTTGGGCCAGAATAGCCCTCACAGCCAGATACCTGTCACAAGTCAGAGCCTACTCACTACCACTCTAGGAAATCTTGATTGGAAAGAGTTGCAAAAGGATGATCCCATTATAGCACCACTTTTAGAATCAGTACAAAATAAAAGAAGACCTTCTCAAACAAATCGTCAGGACTGGCCAGCTGAAAGTGTAAGGTTACTTCAAGAGTGGAGCCGTTTAATTATTCGCAATGAGGTGTTGTATCGCAGAGTGGCCTTCCCACGTGACCCTGATATAACATGGCAGGTACTTCTGTCCTGAGCAAAGACCCTCTCTGGGGCTGAGAAGGTGCATAATGATTCAGGGCACTAGGGAGTTGAGAAAACCTACAGTTGGTTGCGCAGGTACTGTTATTGCGTGGGCTTATGTACTATTGTAGAGAGAGTCTGTCAGCAATGCCATACTTGTGCAGCGCTGAAAGGAGGGGAGAGTGCGGTGCCTATCCAGACTTGGCGGACCTCTGAACCACTGGAAGTGTTGACAGTGGACTATCTCACTCTAGACATGTCTGAAGATGGCTTTAATCATGCCCTGGTTATGGTTGATCATTTCTCCAAATTTGCTGTGGTTGTCCCAACCCGGGATCAGACTGCTCGAACAGCCGCACTATCTATCTGGAAGCATTTCTGTTTGCCATATGGGTGCCCCCAAAGAATTCATTCTGATCAGGGTGCCTGCTTTGAAGGCGACACGATTTGAGAGCTATGTAACTTGGCGGGAATACAGAAGTCTTGTACTACCCCATACCACCCCCAGGGTAATGGAGCATGTGAGAGGTTTAACAGAACTATCATACAGATGCTACGAGGCTTGGAAACGGAAAAGAAAAGAAGATGGACCATGTACCTGGCAGAACTAGTCTGGAGTTACAACCATACCATTCATTCAGCAACCGGACGAACACCTTACCATGTGCTTTTTGGATGCACTCAGGGTGGTCCCCTTGACCTCTGGGCCTCACCAACTCTCCTGGATATACACCCATCATGTGGATTCAAGAGCTGAAGCGCAGACTGAGAGAAGTACAAGAGTTTGTCAAAAGGAAGCAATGGCAGGAAATTGAGGGTGTCAGATCAGAGTCTGATGAATTGCGTCCAGGTGAGCGAGTGCTTATTAGAAGAAAAGGGGCTCACCAATATGGAAAGCTGCAAACCCGGTGGGAGCCGGAGCCTTGGGTTGTTCTACATCAGCCAATGAATAGAGTCCCTGTTTATGATGTCCTAAAAGAGGGTTCACAAGATAGGCCTAGGAGACTACATCGAAAACTGTTAAAGCGGTATACTGCCACTGGAAATCCAGATGTCTCTAGGGAGTTGCCAACGGCTGAAGCGCAACTTCCATCTCAACCAGTAAATCCTTTAGGGAATTTGTGGTATCTGCCAGTACCTTCTAACCCAGTGCCTCCTGTCGATGAAAATCTGGTGCCTTTCAACCAACAGGAGGATGATCCTGAACTGAACTCTGGTGAACTATCACAACCCAGGGACATTCGCCGATCTCAAAGACCTAATTTGGGCAAGCCTCCTACCCGTTATGCAGAGGAAGACTTTGTATGGACTCAAAGAGCTGATGCCTTGCTGGGGGCAGCAAGGTCAAGTGGGGTGGAGTGTAACAGGGTGACTCTGCTAGAGTATTTAGATAGAGTGACCAGACGTCCCGGATTGCCCGGGACGCGTCCCGGATTCGGGGTCCGCTGTCCCAGGCTTAATGAGGTCCCGGGAAACGTCCCGCTTTCAGCAGCGGGACGTCCCGGCCTCGGGACTCTGGCCACTCTATGCTTATGAACTGGCAGCGGCGTCTATAGACGCCGTGCCAGTTCATTGCCTGCAGCCCCGCTCCAGCCTCCTCTTCCGGTGTCTGTTTCCGACACCGGCAGGCGAGCAGGGCTACGGCAAGATGGCTGCCGAAGCCCTGTACTGGAGACCTATTTGTGTCTCTAGTACAGGGCTTCGGGCGCCATCTTGTCGTAGCCCTGCTCTGCCAGGCTGTCAGCGCGAGAGACTGCAGGAGAAGTAAGATGGTCCCAGGAGCAGCGCGCCAGAGGCCGGAGACTTCTGCCAGGTGAGTAAATGCTTTCTTTTCCAGGTGAAATGTTTGCCCGCATTAGGTTTCTTTTCTGGTGAAATGTTTGCCTGCATTGTTTCTTTTCTGGTGAAATGTTTGCCCGCATTGTTTCTTTTCTGGTGAAATGTTTGCCCGCATTGTTTCTTTTCTAGCGAAATGTTTGCCCGCAGTGCGTTTCTTTTCTGGTGAAATGTTTGCCCGCATTGTTTCTTTTCTAGCGAAATGTTTGCCCGCAGTGCGTTTCTTTTCTGGTGAAATGTTTGCCCGCAGTGCGTTTCTTTTCTGGTGAAATGTTTGCCCGCATTGTTTCTTTTCTGGTGAAATGTTTGCCCGCATTGTTTCTTTTCTAGCGAAATGTTTGCCCGCAGTGCGTTTCTTTTCTGGTGAAATGTTTGCCCGCAGTGCGTTTCTTTTCTGGTGAAATGTTTGCCCGCATTGCGTTTCTTTTCTGGTGAAATGTTTGCCTGCATTGCGTTTATTTTGTACCGACATATTGCCCGCATTGCGTTTATTTTGTACTGACATGTTTGCCCGCATTGCATTTATTTTATACTGACATTTTGCCCGCATTGCGGTTATTTTGTGCTGACATGTTGCCTATTGCGTTTATTTTCTGGTGTCCGGGGTAACTGTTACTGCATTTATTATTTAATGGTCATAGATGGCTATGTTTGCTGCTTTGTGGTTACGGTATACTATTAGCATCACACAGTTTCTGCACACCCATGATGCAAAGTCTCGTTTGTCCACATCATGGCGTAAACACTGCTTTCTTATGCCTCGCTGTTACATCATTACGTTAGCTCCGCCCATACAATGTCATGGCCACGCCCATTTTTTCGGCGCGGCGTGCTGCGCGCGCCGCCCCCCACCCCTCCCCGTCCCAGGTTGGATCCACAAAAATCTGGTCACTCTAATTTAGACTACCATGGGTCCACTCTAACAGGTCAGAGTAATGCTGCTTTAAGAGCAAAAGGCATCACCCCTTTAACATGCCCAGCCACAGGAAGCCCCTCCCAGGAATCTACAAAGGGCTCTTCTGCCCTATACTCTGGGCTCAGTACAGTAGTGATGGGAATTCCGGCTCTTCTCAGAGAATCGGCTCTTCTGAATCGGCTCCCATTAAAGAGCCGGCTCTTACGGATCTGAATCGGCTCTTAATTAAATATCACTAGACACCACTCAGAATCGGAGTAAAAGCCCCGCCCCCGTCTCCATGACAACTTCAGACTGCTTCTCTCACTGGGGCAATCCCTCCTGCTACTGCTCTGCTCCGCCCCAAACACTCCTACAAGCTGCAAGATGAGGACTACATCTCCCAGAATGCCTCAGCACCCTTTATTACAGAGCAAAGCAGAGCTAAAAAGGGTGGCTGAGGCATCGGCTCTTCTCAGAGTGAGCATCGGCTCCTCTGATTCACTTCAAAGAGCCGGCTCGTTCGCGAACGACCCATCACTACAGTACAGCTCAGGTGGATGGAGTGAGAGGAGCAGAGGCAAGTTACTCACTACCCATCTTGGAGCAGTACCCAGTTTGGAAGTGTGCTGGCGGCTTCAGAGCAAAACAGCAATCGTTGGAGTGTAAGACCTCTGCTCTACAAGGCAAACCATCCAGAGAGAAGTTCAGAGCACTGTGGACACAGTGGGGTGGTGTGAGGCCTGGTCTTCTAGAAACTTCTGAGGCCTGATACAGTCTGCTGAGTGAGATGAGACCAGCCTGCAGAAGCTGAACTGCTCAGGAGGACTTTGACGCAGAAATCTTGGAAAGCGCAAGTACCAGAAACTGAATCCACTGAATTCTGTTACACCAGTTTACAGAACTGTCTATTGAAGTTATATGTGCATTTACCTTTGCTTACTAGTACTGCCAGACATGCTGGGACTTGTTGTCCTACTGTACTGTGTGCTGTGATAATACAACCCTTTGCATAGTGCTTCCTTGCAGTTTGCATATATCTGATGTGTTGCAGTTATACGTTTGTGATTTCCACTGCTAAGAATTCTTACTAAAATAAGATTTATTTAACTTTCAATTGGTTGTGATCCTTTGGTTCCACTACACGCACCTGCTGTTACAACACAACAGAATGGGAGTCTGAGAAAGGGGCTGTTTACCCTGGAGAGGAGAGTCATCCACTGCTGTGACAAAATTATGTCTGTCTGAAGGGACAAGGGGAATCCCTAATGGTATCATCCTGATTTAAAACTTCTTGCTTTTACTGATGGCTAACACGGTACAATACCCTACTGCTACTAATTTCATAACAAAATCATAGTCGATAAAATAGCCCGAGTCTATAAATGCTTGGGTAGACAGAACTTGATCTTCCCAGGTAATAGAACAAGGGAGAAGTAAGCGATTATCGGTTAGAGGTAAACTGGCTTGCCTAGGGTAGTATCTCTAACTACACCTAGGCGACAAAGTTTTCCGCCTTCTTAGGGCAGTTCTGTACTAAATGACCCTTTTCTGCACAGTATAAACAGAGCCTCTCCGTCCGTCTTCGGTTCTTCTCCACCTCCGATAACTTTGAATGTCCGATCTGCATCGGCTCATCCTGAGGGGGAGAAGGTGAAGAAGAGGCGATGGGAACAGACCTCACAAAGTATCTACCACGAGTTTGCCTTTGATAACGAATGCGGCGATCAATTTTTACTGCTAGTGCAATCGCTTCATCAACCGTTTTAGGCTCTGGATGACTTAGCATTACATCAGAGACAGGGTTGGATAAACCCGTTAAAGAGGAACTGTAACGACAAAACGTCCCCTGGGGGGTACTCACCTCGGGTGGGGGAAGCCTCCGGATCCTAATGGGGCTTCCCACTCTATCCTCCATCCGTCAGGGGTCTCGCTGCAGCCCTCCGTGCAGCGGTGACGTAATATTTACCTTCCTGGCTCCTGCGCAGGCGCTCTGACGGCTGTCGGCTCCGAAGTAAGCGAAATACCCGATCGCCGTGTCACTCCGTGACCAGGAAGTTCAAATAGAGCGCCCTGTATTTGAACTTCCTGCTCACTGCAGTGACACAGGAAGCGCCAGGATGGAGCCGGAACAGAGCCGTGCAGCGCGGAGAAGATGCCCGGGAGCCAGCGTCAGGTAATGTATACCTGATCGGATCGGCCGCCGCTAGCGACGCGCTCCCTACCCGCGGGCGATCGAGGGTAATTTCCCGTACGGCGCGATCGACGGACCGATCCGATTTCGGGAGGAAATCGGATCGGCGGGTGCATTTACCGCGAACGATTGGCAGCAGATTCGATCCCAGGATCGAATCTGCTGTCGAAACGGCCGCGAATCGGGCCAGGTTATGGCCACCTTAATAGATTAAGTTATCAAAAGGTCTGAGCACTAACACGAAGTATTCGCAACAGCAGAGAAGTTGCGAGTGATTCTGCCCGGCTTAAGAAGCAGAGGAGACCCTTGAAGCACACCCACATCCATCAGCCAATGGGAAGCGGCGAGCGTCTCCTCTGACGTCAGCCGACCGGCCGGTCAGCTGACGCGCCTCCTCCCCGCATAAGGGTCCTGTCTGTGTGCACGCGCATCTGAAAATGCGACCTTATGTGCGGCAGAAAGACCCGTCCTTGGCGTGCTAGACGCCTGAGGCACGGGTACACTGCCAGGCAGGGAGACGGAGGCAGCTACGGTGATAGTGCTGTTCACCGCAGCTGCCTCGCCACCATTTATTACACACCACACTTCCCAGGCACCTAGGCTGGCTTCAGCCTGTAGTGTTGGTGGTATAGTGGTGAGCATAGCTGCCCTCCAAGCAGTTGACCTGGGTTCGATTCCTGGCCAATGTATGTGAGCGTGCTTTTGACATCCTACAAATCCCTGGAAGACAAGATCCTCCTCCTCCTTGAGGAGGAAGGAGGAAGCTGTTGTGGGGTGCTATATAAGGAACAACAATCAGCCAGGAGCAAGCTAACAAGCCTACAAGAGCCTAACTAAACTTTCCCTAGCAGAGTCTGTCAGCAGCTGTCCCTTCACTAATTACTGTAGGCAGACGAGTGAGTAAAATGGCCAGAGAACCTTGCCTTTTATGAGGGGGGGGGGAGTGGGGCTCCAGGAGTGAGTGTAGTCTGATAGGCGACAATGTGCCTGCTGACTGTGATGTAGAGAGTCAAAGTTGACCGTAATGGAGCATTATGGGGGCAAACCGAACTTCCACAACAGTTCGCCTGGAACCATTTGCGGGCGAACCGTTCGGCCCATCTCTAATGACATCCTCATAGAGGGCAATAATACGAATTCCATAATATTCCTACAATGAAATTTGCAGTCTGCGCAGGGATCACCAAGGGCGCGAGTATTCTCAGCATAAAGTGTTGTTGTGGAAAGAGCTATGAGTAAACTGAGAGATCTGCTGTCATACTTCACAAAAAATTCCAGTGAGGAGTAGAGCAGGAACCTCCAGCTAACAAACTTTAAGGTGGCCATACACTGGCCCGATTCACCGCCGTTTCGACAGCAGATTCGATCACTGGGATCGAATCTGCTGCCAATCGTTCGCGCTACACGCCGAATTTCGATCCTTTTCGTCCGATCCCGTCGATAGATCCGTGCGGAAAATTAGCGTCGATCGCCTGCGGGCAGGGAGCGCGTCGCTAGCGGCGTTAGAGTACCCGACGACCGACGCAATAGAGCCGCATACATTACCTGCTCCGCCGGCACGTCTACGCCCGGTCACCGCTGCTCCGTGTCCGCGCTGGTCTCCGGCATGCTTCAGTTCCTCCGGCCCGGCAGGAAGTTTAACCAGTAGAGGGCGCTCTACTGTTTAAACTTCCTGCCGGGCAGGAAGAAGTAAAGCATGCCGGGGCCGGAGACCAGAGCGGAGACGGAGCAGCAGTGACCTGGGGACTGGAGTCGCGCCGGCGGAGCAGGTAATGTATGCGGGCGGGGGGAGCGGCGGCAGCACCACAACCACCACAACAGAGTGTGAACGGTTTCAGGCTGAAATCGGTTCACAATCTGTTTGCAGTAAAGGTAGCCATACGATCCCTCTCTGATCAGATTCGATCAGATAGGGATCTGTCAGTTGGTCGAATCTGATGGCAAATCGACCAGTGTATGGCTACCTTTACTCCTGTTGGAAGTTGTTATAAAACCGGGAGCACATTTCTATTACCTGTGCATTAGGTTGTGTTATTGTAAAATTGAAACATATAATACATAGTGTGCGCCCGTGGGGGTCGCCTGCACAGACACCAATGATATATGCAAACAGAGATCACATTTTCAGCATAGGTTACCATTTAAAGGTGTTATAGGTTATTACTATCAGCGTATATAGAGAGAATATATACAGTAACTTAGGTGCATAGAAACGGTAGTGGTTGTCATCGGATGTGTACAAATGGGGAATAATAACCACAGCTTTACTTCATGTAGCCAGAGATGGAACTACTATCATAGAAAAGTCACTATCAGGACGATGAGTAGATCTTTAGCAAACTGTATATCTGCATTCCTAGAGTTAGTACTCAATGCAAGATTCAATATAATCAAGTATGGAGCATCCTAGCAAGTAGTTAGTACTTATCTGGTGAGTAGGATATGCTCCCATGGGAACCGTGAACAGATAGTCAGCGTTGGTTGCAGGGTTGCCTCCTTTGTTTAGACCTCTAAGGTAGGCCAGTTGGAATTAAGTCTGGTTGCCATTCAGGTATTTCAGTTGTCAGCAGATCTAGTGTGCGGAATAGCTCTGGGAGGTCAGCAGTGGATTTTACCGTGAAAGATTTATCCTCCTTTGTTGCAGTAAGTTGGAACGGGAAACCCCACCAGTAGCTTGATTAGTGGTTGAAGAGCCCGGCGCTGTGCCAGAGTCCCAGGCGCCAGATCTTGAAAAAGTATTAGGGGAGATCCCTCATGGTCGATAGAGTCCTTCTGGCGGGCTGCCCTCATAATGGAGTCCTTTATTGCAAAGTGATGTATGCGGCAAATAATGTCACGCGGAGGATCATCTACTGCCGGTTTTGGTTTGAGAGCACGATGGGCTCGATCTTGCTTTAGGGGATTATCTGCTGGCTTTCTGAGGATACCGTTAAAGATGGCGACCACTGACCAGGGTGGGCTCGAGTTGTTGTGGAGACACCAATATATTATATTATTTCGTCGGCTTCAGTTCTGAAGGTCCTCCAGCCCCGTTCTCATTAGAGTGTTTAGCGCACGTTGCTGTGAGTTTGCCTCCTTCAGCCTCCCGACCTCTGCTTGTAGTGATGCCATATCTCGTTCTAAAGGTGGCCACACACTATACAATTTTTTAAATATCTGTTCAATTTAAGAATTGCAATACATTTTTCTGACTGATTGTAACATTTCAAAAATATGACCAATGTACCACACACGTATGTTAAATTTATTCCCCAATTATGATAAAAATTTTTGGATACTCTGACAAAATTGCTAGGGTGTGTATATTAATAAATTGGCAATCTAACACACACCATACAATCTTTAGAAAGAATGAAGAAAAATATCTGGCATTCCGGATCGATAAAAATCGAAGAAAATGGGAAATCTGATTTTTTTTTTTTTCAAATGAAAAAAAAAGCTTTAGATTTTTTCGGGCGATCCGATCGTTTTTATCGAATTACTGTACAATCGGATCATTTTATTGTATCGTGTGTGGCCACCTTAACCACTTAACGACCGCCCACTGCACATGGGCGGCCAGAAAGTGGATTCCGCAAGGACCGCCGCATGTACGAGAGGCGGCGGTCCTTGTAGGGGCATGGGCGGAGTGATCGCGTCATCCGTGACGCGATCCTCCGCCGGGGATCGATAGCCGGCAATTTAGTCTCCGCTCGCCGGCCACTTAGCAGCGCCAGCGAGCGGAGGAATATACAGAATCCTCCAATCAAATGCGTATAAGGCACTTTGTTAGGTAAACAAAGTGCCTTATACATGCTTCCTCCTCGCCTCGTGGTCTCATTGTTCCAGAGACCACCAGCGAGGAGGAAGCACTTGTAAGTGACACTGCACACAGCTTTTTTTTGCCCACAGACCCCCTGATCTCCCACCCCAGCCTTCACCCCAGCAGACCCCTGCCCAGCACCCTTGCACCCCTATAAAACTTCCACCCTCCCCACCTGCCACTAACTATTGACGCTATCCCTTATCTTAGGTCCCTAACTGCCTCCTAATTACCCCTGATCCCAGGGCCGTGCAGAGGGTCCTTAAGTGGGGGGTGCTGAAATTTAAAAAAGGGGCCTGGCAATGCCTTCCCTCGCATGCCTTCCCCCCCCCCCCCCCTCGTTTCTGGCTAGGGGGGTATTGATTGTCATGCTGCTGAATGCAGATAATGGGTGCCATGTGGGTTCTGGGTGTAAGTACTGCGTGCAGATAGTGGGTGCCATGTGAAGGCGGTGTGCAGGTGTGAGTAGTGAGTGCCATGTTGGGGCTGGGTGCAAGTACTGTGCCATGTAGGTGTGAGTACTGGGTGCCAGCTATAAGGTGAAGGGGTGCAGGTATTGGGTGTGGTGTGGCTGTTTGATGCAAGTACTAAGTGCCATATTGAGGCCGGATGTGAGTATTGGGTGCAGGGTGCTTGGTGCAAGTACTGGGTGCTTGCTATAGTGGGGGTTACTGGTTGAGTGTAATGTGGGTGCTGAATATTGGTGGGATTGCTGTGGGTGCAGGGGGTGGGAGATCACTGTGGGTACTGCTATGAATGGCATAGTTGCTGCTAGGGGAGGTAGAGGTCAGTGTGGTTGATGGAGGAAGGGTAGGTCACTGTGGGTGCTGGGGGGAGAAGTAACTGGGGGTGCTGTGGAAGGTAGAGGTCAGTATGGGTGCTGGAGGAAAGGGAGGTCGCTGTGGGTCCTTTGGGGAGATCACTGTGGGTCTCGGGAGGTAGAGGTCATTTTGGGTGCAGGGGGTGGGAGGTCACTATGGGTGCTGCTATGAATGGCATAGTTGCTGCTAAGGGAGGTAGAGGTCAGTGTGGGTGCAGGAGGAAGGGATGGTCACTGTGGGTGCTGAGAGAAGTCATTGTGGTTACAGGAGGAGGGAGTGGATGCTGGATGTTGGGAGAGGCCACTGTGGGCGCTGGCCAGGGACGGATCTAGACCAAGTTGCACCTGGGGCAAGGTCAGGTTTTGGCGCCTAAATGTCAGGTTTTGCCGCCTAAACTGCCATTCCCCATCTAAATTTTGCCGCCTTTTTAAGATTTCAACAAACTGCGCCTGGGGCAAGAGACCCGCCTGCCCCCCCATAGATCCGTCCCTGGCGCTGGCAATGGTAAAGGTCACTATAGGTGCTGCTTTTGGGATGGGAGGTCCCTGTAGGTGCTGCAGGGGACAGGAGGGTAGCCACTGGGGGAGGTAAAAATCACTGTGGGTACTGGGGGAGGGAAAAATCACTGTGGGTACTGGGGGAGGGAAAGGTCAGTGTGGGTGCTGGGGAGGGAGAGGTCACTGTGGGTGCTGGGTGGAGGGAGAGGTCACTGTGGGTACTGGGGGAGGGAAAGGTCAGTGTGGGTGCTGGGGTAGGCAGGATCACTGCTAGAGCTGGGGAGGAAGAGGTCACTGTGGGTGCTAGGTGGAGGGAGAGGTCACTGTGGTCTGTGGGTGCTGGGGGAGGGGTCACTGTGGGTGCTAGATGGAGGGAAAGGTCACTGTGGGTGCTGGGTAAGAGATAGGTCACTGTGGGTGCTAGGTGGAGGGAGAGGTCACTGTGGGTGCTAGGTGGAGGGAGAGGTCACTGTGGTCTGTGGGTGCTGGGGGAGGGGTCACTGTGGGTGCTAGATCGAGGAAAAGGTCACTGTGGGTGCTGGGTAAGAGAGAGGTCACTGTGGGTGCTAGGTGGAGGGAGAGGTCACTGTGGGTGCTAGGTGGAGGGAGAGGTCACTGTGGGTACTTGGTAGGGAGAGGTCAGTATGGGTCCTAGGTGGAGGGAGAGGTCACTGTGAGTGCTAGGGGAGGGAGTGGTCACTAGGTACTAGGTGGAGGGAGAGGTCAATAAGGGTGCTGGGGAGGTAAAGGTCAGTATGGGTCCTAGGAAGAGGTCAGTATGCCACACTGGGATTCCTGTCTGGGCCTCTTCACTTGAAAGTGTCCCAGGCGGGGGCGGAGCTTCCCACAGGTGGGCGGGGCTTATCGTGGTCAGGGCGGGGCTTATTTTGCACGGCGAGAGGGGCCTTTTTTTGAAGATTTTAAAAAGGGGGGGTGCCTGGGCACCCAGAGCACCCCCTGCCCTGACCGTGATAAGCCCCGCCCACCCACGGGAAGCTCCGCCCCCGCCTGGGACACTTTCAAGTGAAGAGGCCCACACTGGGATTCCTGTCTGGGCCTCTTCACTTGAAAGTGTCCCAGGTGGGGGTGGAGCTTCCCGCGGGTGGGCGGGGCTTATCGCGGTCAGGGCGGGGCTTATTTTGCACGGCAAAGGGGCCTTTTTTTGAAGATTTTAAAAAGGGGGGTGCCTGGGCACCCAGAGCACCCCCTGTGCACGTGCCTTCCTGATCCCCCCCCTTACCTTTAGATCACCCCCAGACCCCATCCCAGACTACCCCCCTGTTTACTGTATACATCTGTATACAGCTACCTTACCCCCCGATCCCCCTCTGATCCCCCTCTGATCACCTGTCTATCACCTGTCCATCACCCCTCAGCACCCCCACCCATCAAAGCAGACCCTAACTGCCCCGCGGGGGCAACCAATCACCTGCCCAGACCCTCGATTACCCTCATACCTCCCTCTTGATTACATCCCCTGCGCATTGTTTACATCTGTCCTCCCCAGCAATCACTAACTGATCTTCGATCAGTAACCCCCTGTCTCTGCCTCTCATCAGATCAGGACTCAGTCTGCCCCGTGCGGGCTCCTGATCAACCCCCCACCCCCTCAAATCGCCCTCAGACCCCCCCCCCCCCCCCATCACCGTCCGAGTGCATTGTATTTGACTGTGCTGTGATTGTATTCGATTGTGCTGCGATTGTATTCGATTGTGCTGCGATTGTATTTGATTGTCCCATGATCTGCTTCGATTGTCCCGTGATTGTTTGATTGCCTCTGAGACCCCACTTCCCAACAACCCCCACCCCACCACCACCCCCATCACCTTCTGTGTGCATCATATTTGCTTGTGCTGTGATTGGATTCGATTGTGCTGTAATTGTATTTGATTGTCCCGTGATCTGCTTCGATTGTCCCGTGATTGTTTAATTGCCTCTGAGACCCCACTTCCCGCCACACCCACACCCACCCTCCCCCCCACCACCTCCAACCACCACCTTCCGATGCATCAGATTTGCTTGTGCTGTGATTGGATTTGATTGTGCTGTAATTGTATTTGATTGTCCCGTGATTGTTTGATTGCCTCTGAGACCCCACTTCCCGCCACACCCAACCCCACCCTCCCCCCCCACCACCTCCAACCACCACCTCCAACCACCACCTTCCGAGTGCATCAGATTTGCTTGTGCTGTGATTGGATTCGATTGTGCTGTAATTGTATTTGATTGTCCCGTGATCGGCTTCGATTGTCCCGTGATTGTTTGATTGCCTCTGAGACCCCACTTCCCACCAACCCCCACCTCAACACCACCCCCACCCCCCATCACCTTCCGAGTGCATCAGATTTGATTGTGCGGTGATTGGATTCGATTGTGCTGTAATTGTATTTGATTGTCCCGTGATCTGCTTCGATTGTCCCGTGATTGTTTGATTGCCTCTGAGACCCCACTCGCCACCACCCCCAATACCTCTCAAATACTCTCTTTTGCTAGGTAGGTGCTCTTTTTTTCTGGGTAGTCTCGGAGGAAAACCCCATAAATTTAGCAGTCCACAATGGCAAGAAGGGGGCTTTCCGATGAGGAGGTATACAGGTACATGGACCAGTCGGATGAGAGCTTTTGGGTAGACTCAGCCGACGAATCATCCGGGTCCGAATTTGAACCTGTGGAAAGCAGTGGTTCTCTGACCGAAAGTGATGATGAGGTTTTGGTCCCGGCTAGAGCCAGGCGTACCAGACCCCATGTCGTTAGACCGCAGGTGGCGCAGGATCCGCCTCAAGGGCAGCAGGGTGGTGCTAGCGCTGATGAGAGTTTTCTTGGTGAGGCAGGCACCAGCAGTGCAGCATCTCCTAGACTTAGTACCAGTACTTCCGTAGACCCTGGTGAAGTGGTGAGCGCCAGCATGGAAGTTGAAACTGGTACGGTGGCACGTGCAGTAGTACCCCCGTCGCAGCCACCAAGAAGAAGACGGGCCCGTAGTACCCATAGACTCCCAGAGGTGCTGGCACATCCAGATTGGCAATCCCCTGATTCCGCCGCACCCGTAGTGCCCCCTTTCACCGCCCAGTCTGGAGTCCAGGTGGCGAAAGCGCATCTATTAACGGCCCTAGACTTTTTGCAGCTGTTCATCACCCAGGTTCTCTTGGACTTAATTGTGGTTGAGACCAACCATAAAGCCACACAATTCATCACCGAGCACCCGGAGAGCAGCTATGCCCAGCCTTTCCGGTGGAAACCAGTCCAAGTTTCCGACATTAAAATCTTTTTGGCCCTTATCCTTCACTTGGAACTAATGAAACAGAATGTATTGCGGTCGTATTGGTCTACGAATCCAGTACATCATGTTCCCTTGTACCCTGCTGCCATGTCCAGGACACGATTTGAGTCCATCCTGCGCTTCCTGCACTTCAACGACGAAAAAACCTGTCATGAAAAGGGCCACCCTGCTTATGACCGGCTCCACAAAATTCGGCCCCTCATAGACCACCTGTCATCAACATTTGCAGATGCTTATACCCCTGAACAGCACGTCTGCGTAGACGAGTCCCTCTTACACTTTACCGGGCGCCTTGGCATCAAACAGTACATCCCAAGCAAGCGCGCCCGGTATGGGGTGAAACTGTATAAGCTCTGTGAAAGGGCCACAGGCTATACATGTCGTTTTAGGGTCTATGAGGGAAAAGACTCAAAATTATAGCCGGTCGGATGCCCTGACTACCTGGGGAGCAGTGGAAAGGTTGTGTGGGACTTGGTGTCACCCTTGTTCCAGAAGGGGTACCATCTTTATGTGGACAACTATTACACAAGTGTGGCCCTCTATCAGCACTTAAAGTTAGAAGGAATCCGATGCTGTGGCACTGCACGGCCTAGTCGCCAGGGCTTCCCCCAACGGCTCGTTGCCACCAGACTTGAACGGGGGCAGAGGGCCGCCTTGCGTACTGACGACCTGCTCGCAGTGAAATGGAGGGACAAGAGGGACGTTTACTTTCTGTCCACCATTCACACAGACACGACAGTCCAAATTCAACGGGCAACTGAGGTCATTGAAAAGCCCCTTGTCGTCCACGAATATAATGTCAACATGGGAGGGGTGGACTTCAATGACCAGAGGTTAGCACCCTATTTAATTTCCCGGAAAAAAACACGCTGGTATAAGAAAGTGTCTTTTTATCTGATTCAATTGGCAGTTTACAACAGCTTGGTTCTCTACAGTAAGGCTGGGAGAACTGGATCTTTCCTTCAATTTCAGGAACAGATCGTTCTGGACCTCCTGTATCCAGGAGGTGCCATGCCCCCCCCCCCCCCCCGATGCAACTAGCCTATCAGCTTCCGAGTACCGCAGGTCAACGCCTGCAAAGAAAACGTTGTCGTGTCTGCAGCAGTGCTAGAAGAAGGACTGACACCATTTTTTATTGTCCCAAATGTCCTGACCAGCCTGGCCTATGCCTAGGGGAGTGCTTTGAGAGGTACCACGAGCAGGTACACTATTAGAACCTAGGGAACTCTAGACACAGGAGTAGGCACACACTCAGTGGTCTTTCGCACATTGTCCCAGGGGGAGGAGAGGTAAGTTTAAAAACAAAAAAACAGGTAAGCATAAAAGTCAGAAGAAGGATCGGTTTCCATGCTTGATATTGCTGATCTGTCCTGGGTTGGCGATATAAGACGGCATGTTTGAATTTCCCTTGAGTGTGGACACCCCGGTTTATATGTGATTTACTTTGGGCCTATGATGATGCTTTAATGCCACACAGAGTCATCTCTATTGGCAGGCATATTGCTGTATACTACAAGCATAATGCTGTAAACTAAAGTTCTGAGGCCCAGTCACATAAGTTGGTGGCTCACCCTGAGTGCAGGGTGGCACGGGGTGTCTCTCTCCTGAGGTTATCACTGCCATTGATGTGGAGGAAGATCTGCCATTGATGTGGAGCAAAGTATGTTTGCCGCTCATTTTTCCTTTCAGCCCAGAGTGCATTACCCGTATACCCAATATAAGGAGTATAGCAGAAACTCCTAACACTGGCCATACATGTAATTATTGCAGAGACCCTAAAATGCCAGGACAGACTCCACAAATGACCCCATTTTGGAAAGAGGACACCCTAAAGTATTATGTGAGGTGCACAATGAGTTCATAGAAGATTTTAGTTTTTGTCACAAGTTAGCAGAATTTTATTTATTTTATTTTTTTTACAAAGTGTCATTTTCCGTTAACTTGTGACAAAAAATAAAATTTTCAATTACCTTACCATTCCCCTCATGGAATACCTTGTTGTGTATTCTTTCCAAAATGGGGTCATTTGTGGAGTTTGTTAACTGTCCTGGCAAGTGGGCGGGGTGCTAAATTTTGAGCACCCCTGTAAAGCCTAAAGGTACTCATTGGACTCTGGGCCCCTTAGCAAAAAAGTGCCACACATGTGGTATCGCCGTACTCAGGAGAAGTAGTACAATGTGTTTTGGGGTGTATTTTTACACATACCCATGCTGGGTGGGAGAAATACCTCTGTAAATGACAATCTTTAGATTTTTTTACACACAATTGTCCATTTACAGAAATATTTCTCCCACCCAGCATGGGTATGTGTAAAAATACACCCCAAAACACATTATACTACTTCTCCCGAGTACAGCGATACCACATGTGTGGCACTTTTTTGCACCCTAAGTGCGCTAAGGGGCCCAAAGTCCAATGAGTACCTTTAGGATTTCACAGGTCATTTTGCGGCATTTGATTTCCAGACTACTCCTCACGGTTTAGGGCCCCTAAAATGCCATGGCAGTATAGGAACCCCACAAATGACCCCATTTTAGAAAGAAGACACCCCAAGGTACTCTGTTAGGACTATGGTGAGTTCATAGAAGATTTTATTTTTTGTCACAAGTTAGCGGAAAGTGACACTTTGTGAAAAAAAACAATACAAATCAATTTCCACTAACTTGTGACAAAAAATAAAATCTTCTATGAACTAACCGTACTCCTAACAGAATACCTTGGGGTGTCTTCTTTTTAAAATGGGGTCATTTGTGGGGTTCCTATACTGCCCTGGCATTTTAGGGGCCCTAAACCGTGAGGAGTAGTCTGGAAACCAAATGCCGCAAAATGACCCTTGAAATCCTAAAGGTACTCATTGGACTTTGGGCCCCTTAGCGCAGTTAGGGTGCAAAAAAAGTGCCACACATGTGGTATCGCTGTACTCGGGAGAAGTAGTATAATGTGTTTTGGGGTGTATTTTTACACATACCCATGCTGGGTGGGAGAAATACCTCTGTAAATGGGCAATTGTGTGTAAAAAAATCAAAAGATTGTCATTTACAGAGGTATTTCTCCCACCCAGCATGGGTATGTGTAAAAATACACCCCAAAACACATTATACTACTTCTCCCGAGTACAGCGATACCACATGTGTGGCACTTTTTTGCGCGTACGTTAAAAAGGGGCGCTGGGAAAAAAGGGCGCCGGGTTTTTAACGATAAGCATGGATAACGTTTAAAAATGTATTGTACTGTATTTCGTTTAAAATTAATGTTTTTTAAAGTTATAAATCATTAAATAATGTGCATTAAATCGGCAATTGTAAAAACGTTAATCTTTCGTTTAAATAGTGAAACGTATAATAACGTTTAAAAAAAAAATTACTAAGTAACCCTCCCTGTACCTACCCCTAACCCCTAGACCCCCCTGTTGATGCCTAAACCTAAGACCCCCCCTGTTGGTGCCTAAGTAACCCTCCCTGTACCTACCCCTAACCCCTAGACCCCCCTGTTAGTGCCTAAACCTAAGACCCCCCTGTTGGTGCCTAAACCTAAGACCCCCCTGTTGGTTTTTTCGTTTAAAAATAATGTAAAAAAAAAAAAAAAAAAAAAAGTACTGTTTTTCGTTTAAAAATAATGTTTGGAAAAAATATTGTACTGTTTTTCGTTTAAAAATAATATTTAAAAATGTATAAATCATTAAATAATGTGTAATCATGAGAAACAGTAATAAAACATTAAGTCTCCGGGCGCCGCTTTTAAAACGTTAGTTTTCTCCGGCGCCCTTTTTTCCTATCGGGCGCCCATTAAACGATATTTATTATAGGAGTGAATGGCGGCGCCCGATTTGTCCACTTGCCTCAGGCGCCCGAATTTACTGTTACCCTTTTTTGCACCCTAAGTGCGCTAAGGGGCCCAAAGTCCAATGAGTACCTTTAGGATTTCACAGGTCATTTTGCGGCATTTGATTTCCAGACTACTCCTCACGGTTTAGGGCCCCTAAAATGCCAGGGCAGTATAGGAACCCCACAAATGACCCCATTTTAGAAAGAAGACACCCCAAGGTACTCTGTTAGGACTATGGTGAGTTCATAGAAGATTTTATTTTTTGTCACAAGTTAGCGGAAAGTGACACTTTGTGAAAAAAAAACAATACAAATCAATTTCCGCTAACTTGTGGTATTGCCGTACTCGGGAGAAGTAGTATAATGTGTTTTGGGGTGTATTTTTACAAATACCCATGCTGAGTGGGAGAAAGATCTCTGTAAATGGACAATTGTGTGTAAAAAAAAATCAAAAAATTGTCATTTACAGAGATATTTCTCCCACCCAGCATGGGTATGTGTAAAAATACACCCCAAAACACATTATACTACTTCTACCGAGTACGGAAATACCACATGTGTGGCACTTTTTTGCAGCCTAACTGCGCTAAGGGGTCCAAAGTCCAATGAGCACCTTTAGTCTTTACAGGGGTGCTTACAATTTAGCACCCCCCAAAATGTCAGGACAGTAAACACACCCCACAAATGACCCCATTTTGGAAAGTAGACACTTCAAGGTATTCAGAGAGGGGCATGGTGAGTCCGTGGCAGATTTCATTATTTTTTTTTTTTGTTGCAAGTTAGAAGAAATGGAAACTTTTTTTTTTTTGTAACAAAGTGTCATTTTCCGCTAACTTGTGACAAAAAATAATATCTTCTATGAACTCACTATGCCTCTCAGTGAATACTTTGGGATGTCTTCTTTCCAAAATGGGGTCATTTGGGGGGTATTTATACTATCCTGGAATTCCAGCCCCTCATGAAACATGACAGGTGGTCAGAATAGTCAGAGATTCTTGAAAATGGGAAAATTCACTTTTTGCACCATAGTTTGTAAACGCTATAACTTTTACCCAAACCAATAAATATAGGCTGAATGGGTTTTTTTTAAATCAAAAACATGTTTGTCCACATTTTTCGTGCTGCATTTAATCAGAAATTTTACTTTATTTGAAAAATGTCAGCACATTTTTTTGACAAAATTCATGTCTTTTTTGATGAATATAATAAAAAGTAAAAATCGCAGCAGCTATCAAATAGCACCAAAAGAAAGCTTTATTAGTGACAAGAAAAGGAGCCAAAATTCATTTAGGTGGTAGGTTGTATGAGCGAGCAATAAACCGTGAAAGCTGCAGTGGTCTGAATGGAAAAAAAGGCTCTGGTCCTTAAAGGGGAACTTCAGCCTAAACAAACATTCTGTCATCAAGTTACATTAGTTATGTTAATTAGAATAGATAGGTAATATAATCTCTTACCCACCCTGTTTTAAAAGAACAGGCAAATGTTTGTGATTCATGGGGGCTGCCATCTTTGTCATGGGGGCAGCCATCTTTTTGGTTGAAAGGAGGTGACAAGGAGCAGGAGACACAGTTCCAACTGTCCTGTGTCCTGATTACCCCTCCCAGCTGCACACGCTAGGCTTCAAATGTCAAATTCAAAATGTCAAAAAAAAAAAAATTGCACCAAAACAGCAGAACGAGATCAACAACATCAGAAATCCCATCATGCTTTGCACAGCATCAGGGGAAAAAAGCCCGGGCAGTTTTCTTCTGTGCAGCTAAAAATGAGGCTTGTATAAGAGAAACAAAGTTCTGATGCTGTGAAACTGTTAAAGAAACACCAAGCCTTTTCAGTGCTGCTGAGTCGATTTTTAGTCCGGAGGTTCACTTTAAGGGGGGTAAAGCCCACGGTCCTCAAGTGGTTAAGGCTATGAGCCGTTCATCATGCATGGAAAGGTCTTCCTGGATGCCTCTTAGCTCTTCCCTCATGGATGAGGTAATTCTGTCTGCAAGGTCAGATAAATCTTCCTTGGTAGGCAAATTGTGCAGATAGTCCCATATTTTCTTTAGGGATTTGCAGATCATGTCAGTCGAATCTGCATCTCTGGCGGGCATTTCTTTAGGCGGTGAGCCAGCGGCCATCTTAGATGGCGTCTGTTTGGAGACTCGGGGAACTGAAGTTTTGTTAGAAGTTTGGCGGTGTGCCTTGTCGGTACGTTTTGTTTGTCTCCGACTTCTCCGGGGCCCACTGGCTATCCCCTAGCGTTTTGGAGAGGTAAAAGCACGTCTGTCAGCACTAAATAGAGATCATGCGTGAGGAGCTCTGAGTAGAAGCATCTCTACGCGGCCATGGCTGACTCCGCCCCCTATTTATTTATTTTAAGTATTTATATAGCATCGACATATTACGCAGCGCTGTACAGAGTATATTGTCTTGTCACTAACTGTGTCTTGTCACTAACTGTCCCTCATAGGAGCTCACAATCTAGTTCCTACCATAGTCATATGTGTATTTATGTATTGTGTAGTGGATATATCATAGTGTCAGAATTCTAGCAGTTTTATTTATGCAGGAAAAGCTGTCATATGTGTATGTTTTATGTTTTAATGTTCTATGCAAAATTTCATTGTAAACTGTAAAGTTAGAGTACTTTTTAAAAATATTGCTCTGTGACATCTCAACATATTCCAGACAGTGGCACTCATAGTTATTATATTATTTTGGTTACAGAAGCCAAAACATTTTGTCTGTTACAAGAATCTTTCAAATGTCAAGGTTATAGATATTGTGTACTGTGAGAGGACTGAAAAGAAGAAGTTTAAAATTCACATTACTGCAGCAATCTTATATGTACATTTGCTCAGTTATTACTCATAAATATTATTAATCTAAATATTAATAATCAATGCAGTCCTTCTAAAGAAAGAAATAATTATTGTTAAACCCTATATAATATAATGTATTACTTTGAATTACATGTAAACTGGATTCTGCCAGTGATAGAGTGTAACGAGCGGCGGGGATACAGCGGTCACGGAGAGCAGCGTGCCGACCTATTGCCTGAACTTCACGCTAAATCTGCCTACCGATTTTGTACCCTGTCTGCCCGTCTGTTGCCTACCTTATCTGTCTGACCACTCTCTCTCACCAGTGAGCCCTCTTCACTGGTGAGGTCTCCTCCGTACAGCTGTCTGTAACCTCCAGCTACTCTGGAGAGGTTACCGCTGAGTATCTATCAGAAACTTACTGTTTGCAGTAATCACTACACCTTGTGTAATAAAGTTATTACTTTTTGTACGTCTTGTGCTACTATATTTGTATTATTGGTGATTCTGCAGATCACCACATAATCAGATATAGTATCTGTATTATTGGTGATACTGCAGATCACCACATAATCAGGAATCTGTTACTTTGCTGACACATTTGTTACAAAACAACAGACCAAACAATATGGATGCACTGTGTAATCAGGTCCAGGCTTTGACCACGGCAGTAAACAGCCTGACCGCCATGGTCAATGCGCAGCAGGCGCAAATTAGTCAACTGTCTGATGCAGTACGGGCTTTACAGAACCCCACTTTACCAGTGCAATCCCCTCCTGTTACTGAACCGAGAATGTCACCCCCAGAGATATTCTCAGGTCACCGATCAATTTTCAGGAACTTTAAAAATCGTTGTCTGTCTTATTTTGAATTGCGGCCCATATCCTCCGGTACGGAACAGCAGAGGGTCACTTTTATCAAAACATTGTTATCTGGGGACTCTCAGACTTGGGCATACAGCTTACCAGAGGGTCATGAGGCCTTAGCATCTGTTCAGGGGTTTTTTGACGCTATGGCCATTATTTCTGATGACCCCAATATTTCTTTTACAGCAGAAGTTAAAGACTCTCCATCAGGGTCATAACACGGTAGAGAACTTAGGAGAATTTAGGCGATGGGCTGTGTCAGCTAGATGGGGACAGTTTGCTCTTCTTGATTGCTTCCTGTCAGGGCTATCAGATTCTGTGTCCGACATTATGCTAAGCCACCCTGAGCCCAAAACGGTTGATGAAGCTATTTTATTAGCGTTCCCATTGCTGCGGCTTCTCCTATTTCCCAGGATGAGCCTATGCAGTTCAGCCATTCTAGGTTAACAGAGTTGGAGAAAAGTAGGAGGAGAAAGGAGGGTCTGTGCCTGTACTGTGCAGAGAAAGGTCACATGGTGCAAAATTGTCCTAAGAAGGCGGAAAACTCCTTCGCCTTGTAACAAACATTGGAGAGGCAGCTGCGGTGAACAGCGCTACCACCGCAGCTGCCTCCATCTCCCTGCCTAGCAATCTACCCATGCCTCGGGCGTCTAGCACGCCGAGGTCGGGTCTGTCAGCCGCACATGTATGAGCGTGCGCAGACAGGACCTTTATGCGGGGAGGAGGCGCGTCAGCTGACCGGCCGGTCGGCTGACGTCAGAGGTGACGCTCGCCGCTCCTCATTGGTTGTGAGGGGTAGGCATGCCGGAGGGGTCTTCTCTGCTTCATAAGCCAAGCTGATTCACTCGCAACTTGTCTGCTATTGCGAATACTTCGTGTTAGCGCTCAGACCTTTTGATAGTTTAACTTGTAGCATTGAAAGACTGTATTGTATTATCTGTGTATGACTCTGGCTCGTTCTGACTACTCTTCTGCTCATTGATTCTGTACCTTGCCATTCTGATCTCGCTGCCGACTCTGCCTGTTTATCTTTACATCTCTGCCTTCTGATTTTTTACCTTATCTGTCCGTGTGTTGCCAATCCGATTAGTCTGACCACTCTACCCCCACCAGTGAGCCCTTGCCACTGGTGAGGGGCTCTATACTGTTAGTACCCACCAGCTCCTCTGGTGAGGTTTTGTTAAACCTATCAGTATTTACTGTTGCACCAAGCACCACTTGCTATTTGCTATCACATTTGTCTCGTGCTATATTTGTATTATTGGTGATTCTGCAGATCACCACATAATCAGGTATAGTGTCTGGATTATTAGTGATACTGCAGATCACTCAATAACCAGACATCTGTTATTTGCTGACACCAATCGTTACAGAACAGCAGAACATAATGTCTATGGACGCACTGCGTAGCCAGGTTGAGGCCTTGACCACAGCGGTGAACAATTTAACCATATTGGTCAATACCCAACAGACTCAGATCACCCAGCTGTCTGGGGTTGTTCAGACCCTCCAGACTGCAACCGCACCAGTGCAGTCCCCTACAGTTATAGAGCCTAGAATGCCTCTTCCTGAAAAGTTTTCAGGGCATAAATCTGATTTTCAGAATTTCAGAAATCGCTGTCTTTCTTACATTGAGATCAGACCTATTTCCTCAGGGACTGAGAGTCAGAGGGTGACCTTCATTAAAACTCTATTATCAGGGGATTCACAGACATGGACTTACAGTCTTCCTAGTGGTCATGAGGCATTGGCATCAGTTCAGGATTTTTTCAAATCAATGGCTATCATATACAACGATCCAAATATCGCAGTCACTGCTGAGAGAAAACTTAAATGCCTCAAGCAGGAGCATAACACCGCTTAGACTTATGCCGCAGAATTTAGATGGTGGGCAGTGTCGGCTAGATGGAGGCAGTTTGGTTTATTAGATTGTTTTTTAACAGGGTTATCCGACCCCATTGCGGATATAATGCTAAGGCATCCTGAACCCAAGACTGTTGACGATGCAATCTCACTAGCAGTAAAGATAGATCACCGCATTCGTTATCAAAAGCAAACTCGTGGTAGACACTCTGTGAGATCTGTTTCTATCGCCTCTCCTACACCTTCTCCTCCCCTGGATGAGCCGATGCAGATCGGACATTCAAAATTGTCAGGGGTAGAGAAAAATCGGAGACGGACGGAGGGGCTCTGTCTATACTGTGCGGAAAAGGGCCATTTAGTACAGAACTGTCCTAAGAAGGCGGAAAACTCTGCCGCCTAGGTGTAGCTAGAGGTACTACCCTAGGCAAGCCAGTGTTACCTCTAATCGATAATCGTTTACTACTCCCTTGTTCTATTACCTGGGAAGATCAAGTCCGGTCTACCCAGGCATTTATAGACTCGGGTTCAGCAGCCAATTTTATTGATTATGATTTTGTTGTGAAGTTGGGGATTCCCCTTCTCCCTTTAGACAGACAGATTTTTGTCACAGCAGTGGACGACTCTCCACTTCAGGGGAGTCAGCCCCTGTCTCAAACTCCGGGTTTATTATGTCATGTGGGGGTGCTGCATAGGGAACAAATACAGTTTTTTGTGCTTAAAATGGCCACTTCCACTGTAATCCTTGGGATGCCATGGCTGCAGAAGCACTCCCCTCAGATAGATTGGAGCTCCGGACAGTTATTAAGCTGGTCCTGCTTTTGCCATCATCATTGTGTGGAGAAAGTTGCTGTTTGCCCCACCCAGGTTCAGGTGGAAGGGTTGCCCGCACAATATCTAGAATTCGCTGATGTATTTTGTCCTAAGTCGGCGGACAAACTTCCCCCGCACAGAAGTTTTGACTGCCCCATTGAGTTAAGACCTGGTTGTATGCCCCCTAGAGGTCATTTGTATAACCTTTCCGCTCCTGAAAAACTCGCTATGCAGGACTACATTAAAGAAAACCTCGCCAAAGGCTTTATTCGTCCTTCTAAGTCTCCGGCCGGAGCAGGATTCTTTTTTGTTTAGAAAAAGGACGGTGGGCTTCGCCCCTGCATAGATTATCGTGAATTGAATAAAATTACCATAAAAAATCGTTACCCACTCCCGTTCATTGACGACTTGTTCTCCCAGGTTACTGATGCATGTATCTTATCTAAACTTGATCTAAGAGGGGCATACAACCTAGTACGCATAAGGGAGGGTGACGAATGGAAGACGGCGTTTAACACACCCGACGGGCACTACGAGTACCTTGTTATGCCCTTTGGGTTGTGTAACGCTCCTGCCGTCTTCCAGGAATTGGTCAATGAGATTTTCAGAGAAGTCCTGGGGCGATTCGTCCTGGTGTACCTGGACGATATACTGATTTTCTCACCTAATCAAGCGAAACACAGGGAGCATGTGAAGTTTGTCCTGAAAAAATTGAGAAATGTCTTTTTGAAGTGTCTGAAGTTCCTTTTTTGGGGTATATCATTTCAACCTCCGGACTCTCCATGGACCCCAAAAAGGTAGCTGCCATTCTGGAGTGGCCACAGCCGATGGCGCTGAAGGCACTCCAGAGATTTCTTGGCTTTGCCAACTACTATAGAAAATGTATCAAGGGATTTTCCTCTGTGGTGTCACCCCTCACTGACCTCACCAAAAAAAGGACAGACACTTATAACTGGACACCTGAGGCACATTCTGCTTTTTCATCTTTAAATAATTTGTTTTGCTCCACCCCTATTTTGCGGCATGTGGATGTCACTTGTCCCTTTATAGTGGAGGTGGATGCATCGGAAATTGGGGTTGGGGCTGTACTAACTCAACACTCTGGTTTCCAGGGCAGATTGCATCCGTGTGCATTCTTCTCACGTAAGTTCTCTCCCACTGAGAGAAATTACGATATCGGTAACCGAGAGCTGTTGGCCATTAAGCTCGCGTTTGAGGAATGGCGTCATTGGCTCGAGGGGGCGGAACATATGATAACAGTATATACTGACCACAAAAGTTTGGAATATATTGAGGGGGCCAAGAGGCTTAGCCCTCGACAGGCTCGCTGGTCTTTATTCTTTTCGAAATGTGTTATACAGAGGCGCCAATAGAGTAAAAAAAGATTGCCAATTAAAATCAATAAAATTGTGGGCGGTAGGGGTGGACCTACCCGTCCAACAACAACACACACAAGTGTAATTTTGTATATAAATAAAGTACATTTAATAAATACTCCCAATAAAATATACAATTTGCAACGCGTTTCACGGGTCCCAAGCCCGCTTCCTCAGGCAAAAAACTTTTACAGCAGGAGCAACTGAAATATATAAAGGAACAACAAGGGAGAGAAGAGAAAAAAAGAAGAAGAAAAAGAAGATCATATATAAAAACAACCCAAAAATTCACAAATTCAAAAATCCAAAACACCATCAAACATTGTTAAAGTTGGGAAGTGTACAAATGATTGCACTATTAATTAGAAACTTCTGACTGTGTTTATGGGTCCTATATACCCACCAAGCTACATTGATCGACTGTATCTGTGGGCAATATACACCCACCATGTTGTATAGGTACATGATTACCCACATATACTGTAAGATAATTGCATCCATACATAATAAATACCATCATGTTCATCCCTTGATTTGTGTATAATACACTTAATTACAGATGTACCCTTCTCCTGCCCAACCTTTAGTGTGGTTGGACCTTGTATATATTTCGTAAACACATTGAGCATATATATGTGCAATAACATTGGCTATCCCTGATCAATATCCCCAATATCCTTGTGGGGATATTGATCAGGGATAGCCAATGTTATTGCACATATATATGCTCAATGTGTTTACGAAATATATACAAGGTCCAACCACACTAAAGGTTGGGCAGGAGAAGGGTACATCTGTAATTAAGTGTATTATACACAAATCAAGGGATGAACATGATGGTATTTATTATGTATGGATGCAATTATCTTACAGTATATGTGGGTAATCATGTACCTATACAACATGGTGGGTGTATATTGCCCACAGATACAGTCGATCAATGTAGCTTGGTGGGTATATAGGACCCATAAACACAGTCAGAAGTTTCTAATTAATAGTGCAATCATTTGTACACTTCCCAACTTTAACAATGTTTGATGGTGTTTTGGATTTTTGAATTTGTGAATTTTTGGGTTGTTTTTATATATGATCTTCTTTTTCTTCTTCTTTTTTTCTCTTCTCTCCCTTGTTGTTCCTTTATATATTTCAGTTGCTCCTGCTGTAAAAGTTTTTTGCCTGAGGAAGCGGGCTTGGGACCCGTGAAACGCGTTGCAAATTGTATATTTTATTGGGAGTATTTATTAAATGTACTTTATTTATACACAAAATTACACTTGTGTGTGTTGTTGTTGGACGGGTAGGTCCACCCCTACCGCCCACAATTTTATTGATTTTAATTGGCAATCTTTTTTTACTCTATTGGCGCCTCTGTATAACACATTACGATTGATCCACCTGGTGGATGGGTTTTTTACCCTCTTTTTCCTATCTACGGAGAGCGACTTTTTAACCTGAGCGAGGACAGGTCTAATCTCCTCGTCCGCGATTTAAGTGGTTGCCTGGACTCGGCAACCCAGACTTGTGAGTATAATTCCTATCAATTTCGATGCCAACTGTATCACAGTAATACACTATCGGGGGCTCTCGATTGTCTCTTCTTCTTCCCTTACTTTATTCTTTTCGAGATTCATATTTATTATTACTTATAAGCCAGGGAATAAAAATGTCAAAGCAGATGCCCTGTCTAGATGTTTTGAGCCTGAGACAGTACAGCCACCAACTCCCGAGAACATACTGCCCGAGAAAGTTGTCGTGGCAGCCACCGAGACATGGGAGGATTGGTCGCTTGCTTTGGGTCCCTATCAACAGGACGTTCCTGAGGGGAAACCTGATAGAGTTCTATTTGTGCCACTTCACTTTCGTCTGCAAATGTTACACTTGTTCCATGCACATAAAAATGCAGGGCATCCTGGGGTTGCCAGAACGCAGGATCTGCTGTCTAGATGTGTGTGGTGGCCATCTCTGGTCCTGGATTGTAGGGAGTTTGTCAGAGATTGTTCAGTATGTGCCAGGAACAAGCCATCCAGACAGGCTCCTGTGGGCACCCTCCAGTCATTGCCAGTGCCTGAGGAACCATGGACCCATTTATCCATGGACTTTGTGGGTGAACTCCCCAGATCTGAGGGTAAAACGGTTATCTAGGTGGTAGTCGACAGGTTCAGCAAAATGGCTCATTTTATTCCACTGGACGGACTCCCCTCTGCCCAGGAACTGGTGGATCTCTTCATTCAACACATTTTCCGTCTACATGGTATACCAGAAAATGTGGTGTCAGATAGGGGAGTCCAGTTCGTGTCCAAATTCTGGAGAGCCTTCTGTCATCATCTTGGAATGAACCTGTAATTTTCATCCGGCTACCACCCGCAAACCAATGGGCAAACTGAAAGGGTTAATCAGTCATTAGAACAGTTCCTTAGATGCTATGTGGCTGATGCCCAGTTGGAATGGGTGAAACTCTTGCCATTCGCAGAATTTGCGTATAACAAACTGAAAAGTACCTCTTCGGGCTTTTCTCCTTTTCAGGTGGTAATGGGGAGATCTCCCAAATTCTCTCCGTTGCCAGTGGTGTCTTCTCCTTTCCCTGCTCTAGAAGATTGGCAGGGATCTTTTAAGGAGATCTGGACCATGGTCAAAAGAAATCTGGAAAAGGCCTTTCAGATCCAGAAGAAGCAGGCTAATAGAAAGCAGTCAGTGGAGTGTGGGTTTCTACCCGGCATCTGGCGCTGAAACAGCCCTCAGCAAAATTGGGCCCCAGAATTATAGGCCCATACACTGTTTCTAAAAAGATCAATAATGTCACTTACGTCATTTCACTGCCACCCAGTATGAGAGGTGTAAAATCGTTCCATGTGTCTCTATTGAAGCCAGCTGTTCATGTGGATTCCTCTCCCCCCCCCCCCCCCTGTGGTGATTGATGGCGAACCTGAGTATGAGATCGAGCAGATTTTGGATTCTCGTTGGGTGCGTAACTCGGTACCTTGTTCATCGGACGGGGTATGGGCCTGAGGAGAGATCTTGGGTGCCATGCAGGATGTGTCCGGAGTCCACGCCTCAAGGGGGGGGGGTACTGTATCAAACATTGGAGAGGCAGCTGCGGTGAACAGCGCTACCACTACAGCTGCCTCCATCTCCCTGCCTAGCAATCTACCCGTGCCTCGGGCGACTAGCACGCCGAGGACGGATGTGTCAGCCGCACATAGGGTCGCATTGTCGCGTGCGCACAGACAGGACCTTTATGTGGGGAGGAGGCGCGTCAGCTGATCGGCCGTCCGGCTGACGTCAGAGGTGACGCTCGCCGCTCCTCATTGGTTGTGAGGGGTAGGCGTGCCAGAGGGGTCTCCTCTGTTTCATAAGCCTAGCTGGTTCACTCACAACTTGTCTGCTGTTGCGAATACTTCGTGTTAGTGCTCAGACCTTTTGATAGCTTAACTTGTAGCAATGAAAGACTGTATTGTATTATCTGTGTATGACTCTGGCTCGTTCTGATGCGTGTATCAAAAAAAGGCGCCTGGAAAAAAGGGCGCGGGGTGTAGCCGAAATTGTAAGTTTGAATTCAAAACCATATTTTTCATTTAAGAGGTTATAAATGATAATGTAGTGCTAAATAGGTTAAATAAACAGAAATGAAATGGCAAAATACCGTCTATAACCGCAAACGAATTCTGAAATGAAACGTCAAATAGCGTCTATAACAAAAACGATATTTACACATGTATTAAGCATAGTAATAGAATGGTAGACTTTACAGGTATTTTACTTAATACAGGTATTTTACTTTACCTAATTATACCTAACTTTAGGGTCGCAGATATCTCTCCTTATCCCTATCCCTAACACCTAGAACCCCCTTTGTGTAAATACACATAATGTAATAAATTGTATATATTACATATATTGTACTGTAACTATAGCTAACCTTACTCTAATACAAAGTCATCCCTGTACCTATCCCTAACCCCTAGACCCCCCTGGTGGTGCCTAAACCTAAGACTCCCCTGGTGGTGCCTAAACCTAATACTCCCCTGGTGGTGCCTAAACCTAAGACCCCCCTGGTGGTGCCTAAACCTAACCACCCCCTGGTGGTGTATATTGCACTGTAACTATACCTAACCCTCCCTGTACCTATCCCTAACCCCTAGACCCCCCTGGTGGTGCCTAAACCTAAGACCCCCTTGGTGGTGCCTAAACCTAAGACTCCCCTGTTGGTGCCTAAACCTAAGATCCCCCTGGTGGTGCCTAAACCTAAGACCCCCCCTGGTGGTGCCTAAACCTGAGACCCCCCTGGTGGTGCCTAAACCTAAGACTCCCCTGGTGGTGCCTAAACCTAAGATCCCCCCTGGTGTTGCCTAAACTTAAGACCCCCCTGGTGTTGCCTAAACCTAAGACCCCCCTGTTGGTGCCTAAACCTAAGACCCCCCTGTTGGTGCCTAAACCTAAGACCCCCCTGGTGGTGCCTAAACCTAAGACCCCCCCCTGGTGGTGCCTAAACCTAAGACCCCCCCTGGTGGTGTCTAAACCTAAGACCCCCTGGTGGTGCCTAAACCTAAGACCCCCCTGGTGGTACCTAAAGCTAACCATCCCCACCGCTAAATACATATAAACAATAATATATTTAATCCTTAAAATATTTCACTACAAATAACATGAACATAATTTATATATTTGTAATAGAATAACTAGCCTTAAAATCACGTATACATTAATAATATTATAGGGAGAAAAAGGTATATATATATATATATATATATATATATATATATACACACACAATACAATGGATAGCCTTACAATCACGTTTGCATTAAAAATGTTGAAATAACAGTAATATTAAAGGCGATATTTTAGTAACTATAATCAACGCATTATAAGTGTAAAAACAAAGTTAATACCAAAAGCAATGTATTTCTAATACAATCAGGCTGAGAAACGGTATTTAAGCATTATACATATGAAAATGAATTTTAAATGATAAAAGAAGTGTAAACGAAAATTTGGTTGTTATAGTTTTGTAAGCGAAATTTTAAAACGAAAAAAAATACGTAAAACTCATATAAGCGAAATTTAAAAATGAAAAAACAAGTATAACACAAAGTCAAAACGAACTTGTAAACGATATTTGTTATAAACCTTATCCTGTAAACGAAAACTTTTGTTACCACGATCCCTGTAACCGCTGTTTCTCGGGCGTCCTTTATTCCTGTCGGGTGCCGAATAGCCGATATTTTGCATTGCAGTCTATGGCGGCGCCCTTTTTGTCCACTATCCCTGTGCGCCCTTTTTTACTAGCTCCCGTTCTGACTACTCTTCTGCTCATTGATTCTGTACCTTACCATTCTGATCTCGCTGCCGACTCTGCCTGTTTATCTTTACGTCTCTGCCTTCTGATTTTGTGCCTTATCTGTCCGTGTGTTGCCAATCCGATTAGTCTGATCACTCTACCCCCACCAGTGAGCCCTTGCCACTGGTGAGGGGCTCTATACTGTTAGTACCCACCAGCTCCTCTGGTGAGGTTTTGTTAAACCTATCAGTATTTACTGTTGCACTAAGCACCACTTGCTATTTGCTATCACATTTGTCTCTTGCTATACTTGCATTATTGGTGATTCTGCAGATCACCACATAATCAGGTATAGTGTCTGGATTATTGGTGATACTGCAGATCACTCAATAACCAGACATCTGTTGTTTGCTGACACCAATCGTTACACTCCTAGGTGTAGTTGGAGGTACTACCCTAGGCGAGCCAGTTTTACCTCTACCTGACAAAAGACTATTACTGCCTTTTTCTATATCGTGGGGAGATCAGAATATTTCTTCCCAAGCATCTGGCTCGGCAACCATTTTTATGGATATTGATTTTGCACACAATCAAGGTATTCCCAATCTGCCATTAGACAGACAGTTTTTTGTCACCACAGTGAACGACTCTCCTTTACAGGATAACCGCCCTCTCTCTCAGACTCCTGTCCTTTCATGCCATGTGGGGGTGCTCCACAGGGAAGAGATTCAGTTTTATGTGTTAAAAATGGCCACCTCCACAGTGATTCTGGGCATGCCTTGGTTAATGAAACTCTCCTCAGATAGAATGGAGCTCCAGCCAACTGTTAAGCTGGTCTCCTTATTGTCATCATCACTGCTTGGAGAGAGTTTCCGTGTGCACTACCCAGATTCACATAGAAGGGGTACCACCTCAGTATACAGACTTTTCTGATGTATTTTGTCCTAAAGCGGCAGATAAACTCCCTCCTCATTGGAGTTTTGATTGCCCTATTGAATTGAGTACCTGGTACCATGCCCCCTAGAGGTCACATTTATAATCTTTCTGGCCCTGAGGAAACTGCCATGAAAGATTACATCAAAGAGAATCTGGCCAAGGGTTTCATCCGTCCTTCCAAGTCCCCTTCAGGGGCTGGGTTCTTTTTCGTGCAGAAAAAGGATGGGGAATTGCGGCCCTGTATTGATTACAGGGAACTCAATAAAATCACCGTAAAAAAACGCTATCCCCTGCCGTTGATTGACGACCTGTTTTCTCAGATCACTAATGCCAGTGTATTCTCTAAATTGGACCTACGAGGGGCATACAACCCGATTCGTGTACGAAAGGGTGATGAGTGGAAGACGGCCTTCAACACACCCGACGAGCACTACGAATACCTTGTTATGCCCTTCGGGTTGTGTAATGCTCCAGCCGTCTTCCAGAAACTCGTAAACGAGATTTTCAGAGAAGTCATGGGTCATTTTGTATTGGTATACCTTGATGATATTTTGATTTATTCTAAGAACTTGGCGGAACACAGGGATCATGTCAGATATGTCTTGTTAAAGCTCAGACAGAATAATCTCTATGCTAAGATTGAGAAATGCATCTTTGAGGTGACTGAGGTACCATTTCTGGGGTATATAATTTCCACTTCCGGTCTGACAATGGATCCTAAAAAAGTCTCGGCAGTCTTAGATTGGCCTCAGCCTGTCGGGTTGAAGGCACTCCAGCGATTCCTGGGTTTCGCAAACTATTACAGGACATTTATTAAGGGTTTTTCTTCGGTAGTGTCCCCTCTTACTGATCTCACCAAGAAGGGGGCTGACACTTACAATTGGTCCAAAGAAGCCCAGTCTGCTTTTTCTGTACTAAAAGAGTTGTTTTGTTCCGCCCCTATCCTCCGTCATGTTGATATCAGTTGTCCATACATTGTTGAAGTGGATGCATCTGAGATAGGGGTAGGAGCAGTGTTGTCTCAACATTCAGGTTTTCAAGGCCGTTTACACCCTTGTGCTTTCTTCTCCCATAAATTCTCTCCTGCGTAGAAGAATTATGACATTGGGAATCGGGAACTTCTGGCCATTAAATTGGCTTTTGAAGAATGGCGTCACTGGTTGGAGGGTGCTGAGCATGTTATCACTGTGTATACGGACCATACAAATCTAGAATACATTGAGGGGGCTAAGAAACTCAACCCCCGGCAAGCTCGTTGGTCCTTGTTTTTCTCTAGATTTAGATTTATCATCACGTACAAACCTGGAAACAAAAATATCAAGGCCGATGCCTTGTCCAGGTGTTTCGAACCTGAATCTGCCCCACCTTCCCTCAGAACCAGTGATGATTCTGCCAGACAATGTGGTTTTGGCCGCAACGGAGACTAGGGAAAACCTGAGGGCTACCCTGGGATCTTTTCAACATGACTCTGCTGAAGGAAAACCTGAGGGGGTGTTCTTTGTGCCTTTACATCTAAGACTCCAGATTCTGGAGATGTTCCACGGCCATAAGATTGCAGGACACCCAGGTTATTCTAGGACATTGGAACTGTTGTCCAGATGTGTCTGGTCGCCATCTATGAGTCTAGACTGCAGGGAGTTTGTGAGGGCCTGCTCCGCTTGTGCCAGGAGCAAGTCTTCCCGTCAGGCTCCTGCTGGTACCCTACAACCTATGCCCATGCCTGAAGAACCATGGACCCATTTGTCCATGGACTTTGTAGGAGAACTCCCCAGATCTGAGGGAAAGACAGTCATTTGGGTGGTGGTGGTGGACCGCTTCAGCAAAATGGCCCACTTTGTCCCGCTGGAGGGACTCCCATCTGCCCAGGAATTAGCGGACCTGTTTGTGCACCACATTTTCCGTTTGCATGGGATCCCAGAGAATGTGGTGTCAGACAGGGGTGTGCAGTTCGTGTCACAGTTTTGGCGAGCATTCTGTCAACATCTGGACATGGAGCTCTCGTTTTCTTCCAGGTACCATCCACAGACCAACAGACAGACTGAAAGAGTCAATCAGTCTCTTGAATGATTCTTACGGTGTTATGTATCGGATGTCCAGCATGAATGGGTAAAATTTCTCCCTTTCGCGGAATTTGCACATAACAACCTTAAAAGTGGGTCCTCTGGCTTTTCACCTTTTCAGGTGGTCACAGGGAGATCACCTAAATTCTCTTCTCTACCGGTGGTGACCTCCCCATTTCCAGCTTTGGAAGCCTGGCAGCGGTCTTTGGAAGAAATATGGACGGTAGTTAAAAATAATTTGGAAAAGGCTTTTGAAGTTCAGAAGAGACAGGCAGATAAAAGGTGTTCCTTGGAATGGGATGGGAGTTTAAGCCTGGTGATTATGTTTGGGTTTCTACACGCCATATCACCCTTAAACAGCCTTCAGCCAAGTTAGGACCCAGGTTCATCGGCCCATACCCTGTGTCTAAGAGGATTAATAAGGTGACTTATGTTGTGGCTCTACCTTCAAGTATGAGAGGTATTAAGACATTTCACGTGTCTTTGCTTAAACCTGCTGTGCATGTGGATTCCCATCCCCCCCCCTGTAGTTATTGATGGAGAGCCAGAATACGAGATTAAGGAGATTCTCGATTCTCGTTGGGTTCGGAATTCAGTGCAGTATCTGGTCCACTGGAAGGGGTATGGGCCTGAGGAGAGATCGTGGGTACCGGGCCAGCGCCTTCATGCGGAGGAGTTGAGACGTAGGTTTCATGAATTACATCCGGAGAAACCATGTAAAACGTGTCCGGAGTCCACGCCTCAAGGGGGGGGGGGCACTGTAATGAGCAGCGGGGATACGGTGGTCACGGAGAGCAGCGTGACCGCCGCCGCCATCCTCGCCGCTCAGCTGCGCACGGCGCGCACGGGACTCTCGCCCGCGCACAGCTTCAGGTCTACACGTGCACGCGGCCAGCGGCATCACGGGGGGCGCGCCTTGCCGCTGATTGGCTGGGCAGGCTCGTGGATTCCCTTCCTCAATAAAAGACACTGGCTTTCAGTTGCCCGCTGTCTGTTGTTGCGAATACTATGTGTTAGCGCTCAGACCTAGGTAGATCCTTGTGTGCTTTGAGCCGGCAGGAACCCGGGATTTCACACTTAGACTAGGATTACTATTATATTGTATTGATTATTCTGTGTATGACTCATTGCATGAACCCTCTGATTACTCTCTCTGCTTCCTGATTCTGTACCTTACCAATCTGATCTGTTGCCGACCCTCTGCCTGAATAGCGACCTAGATTTCTGCCTAACAATTCTGTTCCTTTGCCTATCTGATCTCGTTGCCGACCTATTGCCTGAACTTCACTCTGAATCTGCCTACCGATTTTGTACCTTGTCTGCCCGTCTGTTGCCTACCTTATCTGTTTGACCACTCTCTCTGACCAGTGAGCCCTCGTCACTGGTAAGGTCTCCTCCGTACAGCTGTCTGTAACCTCCAGCTACTCTGGAGAGGTTACCGCTGAGTATCTATCAGAAACTTACTGTTTGCACTACACCTTGTGTAATAAAGTTATTACTTTTTGTACGTCTTGTGCTACTATATTTATATTATTGGTGATTCTGCAGATCACCACATAATCAGATATAGTATCTGTATTATTGGTGATACTGCAGATCACCAAATAATCAGGAATCTGTTACTTTGCTGACACATTTGTTACATAGAGACAGTGAAACTTTTATAAGGTTATTTTAACTTAGCTAGAGGATTGTTACATGTTATTTTGCTTGAAGGACCTCTCAGCTAGCTGAACACTGATAATACATGCTATGTTTTGGGAAAATTCATCAACTATATAAAACAATAAGAGGATTCCCAATTGTTTAAAAATTATGAAATAGTGACATCTGTCGGTGGAATTATTACATTTTAACATGCAATTATATCTTATATGATTAATTGTTTTAAGAAGAATTATATAATAAGCTTTATATTTAAATAAGTATATTAGAAGCCCTGTATGTTTCAATAAGCCTTAAATTGCTGAAGACTCTCACAGGTCTGTGTTAGTGTCAACCTGACCAATCTTATTTCTGGGAAAGAACAGACACATTCCAAACTAATTAGCAGAAGGACACTTATCAGAAATGCGTCATGAATGACATTGTTTTTTGTCTCAATGTCTGGGGGAAAAAGTCAACCAGCAGACAAGATGGCTGGTTGCGTCCATTTTTAATCAACTGCGTCAGAAATGACCTAATCAGAATTTATAAATAATAATATTATGATTTAGGTATTCAAAACATGATAAAGCATTGACACACGGAAGCTTTAGCCAATCAGAATCTGGGATTTAGGGAAATTCCAGATTAGGCAGTCATATTGCATCCAATCACTATAAAAGTAGGAGCTGAAAGCTCATAGTTTGCAGAAGCCCAACAATCTAGTGAGAAGAGACGTGAGGCAGAAGCTACCTTCCCACAAGTGGTTCTAGATGCTGAAGAGATGACAGAGAAGGGGTAATATGCTTAATATTCTGGTGATTTACTTTATTAATTTTTCAGCATTAAGTTAAGATGTTAGCAAGAAGTTTTTTTAGAAGCTATTTTTTATGCTATTTCTTTAAGAAAATGACTACAAGTTTTACACAGTTACTAGAAACACAGCTATTGATACAGATGAGACTACTATTGATCTTATTCTACATAACACAACTATTATACACTTTTTTGAATGTGCTTAGAAGATTGATGATTGCTTGGCTCTAAAGACTTGTCAAGATGGAATACTGTTAGAAGGAAACACTATTTAGAACTGTTCATATTTTGTATATATGCTTTATGATAAGCACATACATTTTTTTATATAAAATCATATACTGAGTGCTCTGATTCATTTCAAGGTACACCATCAATCTATATTTACTGTTATAGAGGGTTCAGACCCAGCTATGCCGGATTTATATGATAGTAGCGCTTTAAGGGCTGGTCCTTTACTGAGTTAGCAATCATGAAAAAGGCAAGAACCGCTCACGTTTTTGACAATAGTCTAGGGCCAATTTAGGGGTAAGCCAATTAACTTATCTGTATATTTTTTGGGATGTGGGAGGAAATCGGAGTGCCTGGAGGAAACCCACGCAGACACGGGAGAACATATAAACATCTTGCAGATGTTTGGATGCAAACCGGGGACCCAACGCTGCAAGGCGAGAGCGCTAACCACTACGCCACCGTGCTGCCCACAATTTCAACATTGCAATATATTTTCTACCTCCACATATTTATCTCTATCATCCCTGTGTCTTGATGATCTGAGACTTAAATCAGAAGCATATCTTTTTTTAGATGATTTCCCCTTGCTTTTAGATGTTGAAGCTGAATTATGGGCAGAGTTGAAAGAGAAAAAATATAGCGACCATTAGTTGCAATTCTCTGTGTAATGTAACTTTAAGAATACGGTGGTGCTCATTAGGATTCTGGATATCCGAACTACCCGGATAATCCGAACTTTTTCCGCTATCCGACACCGGATTTGGATTTCGGATAGTTGACCAAATCTAGAATGCGGTATCCTGATTCACAGCGGAATCCAGGTAGTAATTCGGATATATCCGGGTCGGATATCTGACTCCGGATAGCGTAACCACGGAGATGACGTCCATGATGTCATTGAACCAATCAGAGGCCATGATGAGAAAATAGTCCTTGCTTGTGACTGCTCACTGAGAGACATCTCTAGTGCTGTTTGGCTAACCAAATGCTGTGAGAAAACCTAGCATTTTTGAACAAAACACCTGTACTATACACTCTTTTATTGTTGTTTAGTTAGTTAGATTGTATTTTGATTTTAGTTAGTGTGCATGACCATCTCTGTGCTGCAGCAGCTCTGCTAGTTAGGTGTCTTTGTCTGTGTGTGCTGTTGTGCACACAGGCCAGGCCTGTGCTATTAGCCTTTGCGACAGTATACTTTAGGCAATAGGATTACTGTGTTATTGTGTAGTTATTTAGTACTGCAGTGCTAGTTAGTTGTTAGAGTAGTACTGTCTGTGTTAGCTTACTACTACAGATTACTGCATTTTTCCTGTGCTGCTGAGCAGTGGTGCTCGGATGTCCCGATCCACAAATTCGGCAACCATGGGCGTTGCAAAAAAAAAAAATCCGCCTCTGGCGTGATTGGTTCCGGATTTTGATACGCGTCCACGCCATGACGCGGATTTTCGGCCGTGAATGACGCAATCACGGCCGGATCCACGGCCGGATTCGAATTTTCTTTTACGTTAATAGCAAAGCCCCCCCATACATGCTACAATCCCCCAAATTGCATGGATTATCAAGGTGATAAGGGGCTACAACTTAAACAAAAAAAATCCAAAAATAATTTTTTGTTTTTGAGAAAATGGATTTTAAAGTGAAATCAACACTTTAAATGGGGCTATTAATTGTTAATAGGTGGTTAAACGGAAATACACTTTAAGCAATCACAGAGGTGAAGGTGAGTCCCAATGGCACTTGACGGTGATGGTACCACTGGAGGAGTATGATTGGCTGATGCCAAAAAGACCCAGAGAGGTTTTTGTATTTTTTTTTTTTTTTGCAGCGATTAGCAATGACATGACAGCAGAGTTGTCAGTGGACCCGGGCAGTGGGAACGCAGAGTGTTGTAGCGACAGAGTCATGAGGACAAAGCGGCCGGTCAGTTCGGCAGCACAGAAGGACCATGGCAACTCACTGGTAGTACCACAGTGTAATAGTGCTGCCAAAAAAAATTAAATGCATCCGTAGCCCCAAGCAGTGGGAACGCAGACTTTAGTACCTAAACACAGCATACAACATGTTCTTCGGGGTTTGAGGCACATATAGATGGTCCCGATCATCATCATCATCATCATAGAACTCTTCTCCTGACCCCTCCACCACCTCTGCCTCCCCAAGATCCCCAGACACAAACCCCTCTTCTTCAACATCCTCCAATAAGAGTTGTGATGCTGGCTCGAGCTCAATCTCCTCCATATCAGTCCCCAGTATGTCCTGAGCTTCAGCCATCAATATGTTTCCAGATGCCGGACTGAGGGACAGAACGCTCTCATCCTGGGAAGGCTGCTGACCACTGGCTGCTGGTGTGGATGTCTTAGCAAGCGTGGGGCGTTGGCAGCTGCTGCTGCTGCTGCTTGGAGTGCTGCTCACAGCAGAGGTCGGGGATGCAGTCATGATGTCCATCAAAACATCAGGTTCCATCTGCTCAACCACCACACGAGGACCAGAAACTTTAAAATATTGGGATAATGGCGTCGGCTGACTCAGCCCAGGCTGTGTTGCCCTTTTTGCTGCACCATGACCCCGTACAGCTGAGTGTCCTCTCCCTGGCCATGGAGCAGTCCCAGAAGTGACGAAGTACAATGTAACTGAAGTGTATCACTGTCAAATGAGCTGAATAAAAGGGAGCAGTACGTCACTCACGAAACTTGGTGAACGAACTGCAGTGGCAATGTGACTGTCTTTAAATCGTAACTAAAGGGAATCACTGGCTAATGAGCTGAATAATACCAGTGAGCAGTGAGCACAGTACAACGTAATTGAAGGTTATCACTGCCAAATGAACGGAATAATACCAGTGAGCAGTGAGCACAGTACAACGTAACTGAAGGGTATCACTGGCTAATGAGATGAATAATACCAGTGAGCAGTTGTAACGATCGGTGAAGCACAGAGAGGATCTGATTACCGGTGAACTGCAGTATCACTGGGAATTCAGATATATACCAGATTATAAGTGATCTGCAGTATCACCGATTATCCGATATACCAGCTAACCTCTGTTCACCTGAGTAGAGTGTAGTGTTAGGTGCAACAATAACACTTAGAGGACTGGGCCTCAGCGCAGTAAGGAGTACTGCACGGATTCCTTCCGAAGACCTGAACTCTCCAAGGCGGGAGGAGTCAGGTCGAGAGTACGAAGGATTGTCTGAAAGTGACACTCAGGAGGAAGTGTCACTAACAGGACGGGGAACCTCCTCCAATAGTAAGGTCGGTTCTCGAGGTCGGACAAGCCAGGTCGTAAACACACAGACAGATAAAGTACAGATTCAGAAGGCAGAGGCGGAGTCTAGGTACAGGCAGGGTTCGGCAACAGGGTATCAGAAATATCGAGGTACAAGATCAGGAGGCAGAAGCAGAGTCTAAGGACGAGCCGGGGTTCGGCAACAGAGTATCAGAATGGCAAGGTACAAGATCAGAGTTCAGGAGGATAGTCAGGCAGGCAAAAGGTCATAACAGATAATCACAATCAAACTAGTACTTTAGCTATCAACAGAATCTAGCTAAGTGTAGGATTACAGCTCCAGCTGGTCCCGGCACACTTAAGGATCTGACTACAGGTCTGAGTGCTCCCACGTATGTGTTCACAACGCCAGACAACCAGCAACTGAATAGCTGGCAGTATATATACACAGGTATCCCTCCAGCACCTCCCTAAGTGCTGGACCAATGAGAAGTGGAGCCAGAGTCAGCTGACCAGCCTGGTCAGCTGACTCATTTCTGACCGTCATATTTTCCCTGCCTGAGTGCGCGCGCGCGCGCGTCACTCTAAACCTAGAGGGACAATGTGTCCCAGCCACACCAGCACCGATCTGCGGTGCCTCAGTAATGGGGCCATGCACGTCCAACGCGGCGGTTATTCCACGCTCCGCCATGCCCTGCACGGGGACAGCCGCCTCAGACTGAGTGGAGGCGGCTGCCTCCCCGTGCTCTGCCCCGCCGTGCGCGGAAGGAGCCGCCTGCCGCTGACTCATGGCAGCGGCTCTTCCGCGCTTCTTCACAGTACCCCCCCTCCGAGGAGTGGACTCCGGACAACTCCCACCAGGTTTCTCGGGATGTAAGGTGTGAAACTCCTTCCTTAATTCGTCCGCATGCATGCGGTTCCCAGGTACCCATTGCTTTTCTTCAATGCCATACCCTTTCCAATGCACCAGATATTGTACCGAGTTCTGTACTATGCGTGAGTCCAAAATTTCCTCTACTTCGAACTCAGCTTGACTATCCACTATGACAGGAGGAGGAGGAGTAGGACCCACATGGACTGCTGGTTTAAGCAGGGAAACATGAAAGGACCTTACCCCACGCATGCTGGCGGGAAGGTCAACGGTATAAGTAACGTTGTTGATCTTTTTCGCTACCGGGAACGGACCGACAAACCTGGGGCCCAATTTGTCTGAAGGTTGTTTTAGAGTCAAGTGACGTGTGGATACCCAAACTAAGTCTCCTGGTTGGAATTTCCACTCCAAAGAGCGTCTCTTGTCAGCTTGACCCTTCTGACTTCGGAACGCCTTTTCCAAGCCATCTCTCACCCTCCACCTAATGTCTTTAAAAGACCTTTGCCAGGCCTCCAGAGCTGGAAACGGAGTGGCGGCTACTGGCAATGGTGAGAATTTGGGCATTCTTCCAGACACTACCTGGAACGGAGAGAATCCAGTGGAAGAACTCTTTAGATTATTTTGTGCAAATTCTGCAAAAGGCAGACATTTGACCCAGTTACTCTGTGCTTCTGCAACGTAGCACCTCAAAAATTGCTCCAAAGACTGATTGATTCTCTCCGTTTGACCATTGGTCTGTGGGTGGTAGCCCGATGAAAACGACAGCTTCATGCCCATTTGTTGGCAAAATGCCCTCCAGAATCTAGAAACGAATTGGACTCCCCGATCCGACACTATGTTTTCCGGAATGCCGTGCAGCCGGAACACGTGTGATAAACAAGTCGGCCAATTCCTGGGCCGAGGGGAGTCCTTTCAAGGGCACAAAATGGGCCATTTTACTGAAGCGGTCGACTACCACCCAAATGATCGACATACCCTCTGACCTGGGAAGCTCACCCACAAAATCCATGGACAAATGAGTCCATGGCTCACTCGGGGTGGGTAAAGGCTGCAAGGTACCCACAGGTGCCAGCCGGGAGGGTTTACTTTTTGCGCATACTGCACACTCCCTAACGAACTCCTTGCAGTCTGCTGCTAAAGAAGGCCACCAAGCACACCTGGATACCAGATCCTGCGTTCTTGACGCCCCAGGGTGTCCCGCATTCTTGTGAGAATGAAACATCTGCAAAATGCGGAGACAAAAGGGTAAAGGCACAAACATAACCCCTTCAGGTTTCCCTTCGGGGACATCCTGCTGAAAGGGACTCAGGGTCTCTGTCCAGTCCTTCCAAGTCTCAGTTGCCGCAAGCACTAGCCTCTGTGGGATAATGGACTCTGGGGCAGAGGGCTGAGCTGTCTCCGGCTCAAAACATCTGGACAGGGCATCTGCCTTAATGTTCTTGCTGCCTGGGGTGTACGTAATAATGAACCTGAACCTTGAAAAGAACAATGACCATCGAGCCTGTCGGGGACTTAACCTCCTAGCCCCCTCGATGTATTCTAGGTTTTTGTGATCAGTGTACACTGTAATCGTATGCTCTGCTCCTTCCAGCCAGTGACGCCATTCTTCAAAGGCAAGTTTAATGGCAAGGAGCTCTCTGTTGCCGATATCGTAGTTTCTCTCTGCCGGAGAGAACCTATGAGAGAAATAGGCACAGGGATGTAATCTTCCCTGCAACCCTGACCGCTGAGACAGCACAGCCCCTACCCCGACCTCCGAGGCGTCCACCTCGACAATAAAGGGGTAAGAAGTGTCAACGTGCCTCAGGATGGGTGCTGAACAAAACAAGTCTTTCAGAGTAGAGAATGCTTGTAGGGCTTCTGGGGTCCAGTCTTTAGTATCTGCCCCTTTTTTCATGAGACTAGTGAGGGGTGAGATAACAGTGGAGTACCCCTTTATGAACCTTCGATAATAGTTAGCAAAGCCCAGGAATCTCTGCAAAGATTTTAACCCCAGGGGTTGGGGCCATTCTAACACAGCAGAGACCTTGGCAGGATCCATTGACAGGCCCGAGGTGGAAATGATGTACCCCAAAAAAGCAACAGATGTCACCTCGAAAATACATTTCTCTAATTTTGCATATAGCATGTTCTGCCTCAGTTTGTCCAGTACAATTCGGACATGTGTTCTGTGCTCAGAGAGGTTGTTGGAAAAGATAAGTATATCGTCCAGGTATACTAACACGAACCTGCCCAACACCTCTCTGAATACCTCATTAATCAATTCCTGGAAGACGGCCGGGGCATTACACAGCCCGAAGGGCATCACCAAGTACTCATAGTGCCCGTCGGGCGTGTTAAAGGCCGTCTTCCATTCATCGCCCTTTCTGATCCTCACCAGGTTGTATGCGCACCGTAAGTCTAATTTTAAAAAGACTTTAGCGTTGGTAACTTGTGTAAAAAGGTCATCTATCAGGGGCAAGGGGTAGCGATTCTTTATCGTGATCTTATTCAGGCCCCGGTAATCTATGCACGGCCGCAGACCCCCGTCTTTTTATTTTAACAAAAAAGAACCCTGCACCAGCGGGCGACCGGGATGGTCGAATGAACCCCTTTGCTAAATTCTCACGAATATACTCTTGCATGGCCAGTTTCTCTGGCCCGAACAAATTGTAAAGATGACCCCTAGGGGGCATACAACCAGATTGGAGATCAATGGGGCAATCAAATGGGCGATGCGGCGGTAACTTGTCAGCGGCTTTGGGATAGAACACATCGGCATACTCAGAATACTGTACTGGAACCCCTTCCAACTGAACCCTGGTCTGGCCCAATGTCACCTTCCTTAAGCACTGCTGGCGACAATAATCAGACCAGCTGGTTAACTGACCTGTGGCCCAATCGATCTGGGGAGAGTGGAGGCGCAGCCATGGCATACCATGGTATAATGGTGGACGTAGACATGTGTAGCACAAAAAACTGTAATCTCTCCCAATGTAAAACCCCCACTGTGATCTCTATCTCTGGTGTCTGAGACAGCGGATGATTCCTCTGCAGAGGAAAATTGTCCACTGCCGTAACCTGAATGGGTGGTTCCACCGCAGTGAGCGGTATACCCAATCTCTTAGCAAAATCAAAATTCATAAAATTAGCCGCGGAGCCTGAATCAATGAAGGCTTCCGTGGCCTTGGTCTTATCCTCCCATGTAACCGTACAGGGAGAAAGCAACCGTTTTTCTTCGAGGGGTATGCATCGGGCGCCTAGGGTGTTACCCCTTACAACTCCTAGGCAGTAGCGTTTCCCGGTTTACTTGGCTTTGTAGGGCAGTCTCGTACCCTATGCCCCCCTTCACCACAGTATAAACATAATTGTTCCGACATTCTCCGTCTTCTCTCCACTTGGGTCAACTTTGACCGACCGATCTGCATCAGCTCAAGTGGAGGCAAGACCGAAGAAGATGAGACAGAAGGAGATGGAGTTACTAGAGGTGCAACGGGAGGCGCCGCGTAAGATGTCAACCTGACACGATGACTGCCTCTAGTCTGTCTCTGATGGCGTAGCCTACGGTCGATTCGAATGACCGATGAGATGGCCTCATCGACTGTTTTGGGCTCGGGGAAACTTAACATTAGGTCGGAAACCTCATCCGACAACCCAGACAGGAAGTAATCCAACAGGGCATAGGTGTCAAACCTAGCTGTAACTGACCACGTACGAAATTCGGCCGCATAATCTTCGACTGGACCCTTGCCTTGCCGTAAGAGCTTAAGCTTCCGCTCAGAGGTCGCAGCAAGGTCTGGGTCGTCGTAGATTACTGCCATGGCTTTAAAGAATTCCTCTACCGAGGTAAGGGCTAAGTCACCGGCGGGCAAATTGTACGCCCAGGTCTGGGAGTCACCAGTTAACAAAGTTTTAATAAAGATGACCCGCTGGGTCTCAGTCCCCGAGGATCGGGGTCTCAACTCGAAATAAGATAACACTCTACTCTTAAAATTCCGGAAGTCAGATTTGTGGCCAGAAAATTGTTCAGGTACGGGCATACGGATATCACCACTGAGAGGGGATCGCACCTCATAAACTGACGTCTGGAGGGTTTGTACAGACCCTGATAGGGCATCAATTAAAGCTTTGTGATGGCCCAGTGCTTGATGGATGTTATCCACCGAAGTGGCAAGCACACCCAGAGGGTCAGCGCGTGCGTCCATCGGTCTTTTGGTCTGGTGTTCTGTAACGATCGGTGAAGCACAGAGAGGATCTGATTACCGGTGAACTGCAGTATCACTGGGAATTCAGATATATACCAGATTATAAGTGATCTGCAGTATCACCGATAATCCGATATACCAGCTAACCTCTGTTCACCTGAGTAGAGTGTAGTGTTAGGTGCAACAATAACACTTAGAGGACTGGGCCTCAGCGCAGTAAGGAGTACTGCACGGATTCCTTCCGAAGACCTGAACTCTCCAAGGCGGGAGGAGTCAGGTCGAGAGTACGAAGGATTGTCTGAAAGTGACACTCAGGAGGAAGTGTCACTAACAGGACGGGGAACCGCCTCCAATAGTAAGGTCGGTTCTCGAGGTCGGACAAGCCAGGTCGTAAACACACAGACAGATAAAGTACAGATTCAGAAGGCAGAGGCGGAGTCTAGGTACAGGCAGGGTTCGGCAACAGGGTATCAGAAATATCGAGGTACAAGATCAGGAGGCAGAAGCAGAGTCTAAGGACGAGCCGGGGTTCGGCAACAGAGTATCAGAATGGCAAGGTACAAGATCAGAGTTCAGGAGGATAGTCAGGCAGGCAAAAGGTCATAACAGATAATCACAATCAAACTAGTACTTTAGCTATCAACAGAATCTAGCTAAGTGTAGGATTACAGCTCCAGCTGGTCCCGGCACACTTAAGGATCTGACTACAGGTCTGAGTGCTCCCACGTATGTGTTCGCAACGCCAGACAACCAGCAACTGAACAGCTGGCAGTATATATACGCAGGTATCCCTCCAGCACCTCCCTAAGTGCTGGACCAATGAGAAGTGGAGCCAGAGTCAGCTGACCAGCCTGGTCAGCTGACTCATTTCTGACCGTCATATTTTCCCTGCCTGAGTGCGCGCGCACGCGTCACTCTAAACCTAGAGGAACTATGTGTCCCAGCCACACCAGCACCGCTCTGCGGTGCCTCAGTAATGGGGCCATGCGCGCTAACCGCCGCGTCCAACGCGGCGGTTATTCCGCGCTCTGCCATGCCCTGCACGGGGACAGCCGCCTCAGACTGAGTGGAGGCAGCTGCCTCCCCGTGCTCTGCCCCGCCGTGCGCGGAAGGAGCCGCCTGCCGCTGACTCATGGCGGCGGCTCTTCCACGCTTCTTCACAGCAGTGAGCACAGTACAATGTCACTCACGAAACTTACTGAATGAACAGCACTGGCAGTGGCAGTGTGACTGTAAGTAGTAGCAGAAGTGTATGACTGGCTAGCTGAATACAAGTGAGCAGTACACTCTGAACCTGCATGCCTGCACTAAAGACACTAATCACCAGTACACTTTGACTACACTGACTACAACTAACTACCGCAATGACTCACTGGCTAGCTAACTGAATACAAGTACAGTATAAGAGCACTGTTAGCAGTAAAAACGCTAGGTTTTTCACACAAAACTGCACTTGCTGAAGCAACAAAGGCCTGGAGATAATCCTCTCAGTACCAGAGTCTAGCAAGGACGGAGCTTTTAATCATGGCCACCGCTTTATATACAGGAGGGGAGGGCATAGCCTCCCCTCCTATGATTGGTTGCTAGGGTCTGGCTGGGGGCCTCTGATTGGCCAGGGAAGTCACTTCCGCCCATTTCTACGCATTTCCGCTAACTACGGCTTTTGCGGCGGTTTTCACGACGAATACCCATGGCGGATAGTGTAAAAATGGTCGTGAAATCACGGCAAGTCGTGATCACGACCTCCATCCGAGCACCACTGCTGCTGAGTGTTAGTGTGTGTGACAGAGAGACCATTAGTGTGCACACTGTCTTCTACTCTGCTTTCCGAATCCAGATATCTGGATTTATCTTGATTTTTTGCTATCCAGATCCGGAACAATCCAGATATCAAAAAGAGGTATCCAGATATCTGTATTTATCCAGATTTTTTGCTATCCGGATCCAGAACATTCCAGATATCAAAAAGAGGTATCTGAGCACCACTGATCTCCAGTGCTGTTTGGCTAAGCAAGTGCTTTATACTGTGATAAAACCTAGTGTTTTTGCACATTAACACCTGTACTATACCACTCTTTTATTGTTGTTTAGTTAGCTAGCTTGTATTTTGATTTTAGTTAGTGTGTGTGACAGTCAGACTCTGTGCTGCAGCAGCTCTGCTAGTTAGTTCCTGTCTGTGTCTGTGTGTGCTGTTGTGCACACAGGCCAGGCCTGTGCTTTTAGTCTTAGCTACAGTATAGGTTAGGGAATAGGATTACTGTTATTGTGTAGTTATTTAGCACTGCAGTGCTAGTTAGTTGTTAGAGTAGTACTGTGTTAGCTTACTACAGATTACTGCAGTGCTGCTGTGCTAAGTGTCAGTGTGACAGATAGACCGTTAGTGTGCATTGTCTTCTACTCTGCTGTCTGTCACTCCGTGCTGATTGTCATTAAAGTCCAACACCGATTTCAATAAAGTACAAGCACCCTACATCTATCTGGTGACATCATCATCACACTAACTTGTACTATGTCTGCTGGCACTGTCAGCCGGGGGAAGGACAGCAGGGCCAAGAAGAGAGGGAATATTGCTGGCACCGTCAGCAGTTCTGCCGTGTCAGTGTCCATTCTACCGCTAGCCACTGGCCGTGGATGCACTGGGCGCCCAGCTGTAAGGGGGAGTCACGCTCCAGAGGCGCAGCAGTATGTAGCGGCCATTTTTCAGCAGGGCCGGCGGTGCAAATTGGAGGAGAAAGACGCCAAGCCTGTGATGCAGCTGATGGTGGATGAGCAGGCCACCACCAGCTCTACAACAGAGAGCTCCACCACCACCACCACTCCTGTTCGCAGGAGCAGCAGCAGCCTGGGCGGCATGGGGACTCATCAGTCATCATGTCGACGCCAGCGGGCAGCCTACCCTCAGTCAGTGCGCCCATTAGTCCAGGCACCGTGAGCGCAATCAGGACTGTTACTACTGAGTTTGAGGAGGATATTCTGGGCGCAATGGGGTATGTGGAGGAGTCACAGATGGTGATTGTTGAGGGGGATCCTTGCCTGATGTGTCAGCAGAAGAGGTGTTTGAGGGGTCATCAACATCCCAGCAGTTGTTTGAGGAGGGGGGAGTATCATGCTGATAATGATGACGAGATAAAGGACCATGACTACCATCCACAGGAGGGAGATGTTAGCTCTGAGGAGGAGGATGCGTCAGTGGGTCTGGCATGTAAGATCAGCATCTCTGACATTGGCAGGAGCAGCAGTGGGCATGGAATGCGGGACCCACAGCCTGCTGCTTCATCTTTTGACGCTACCACCAGCTGCACCACTCAACCCCAGGCCCCAACCACCGCAGGGAGAAACAGCAGCATCAGCCCATTCAGGGCATAAGGGAAAATTCCAATCCCCAATCTGGCAGTTTTTTGATCTGCCCTCAGTGGAAAGCCAGTTTGTCACTTGCAACGTGTGCCAGATGAAGCTGAGCAGAGGTTGTAAAGCTGGCCACTAACGGTCCAATTTCTAGCAAAAAATCGTTAGAGCGATCAGAAATTCTGATCGGATTGGTTGTAAATAATCTCCATTGGTGGACACAATCGATTATGAATGAGTGAAAAAAATGTCGCCCGAATGAATTTTCGTCGAACGAAAATTTGGATTGTCTTGGTGGTCGTGATAGATAGGAAGCAATGATTGGTTAGTTGATGGTGTAGTGAACGACTTTTCGGCCGATCAGAATTTCTGATCGTTCGAACGATTTTTTGCTAGAAATTGGACTGTTAGTGGCCAGCTTAACCCCTCCAACTACGGCACCTCCAGCTTCAATAACCATCTGGCAAAAAACCACTATGTTGAGCATGAGGAGTTCAAGAGGCTGAAGGAAGCTGGTGCTGGCAGTGTTCAGACCAAAAGCACCACCAGAACCCCCTTGCCACTCCTACCAACACTGAGGCCTGTTCAGGCAGCCAGTCCTCAGTGGTCTCCTCTGCTCCCTCCTCCTCTTCCCGTGCAAGCAAAAAAAAGACACCAGACCCTTTTGAGTGAGTCCTTCGTGGTCAGGGCTCAGTCTCCTAGCAGCCATCGCATCCGCCAGCTGAACGGCCTGCTTGCATGGGTCATGTCCTCAAAGCTCCTTCCGTACTCGTTTGTGCAGGAGGGGAGTGACATGCGTGTGCTTCTGCAGTGCACAGTGCCGGATTGGCCAATTCCGAGCCGGCACTATTTTGCATGCACAGCCACCCCGGCACTGCACCGCTTTGCGATGGCCTAGACTATGCGGTGGGTGAGCGGGTCCATGTGACCATGGACTCATGATCAAGTTCGGGACAGGCCAGTACTGGGTCAGTTTGGTGGAAGGGGGTGAGGAGGGGACAACAGCGTCGGGCACAGCAGCAATCCAGTGGGTGGTGCCACCCCGCAGCAGGGCCAGGGGAAGTGCAGCAGGTTTCTCTAATCCGGTTCCACCCTCCGGCAAACCCTCCGCCGTCAAACATGCCCACCTCAGCAGCAGTGTGAAGGCCTGCCACTACCAAGCGCTGCTGGAGATGGTCAGCCCGGGGAAGCACAAACTGACGGCAGACCACGTCCTGGCCAAACTCCAAGAGCAGGAGAGGAGTTGGCTGACCCCCAGAGGCTTGACAGTCAGAGAGGTGGTGTTCGAAAATGGGGCCAACCTGGTTGCCACCATCCCCCGGGGAGTCCTCACCCACATCCCGTCTGGCCCACGTCCTGAACCGGGTGGTGCAGAAATTTCTGAGCACCTACCAGGGGATGGACACTCTCTTGAAAGTGGCTAGGAAAACGGTGGGTCATTTCCGCCGCTCGGGTGGTGCCTCAGCATCCCTGGAAGGCGTGCAGAAGGAGCTGAACCTGCCATGGCACCGTCTCATCATAGACGTTCCAACATGGTGGAATTCCACCCTGGCCATGTTGGAACGTCTGGTTGAACAGAGGCAGGCTGTCAACCAGTACCTGGCCAAAGCCACCAACGACGCCACCGTGTTCGGGACCGGCACCATGCAGCTGGTGTGCTTGGTGCTGGCACCCTTCCTGGAGGCCACCAACATGGTCAGCCGGGACCGTGCATCGCTGTGTGAGTGGGCGAACATGGTGTGCATGCTGGACAAGTCCCTCTATGCTCTGCTGGAAGTGGGAGAGACAGCCTTGATCCATCAGGAGCAGCAGCCACCTGCTCAATCCACCTCTGTGCGGCAGGAGGAGGAGAAGCAGATGCGTGCTCGGGAGGACATGTGGATCACACTGATGCTGGACCCACGGCTGAAGGGGAAGCTGCATCACTTCCTGCCTGCAGGAGGATACCCTGTGCGCAGAATGAGGGACTTACAGCGGTCCCTAGGTTCGGAGCTTGGAGAAAGCTTGGAGAAAGCCAGAACCAGCGTTCTGTCCGAGAGGTGCTTCTGTGCGGCCGGTGGCGTGGTCACCGAGAAGCGTTTTCATCTGTCCACGCAGTCTTTGGACAGACTGACGTTTCTGAAAATAAACCAAGCTTGGGTGGTTAGTGAATTCCTGGCCCTGTTGTTGGCAATTGTGGCTGGAAATCACTATGCCTGCCTTACCACCCTTTACCACCACAACCTCCTGGCTCTGTTTTGACTAATAAGCCCGGTTCAACATTTTTTTACAGCCGTGGTACCAACACACTAGGTGCCATGGTCTATCTAAATTCTAAACACAATTGCTGTGTAATTTTTTTGGAGGTGTCTGGGCTGATGACTGTGCTGTCCGAGTTGTGGGGTGGCCCCAACTGCGGCAGTATGACCGCTTTCTGGAACCTCTCCTTTGTAATATTTTGGCTCCCACTGGCTCCCACTGCCAGGGTGCATCTACCTACTCCTCCTGCTGCTGCTGTCTGTGGTACCCACCACCACCAGGGTCCACACAGAACTATATCTTCTGTTGCCACTGCCACCAGCTATTATGCCACTATAATAGCTGCATCTACCTACTCCTCCTGGTGCTTCTGTCTGTGGTACCCACCACCACCAGGGTCCACACAGAACTATATTTCTGCTGCCACTACCAGCTATTAAAAGGGTGATACAATGGTGTGTAATAATTGGCGGGGGATCAAATTACTATCTATTCCCAGCAAAGTATTCACAAGAATTTTACTAGATCGAGTGAAAGACCACGTGGATCAAAAAACTCAGGAGAAAACAAGCTGGTTTCCGCAATAACAGATCTTGCACAAACCAAATGAACACACTGCGCATTATAATAGAGAAATGTCTGGAACTAGGAGTACCACTGTATTTGGTCTTTATCGATTTTCTCAGAGCATTTGACTCCTTGGAAAGAATGTCTATGTGGAAATCCTTAGAGAAATACGGAATACCAAGATAACTCATACTTCTTCTAAAACAATTTTATGAGGACTATACATGCCAAGTTGTTCTCAATGGCATGCTAAGCGATCCAATAGAAGTCAACACAGGAGTCAAACAGGGGTGCGCCCTCTCCCCCACTATATTCCTGATAGTAATGGATCTGGTCATGAGGAAGACATGTCTTGGAAACAGAACTGGACTACAATGGGGACTGACATAACATATAGAGGATCTCGACTTTGCAGACGATCTTTGCTTATTCTCACAAAGTTTCCAACATATGGAAATAAAGTTAGCCCATCTACTAGAGGACAGCAAGAGGGTAGGTCTGATGATTAATTGCAAGAAAACTAAAGAGATGAGATTAAACAGTAGAGATGGGCCGAACGGTTCGCCTGCGAACGGTTCCAGGCGAACTTTGGGGGTTCGCGTTCGCCTGCATCAGGCGAACTTTTGCGGAAGTTCGATTCGCCCCATAATGCTGTATTGAGCAAAATTTTTACCCTCCATTTCACTGTCAAACACACTGCTAGAGAACCCACCCTCCCTTCCTTCAAGCTAGGTTCTTTATACCATTTGACTCAGTTGTCTGCCTACACTAATTAGTTATGGGACAGCTGCTACACACTCTGCTAGGGAGATTTTAATTGGCCTCCTTCTGCCAGGGAATTATACTATTTTAAAAACCAGTATACATCATACCACAGCTGGTACATCATACCATAGCTGGGAATACATACATGAGTATACATCATACCATAGCTGGGGATACATACATGAGTATACATCATACCATAGCTGGGAATCAATCCAGATCTCACTGTGTGGTGGGCACATCACCCTAAGCACTGTACCACTACAGAAGTAAGTGAAGCTAGCCTAAAATTTAACATTTATGCTCAATGCAATAGAACCATTAGGTTGCTTAAAGGAGAACTGTAGTGAGAGGTATATGGAGGCTGCCATATTGATTTCCTTTTAAGCTATACCAGTTGCCTGGCAGCCCTGCTGATCTATTTGGCTGCAGTAATAATAATAATCCAAACATTTGTATAGTGCTTTTCTCCTGTCGGACTCAAAGCGCTCAAGAGCTGCAAGCCACAGGGACACGCTCAAGAGGCCACCCTGCAGTGTTAGGGAGTCTTGCCTTGAACTCCTTACTGAATAGGTACTTGACCTAGCCAGGATTCAAACCCTGGTCTCCCATGTCAAAGGCAGAGCCCTTAACCAGTACACTATCCAGCCACTGTAGTGTGAATCACACCAGAAACAAGCATGCAGCTAATCTTGTCAGATCTTACAAAAATGTCAAACACCAGATCTGCTGCATGCTTGTTCAGGGTCTAAGGCTAAAAGTATTGGAGGCAGAGGATCTGCAGGATAGCCAGGTAACTGGTATTGCTTAAAAGGAAATCAATATGGTAGCCTCCATATACCTTTCACTACAGTTCTCCTTTAAAGGGAACCTTAACTGAGAATGATATGGATGTTTCCTGTAAACAATACCAGTTGCCTGGCAGTCCAGCTGATCTTTGTGACTGCAATAGTGGCTGAATCACACCCTGAAACAAGCATGCAGCTAATCCAGTCTGACTTCAGTCAGAGCACCTGATCTGCATGCTTGTTCAGGGGCTGTGGCTAAAAGTATTAGAGACACAGGATCAGCAGGCGATTCAGGCAACTGGTATTATTTTAAAAGGAAAATCCATATCCTTCTCCGTTTAGGTTCCCTTTAAGGATTTGTAGCATAAAAGCCAACTCACATTGGCTGGGATTTGAACCTGGGTCTCACTGTATGGTGGACAAGCACACTAACCACTATACCAACTGTTGCTGGCCTAAAATTTACTATTTATGCTCAATACAAGAGAAAAAGTAGACAAGACAAATAACATTTATATCACACTTTTCTCCTGGCGGACTCAAAGGACCAGAGCTGCAGCCACTAGGGCATGCTCTATAGGCAGTAGCAGTGTTAGGAAGACTTGCCTAAGGTCTCCTACTGAATAGGTGCTGGCTTACTGAACAGACAGAGCTGAGATTTGAACTCTGGTCTCCTTTGTCAGAGGGAGCGCCTTGATCCATTACACCATGCAGCCACTGCTTACAGATATTGAGCCAGACATGGCCTTCTCTTTTGTGTTATTTGTCTTGTCTACTTTTTCTCTTGTATTGAGCATAAATAGTAAATTTTAGGCCAGCAATTTCAGGTCAGCTTCAGTTGGTATAGTGGTTAGTGTGCTTGTCCACCATACAGTGAGACCCAGGTTCAAATCCCAGCCAATGTGACTTGGCTTTTATGCTACAAATCCTTAAAGGGAACCTAAACGGAGAAGGATATGGATTTTTCCTTTTAAAATAATACCAGTTGCCTGAATCGCCTGCTGTTCCTGTGTCTCTAATACTTTTAGCCACAGCCCCTGAACAAGCATGCAGATCAGGTGCTCTGACTGAAGTCAGACTGGATTAGCTGCATGCTTGTTTCTGGTGTGATTCACACTACAGTGGCTGGATAGTGTACTGGTTAAGGGCTCTGCCTTTGACATGGGATACCAGGGTTTGAATCCTGGCTAGGTCAAGTACCTATTCAGTAAGGAGTTCAAGGCAAGACTCCCTAACACTGCAGGGTGGCCTCTTGAGCACGTCCCTGTGGCTTGCAGCTCTTGAGCGCTTTGAGTCCGACAGGAGAAAAGCACTATACAAATGTTTGGATTATTATTATTACTGCAGCCAAATAGATCAGCAGGGCTGCCAGGCAACTGGTATAGCTTAAAAGGAAATCAATATGGCAGCCTCCATATACCTCTCACTACAGTTCTCCTTTAAGCAACCTAATGGTTCTATTGCATTGAGCATAAATGTTAAATTTTAGTCTAGCTTCACTTACTTCTGTAGTGGTACAGTACTTAGGGTGATGTGCCCACCACACAGTGAGATCTGGGTTTGATTCCCAGCTATGGTATGATGTATACTCATGTATGTATCCCCAGCTATGGTATGATGTATACTCATGTATGTATTCCCAGCTATGGTATGATGTACCAGCTATGGTATGATGTATACTGGTTTTTAAAATAGTATAATTCCCTGGCAGAAGAGACCCTCCTCCCTCCGGTAGGAGGGAGGAGGGAAAAGATAGGTGGGAGGGCAATTAAAATTTCCCTAGCAGAGTGTGTAGCAGCTGTCCCATAACTAATTAGTGTAGGTAGGCAAATGGTATAAAGGACCTTGCTTGGAGGTGGGCGGGTCCTCCAGCAGTGATGTGTATTTCACTCAATTAGGTGGGGCTCCAGGTATTAGAGCTTTTGAAACATGTTTTCTATCATTTTTCCAGTTGATAGAATTTTTTAAAACTTTGAAAGTTCGCCTCCCCATTGAAGTCTATTGCGGTTCGCAAACTTTTTCACGAACCGAACCTTTCGCGGAAGTTCGCGAACAGGGTTCGCGAACCTAAAATCGGAGGTTCGGCCCATCTCTATTAAACAGCAACATTGATCCTAAACGAAGGTTCCAGGTGTATGGAAAACCTATAGATACTGTGACTGAGTTTCAGTATCTGGGCAGCTTGATGACAATGAGTGGTAATGCCAGTGCGGATGTCAAAAGTCGAATCAAAAAGGCAAACGCAGCCTTCGTACAACTGTACTAAATTTGGAGATCCCATGATATTTCCACGAAAACCAAACTGAGAATATTCCAAAGTAATGTGAAGACAGTCCTCCTGTACGGATGTGAGACATGGAAGGTGACAGCAGAGATAACAAAAAGCCTCCAAACCTTTATAAACTGCTGCCTTCGAAGAATATTAAATATCTGGTGGCCAAATGTAATTTCAAATAAAGAGTTGTGGGAAAGAACCCAAGAACAACAAGTGGACTTGCAGATCAAACGCAGAAAGTGGAGATGGATTGGCCATACTCTTTGCAAGGACAAGTCAATTGAGAAAGAAGCCTTAAAGTGAACCTTAAGTGAGGAAAAAAAATTGAGTTTTACTCACCTGGGGCTTACCTCAGCCCCCTGCAGCTGATCGGTGCCCACGACGAGTCGCTCTGATGCTCCGGGTCCCGCCGGCGGCCACTTCCGGTTTCGCCGTCAGGACCCGTCAGGCTGGGGAACGCGGCTCATGCTACGCGTTCCCAGCCAAAATAGCACCCCCTATGCGGCCATATGTCCGCATAGGCACCCGTATGCGGACATATGGCCGCATAGGGGTGCTATTTTGGCTGGGAACGCGTAGCATGAGCCGCGTTCCCCAGCCTGACGGGTCCTGACGGCGAAACCGGAAGTGGCCGCCGGCGGGACCCGGAGCATCAGAGCGACTCGTCGTGGGCACCGATCAGCTGCAGGGGGCTGAGGTAAGCCCCAGGTGAGTAAAACTCAATTTTTTTTCCTCACTTAAGTGCCTCTTTAAAATGGAATCCTCAAGGCAGCAGAAAAAGAGGAAGACCAAAGACAACTTGGAGAAGAAGTGTAGAGGAAGAAATAAAGAAGGCAAGGGCATCATGAACTGAGATAGAAAATATCGCCCAGGACAGAAACCCGTGGCACACATTTGTTAAGGCCCTTTGCTCCAGTGGGAGACACAGGATTAAGTAAGTAAGTAAGTAAGTACTACCAGCTATTACGTCGCTACAATAGCTGCATCTACCTACTTCTCCTGCTGCTCCTGTCTGTGGTACCCACCCCCACCATGGTCCACAGAGAACTATATCTTCTGCTACCACTACTAGCTATTACACTACTACAATAGCTGCATCTACCTACTCCTCCTGCTGATCCTGTTTGTGGTACCCACCACCACCAGGTTCTACACAGAACTATATCTTCTGCTGCCACTACGCCACTACAATAGCTGCATCTACCTACTCCTGCTGCTGATCCTCTCTGTGGTACCCACCCACCATCAGGGTCCACACAGAATAGAAATAGAATAGAATAGAATCGTTATTGTCATTGTAACAACCGAAATTGTACAACGAAATTCTTAGTTGTACAACGAAATTCTTATCTTCTGCTGCCACTGCCAGTATGCCACTGCCACCAGCTATTACGCCACTACAATAGCCCGCCACTGCCACCAGCTATTACGCCACTACAATAGCTTTAATTTTTTTGAGAAGTCTGAGCTGAAAACTGTGATGTTACAATTGTGTGGTTGGACTTTGGACACAATGTGGGCTGCACGACCGCTGTCTGGAACCTAGTCCTGTTGTTAAAGAGGAAGCGACACCCATGCTAACCAAAAAATAAAAAACACATATATAAGTAGATAATTACTAGTTCTACTTACATAACAGATGTATTGCGCTATCCACGTTATGATTTCTGTGTATTTTATAAAGGAAAAGCAGAAAATCCTTTCCCAGGCAGTGGCCATCTTGCTTAGATAATGCTGACATCATATCCACCCTGACTCTGGTTTTCCCCCCTCCCTCCTCTTGCTCATTGTTTATTCATTAGCTACCCTCCTCCCAGAGTCTTCAGACACTCCCACTGGGGTGTATACTAGGAACAGTACACTGTCTTATGTCATCATTGTGCGACTCAGTACAGCTGTGTTTACATCACAAAAGCAGGGTGATTTCAGAGCACACATTTTGTGTCTGCAGAGATCGGATTTCTGCTGTAGCTGCAGACAGGAAAAAGTAGCCAAAATGTTTCTAATGTTTGCAAAAGTTTATCTAATTTCTTGCATTACTGCTTGTTTTTTTTCTCTTTTTCAGAGAAAAAAAGGTACAGACCTGGCTACACTTATACTAGCGGGGGTACAGACCTGGCTACACTTATGCTAGCGGGGGTACAGACCTGGCTACACTTATGCTAGTGGGGGTACAGACCTGGCTACACTTATACTAGTGGGGGTACAGACCTGGCTACACTTATACTAGTGGGGGTACAGACCTGGCTACATTTATACTAGTGGGGGGTACAGACCTGTCTACACATACTATTGGGGGGGAACAGACCTGGCTACACTTATACTAGTGGGGGAACAGACCTGGCTACACTTATACTAGTGGGGGTACAGACCTGGCTACACTTATACTAGTGGGGGAACAGACCTGGCTACACTTATACTAGGGGGGGGGGGGGACAGACCTGGCTACACTTATACTAGTGGGGGTACAGACCTGGCTACACTTATACTAGTGGGGGAACAGACCTGGCTACACTTATACTAGGGGGGGGGGGGAACAGACCTGGCTACACTTATACTAGTGGGGGTACAGACCTGGCTACACTTATACTAGTGGGGGTACAGACCTGGCTACGCTTATACTAGTGGGGGTACAGACCTGGCTACACATACTATTGGGGGGGGGGCAGACCTGGCTACACTTATACTAGTGGGGGTACAGACCTGGCTACACTTATACTAGTGGGGGTACATACCTGGCTACACTTATACTAGGGGGGGGGGGGACAGACCTGGCTACACTTATACTAGTGGGGGTACAGACCTGGATACACTTATACTAGTGGGGGAACAGACCTGGCTACACTTATACTAGTGGGGGTACAGACCTGGCTACACTTATGCTAGCGGGGGTACAGACCTGGCTACACTTATGCTAGTGGGGGTACAGACCTGGCTACACTTATACTAGTGGGGGTACAGACCTGGCTACACTTATACTAGTGGGGGTACAGACCTGGCTACACTTATGCTAGTGGGGGTACAGACCTGGCTACACTTATACTAGTGGGGGTACAGACCTGGCTACACTTATACTAGTGGGGGGTACAGACCTGTCTACACATACTATTGGGGGGGAACAGACCTGGCTACACTTATACTAGTGGGGGAACAGACCTGGCTACACTTATACTAGTGGGGGTACAGACCTGGCTACACTTATATTAGTGGGGGAACAGACCCGGCTACACTTATACTAGGGGGGGGGGGGGACAGACCTGGCTACACTTATACTAGTGGGGGTACAGACCTGGCTACACTTATACTAGTGGGGGAACAGACCTGGCTACACTTATACTAGGGGGGGGGGGGGGACAGACCTGGCTACACTTATACTAGTGGGGGTACAGACCTGGCTACACTTATACTAGTGGGGGTACAGACCTGGCTACGCTTATACTAGTGGGGGTACAGACCTGGCTACACATACTATTGGGGGGGGGGGAACAGACCTGGCTACACTTATACTAGTGGGGGTACAGACCTGGCTACACTTATACTAGTGGGGGTACAGACCTGGCTACACTTATACTAGGGGGGGGGGGGAACAGACCTGGCTACACTTATACTAGTGGGGGTACAGACCTGGCTACACTTATACTAGTGGGGGTACAGACCTGGCTACACTTATACTAGTGGGGGTACAGACCTGGCTACGCTTATACTAGTGGGGGGTACAGACCTGGCTACACTTATACTAGTGGGGGGGGGGGTACACACCTGGCTACACTTATACTAGTGGGGGGGGGGGTACAGACCTGGCTACGCTTATACTAGTGGGGGTACAGACCTGGCTACACATACTATTGGGGGGGGGGAACAGACCTGGCTACACTTATACTAGTGGGGGTACAGACCTGGCTACACTTATACTAGTGGGGGAACAGACCTGGCTACACTTATACTAGGGGGGTACAGACCTGGCTACACTTATACTAGTGGGGGTACAGACCTGGCAACGCTTATACTAGTGGGGGTACAGACCTGGCTACACTTATACTAGTGGGGGGACAGACCAGGCTACACTTATACTAGTGGGGGGGAACAGACCTGGCTACACTTATACTAGGGGGGGGAACAGACCTGGCTACACTTATACTAGGGGGGGTACAGACCTGGCTACACTTATACTAGGGGGGTACAGACCTGGCTACACTTATACTAGTGGGGGTACAGACCTGGCCACGCTTATACTAGTGGGGGTACAGACCTGGCTACACTTATACTAGTGGGGGAACAGACCTGGCTACACTTATACTGGGGGGGGGGGGGGGGAACAGACCTGGCTACACTTATACTAGTGGGGGTACAGACCTGGCTACGCTTATACTAGTGGGGGAACAGACCTGGCTACACTTATACTAGGGGGGGTACAGACCTGGCTACACTTATACTAGTGGGGGTACAGACCTGGCAACGCTTATACTAGTGGGGGTACAGACCTGGCTACACATACTATTGGGGGGGGAACAGACCTGGCTACACTTATACTAGTGGGGGTACAGACCTGGCTACGCTTATACTAGTGGGGGTACAGACTTGGCTACACTTATACTAGTGGGGGAACAGACCTGGCAACGCTTATACTAGTTAGCCAGGTATGCTGTAGTTAGGTGCAGGGACCTTCAGTATAGTTAGCCAGGTATAGTGTAGTTAGGTGCAGAGACCTTCAGTATAGTTAGCCAGGTATAGTGTAGTTAGGTGCAGGGGCCTTCAGTGTAGTTAGGTGTAGGGGCCTTCAGTGTAGTTAGCCAGGTATAGTGTAGTTAGGTGCAGGGACCTTCAGTATAGTTAGCCAGGTATAGTGTAGTTAGGTGCAGGGACCTTCAGTATAGTTAGCCAGGTATAGTGTAGTTAGGTGCAGGGACCTTCAGTATAGTTAGCCAGGTATAGTGTAGTTAGGTGCAGGGACCTTCAGTATAGTTAGCCAGGTATAGTGTAGTTAGGTGCAAGGACCTTCAGTATAGTTAGCCAGGTATAGTGTAGTTAGGTGCAGGGACCTTCAGTATAGTTAGCCAGGTATAGTGTAGTTAGGTGCAGGGACCTTCAGTATAGTTAGCCAGGTATAGTGTAGTTAGGTGCAGGGACCTTCAGTATAGTTAGCCAGGTATAGTGTAGTTAGGTGCAGGGACCTTCAGTATAGTTAGCCAGGTATAGTGTAGTTAGGTGCAGGGACCTTCAGTATAGTTAGCCAGGTATAGTGTAGTTAGGTGCAGGGACCTTCAGTATAGTTAGCCAGGTATAGTGTAGTTAGGTGCAGGGACCTTCAGTATAGTTAGCCAGGTATAGTGTAGTTAGGTGCAGGGACCTTCAGTATAGTTAACCAGGTATAGTGTAGTTAGGTGCAGAGACCTTCAGTATAGTTAGCCAGGTATAGTGTAGTTAGGTGCAGGGGCCTTCAGTGTAGTTAGGTGTAGGGGCCTTCAGTATAGTTAGCCAGGTATGGTGTAGTTAAGTGCAGGGACCTTCAGTATAGTTAGCCAGGTATAGTGTAGTTAGGTGCAGGGACCTTCAGTATAGTTAGCCAGGTATAGTGTAGTTAGGTGCAGGGACCTTCAGTATAGTTAGCCAGGTATAGTGTAGTTAGATGCAGGGACCTTCAGTATAGTTAGCCAGGTATAGTGTAGTTAGGTGCAGGGACCTTCAGTATAGTTAGCCAGGTATAGTGTAGTTAGGTGCAGGGACCTTCAGTATAGTTAGCCAGGTATAGTGTAGTTAGGTGCAGGGACCTTCAGTATAGTTAGCCAGGTATAGTGTAGTTAGGTGCAGGGACCTTCAGTATAGTTAGCCAGGTATAGTGTAGTTAGGTGCAGGGACCTTCAGTATAGTTAGCCAGGTATAGTGTAGTTAGGTGCAGGGACCTTCAGTATAGTTAGCCAGGTATAGTGTAGTTAGGTGCAGGGACCTTCAGTATAGTTAGCCAGGTATAGTGTAGTTAGGTGCAGGGACCTTCAGTATAGTTAGCCAGGTATAGTGTAGTTAGGTGCAGAGGCCTTCAGTATAGTTAGCCAGGTATAGTGTAGTTAGGTGTAGGGGCCTTCAGTATAGTTAGCCAGGTATAGTGCAGTTAGGTGTGGTGCCTTCAGTATTGTTAGCCAGGTATAGTGTAGGTAAGCGTAGGGGCCATTTACCTCCCTCCAGTTCCAATGGCAGTCTGGGGCTCCTCCTGGTCTCCCCTCCATCAGCCGCGCTGCGAGTGCCTCCGGAGTCCGGCGAGCGAAGGGGGCGGTGGGCAGCGTGCACTGACGCATTGTGCCCAGGCCCAGCGCCGCCCCCAGCTATGATGTCGCGGCTGCGTCCTCTCCCGCTGTACCGCACCCTCGCCTCTCCGCCTCGTTCTGATTGGCCAGCGGCTGGCAGAAGATTCTGACAGCTGACAGCCGCAAAATGTTACATGACGCGATGGCAGCAGATTCTGCCAGCCGCAAAATGTTACATGACGGGATCTACCAAATAGGCGGTCAAGATCTACTGGTAGATCACGATCGACCTACTGGGCACCCCTGGTGTAGCCAGTAGGAGGCCCCAGCATAGGTAGCCAGGGATATGTGTAGCCAGTAGTAGGTGGCCGCAGCATAGGTAGCCAGGGATAGGTGTAGCGAGTAATTGGTGGCCGCAGCATAGGTAGCCAGGGATAGGTGTAGCCAGTAGTAGGTGGCCACAGCATAGGTAGACAGGGATAGGTGAAGCTAGTAATAGGTGGCCGCAGCATAGGTAGCCAGGGATAGGTGTAGCCAGTAGGAGGCCGCAGCATAGGTAGCCAGTATTAGGTGGCTGCAGCATAGGTAGCCAGGAATAGGTGTAGCCAGTAGTAGGAGGCCGCAGCATAGGTCGCCAGTATTAGATGGCCGCAGCATAGGTAGCCAGGGATACCCAACCCTACCTCTGGCTGCACATCATCAGCTACATTTGCTGTATAACAAGCATTGAACAGTTGTTGCATGAAACCAAAGGTATACGCTTTCAAAGTCAGTGTCCAATTTTACAAAGTTAATTATTGTTCATTGACGACATAGTTTTCCTGTTTTTACAGGTTGTGTAAGAAATAAAATTTATTAGAAAAATATTTCAGCACAAAAGTTTTTACATTAAGTACAAAGTAAAAAAAATAAATTACAAAACATTTACATTTTCATGGGAACAAGGAGACATTTAACTACAACATGAGGATTTTGCACAAGAGTTTGTATCCACAAAATCTACCATTAAGCAAGAAGTCACTTTTTATCCTCATCCAACCTAATCAAATCCTAAGGTGGCTGCGTCCACCGGTGTCCGTGTTCTCTTCAGTGCCCAGGCATCTCAGTGTCCGCACCGGTGCACTTAGTTCCTGTGCCGCCACACTGTCCCCTTCCGATGCTGGTCTTGCTCTGTGACCCCTCCAATGTGACCGGTGCTAATGTCCACTGCTGCCGACATTCAACTTTGTCCCCCTCCATACTCTAAAATATATAACTCTCCTCCACTTTTTTTTCCTCTATAAGAGACAGGATTAGTGTGTTAGACCTTACTGACAGTTATAAAAATTTGAAAAGGATTACGGGAAGCAGCGGGGGTAGAACTTTTCTTACCTGGGGCTTCCTCCTGCCCTTGGCTAGTGTTAGGCAGTGGAGATGGGAGGTCAGCGTCAGGCAGAGGAGATGGGAGGTCAGCGTCAGGCAGAGGAGATGGGAGGTCAGTATAGGTACAGCAAGTAGAACTTTTCTTACCTGGGGCTTCCTCCTGCCCTTGGCTAGTGTTAGGCAGTGGAGATGGGAGGTCAGCGTCAGGCAGAGGAGATGGGAGGTCAGCGTCAGGCAGAGGAGATGGGAGGTCAGTATAGGTACAGCAAGTAGAACTTTTCTTACCTGGGGCTTCCTCCTGCCCTTGGCTAGTGTTAGGCAGTGGAGATGGGAGGTCAGCGTCAGGCAGAGGAGATGGGAGGTCAGTATAGGTACAGCAAGTAGATTCCCCCAGTATAGGTATAGCCAGTAGGTCCCCCCATTATAAGTATAGCCCCCAGTATGAGTGTAGCCAGGTAGTTTTCCACAGTATAAGTGTAGCCAAGTAGGATTTTCCCAGTATAGGTATAGGCAGGTAGATTTTCCCAGTATAGGCAGGTAGGTCCCCCCAGTATGAGTGTAGGTAGGTAGGTCCCCCCAGTATGAGTGTAGGCAGGATGGTCCCCCCAGTATGAGTGTAGGCAGGATGGTCCCCCCAGTATGAGTGTAGGCAGGATGGTCCCCCCAGTATGAGTGTAGACATGAGAGAGTGTAAGTGTGTGTGCGTGAGTGTGTGTGTGTGTGCGTGAGTGTGTGTGCGTGTGTGTGTGAGTGTGTGTGCGTGAGTGTGTGTGCGTGCGTGCGTGCGTGTGCGTGAGTGTGTGTGTGTGTGTGAGTGTGTGTGTGCGTGAGTGTGCGTGTGTGTGTGCGTGTGTGTGTGTGTGCGTGTGTGTGTGCGTGTGTGTGTGCGTGTGTGTGTGCGTGTGTGTGTGCGTGAGTGTGTGTGTGCGTGAGTGTGTGTGTGTGTGAGTGTGTGTGCGTGAGTGCGTGCGTGAGTGCGTGCGTGCGTGCGCGAGTGTGTGTGTGCGTGAGTGTGTGTGTGCGTGAGTGTGTGTGCGTGAGTGTGTGCGTGAGTGCGTGCGTGAGTGCGTGCGTGCGTGCGCGAGTGTGTGTGTGCGCGAGTGTGTGTGTGCGCGAGTGTGTGTGTGCGCGAGTGTGTGTGCCTGAGTGTGTGTGTGCGCGTGTGTGTGTGCGTAAGTGTGTGTGTGTATGAGTGCGTGCGTGAGTGCGTGCGTGCGCGAGTGTGTGTGTGCGTAAGTGTGTGTGTGCGTGAGTGTGTGTGCGTGAGTGTGTGCGTGAGTGCGTGCGTGAGTGCGTGCGTGCGTGCGTGTGTGCGCGAGTGTGTGTGTGCGCGCGAGTGTGTGTGCCTGAGTGTGTGTGTGTGCGCGTGTGTGTGTGCGTGAGTGTGTGTGTGCGTGAGTGCGTGCGTGCGTGAGTGCGTGCGTGCGTGAGTGCGTGCGTGCGTGCGCGAGTGCGTGTGTGCGCGAGTGCGTGTGTGCGCGAGTGCGTGTGTGCGCGAGTGCGTGTGTGCGCGAGTGCGTGTGTGCGCGAGTGTGTGTGTGCGCGAGTGTGTGTGTGCGTGAGTGTGTGTGTGCGTGAGTGCGTGTGTGCGTGAGTGTGTGTGTGCGTGAGTGCGTGCGTGAGTGCGTGCGTGTGTGCGCGAGTGCGTGTGTGCGCGAGTGTGTGTGTGTGCGCGCATGTGTGTGTGTGTGTGTGCGTGTGTGTGTGTGCGCGCGTGTGTGTGCGCGCGTGTGTGTGCG